>NC_047126.1:15918363-16273363 GCF_009829125.3 Periophthalmus magnuspinnatus
AAACATTAATTTGAACAGGATCTTGTCTTAAGGCATGAATTGCAATGCAAAAAAAAAAAAAAAAAATCACAGTTGTACTTTGCATTTTCCTCCCAAAAAGTTCTCAACAGAGCTGCAAGATTACTGTATTACGACTATAAGTCACATTTTTTTAATATTTTGGCCGGGGGTGCAACTTATACTCAGATGCGACTTATATGTGAAATTATTAAAATACAATTTCACATCTCCGTTATTGTCACACTGACAAACACACAAGGGCACTCTACATGATCTACTTTCAGAGTTGACAGAGTTCAGAAGCAACACCCAGGATGAAGAATTCAATGGATTTAGTGATTTGGAGTGAAATTGAGCGTAAACCTTTTTATGCTTTAGTTATCTGATTAACTGTTAATATTTTACATTAACATACCAGACACTTATTCAGTTCATTGTCTATGCTTCATGCAGCTGAATAAATATACAGCTAAATGTGTTATGTTAGCGTGTTGTACTGATATTCAGCCTGTTGTTCTCTATTTTAAAGTTATTATTCTATCTTGCCTTTAAAGATAAAATGTCAGTTCTTGGTCTCAGATTTTGTAAAATAAATTTCCCCAAAAAATGTGACTTATAGTCCAGTGCGACTTATGTATGTTTTTTTCTTCATTATGATGCATTTTTTCGCTGGTGCGACTTATACTCCAGAGTGACCGATACCCCGGAAAATATGGTAATCAAAATCAAATTGAAATTGCAATTTCAATGGGTGCAAAAATGTGGCTAATAATAATCTTGTGCTATTTAGGCCCACCCTTGTTTATATATTGAGTGCTGTGTGCAGTGGAACCACAAGACTAAATGAACATTATAAACTTGTGGTGGAATGGCCTTTCTGGTGAATTTTTGTTCATTTAATATTAAAGAGTGCAACAATCCAGCCAAGACGAATAGGATCATTTCTTTTTTGAGAAAGGGGAATTTATCAGAAATTCATATAGAAACTGATAGTAATGGTGGTTATCTTTTACTTCATGCTGCTTTGTATGGCAATTAAGTTACTATAATGAATATGTATGCAATATGTGTAAAATAAAAAGTGATTGAACGACTTTTAAAGGTGAACAAAGTTGGGTGATGTAGTTTTAAGCACGGCATTGGACACCTTTGAAAGTCGGCTTAAAAACCTTAACATCTTGCACTCTCTCTCCCTTCATCGGTGTGATATCTGATTAGGCAATTAACCAACCAGAACCAGGCTTATCATTCTCCTGCTTTTGCAAAAATGTCAACGCTGTGCAAATGGAGGACAAAGTGAGAAAGTGAACGCAAGAAGAAGCTGAATCGAAACACCATTTGATCATTTTTTGAGTCTTATTCCTACTGCTAAACATCAATCACAAATCTAATCGCAAATCGTTTAGCGGAGCCCTTCTTCTCAAACATGGTATTTAAAACTTGGAGACCTAACAGCTTTCAGATGATTTTCTCTTGTCTGGTCTACCTCCTGAGTGTGCCTCTTGTTTAGCACAGACCTGTAGTCGCAGAAACCACCTGACTCACATTCATCAAGGCCACAGGAACCAAACTCTAGTTAAGAGGTATGTTCTGTGCCATTTATCACTGTGTCACTTCCTGTCCACCGCCAACCTTTTCAAACTACACTTAGCATTTAAGACGCAATTAAAACCCCTGATGATGCCCTAGCTAACAGCCTCTCCTTCTGGCACCAACTTTGCACAGTTAATACCTTCGAATGCAACAAATAACTATGCATGATTCTTACAAAATCACTTGACAAGAAATGCTGCTATGACTTTAAAGTGACAGTGATGAAAAAGGCTGCTTAATGAGTGCATGCCTTTTATCTGTGTTGCTTGAAAGTGAATCGTGTGAACTAAAAGAAAGAAATTCAAATATCAAAGGGCATGTTTAGTTCGATGACAGGCAGTCGTCAGCGCAGAGAGTACAGCTAACATTGGCTTCTACCAATGTGGGCCTGACAGATGCAACATGTGAACAGCAGTAACTGATTCGCCTGTCTGAACAAGAACTAGAAGCAACAGAAATATCACAGCACATGAGCAGAACAATAAGCAGGAAAAATGAACTAGAAAAATGAACTCTGAGCGGTAACCAGTGAAGTGCTAAAAAACAGCACCTACTTTTAGAATCAGTCAGAAGATCGCCCTTAAGTTAAAGGTTTTATATCACTGGGTATCTGTTGATTTACCATAGCGAGCTGGTATTCATCTCTAGATTTCTTCAAAAAAAAAAAAAAAAAAAAAAAAAAAGAGCTAGCCGATTTCGTCAATTTCCGTTTAAGTTTGCTTTCCAGAGGACCGGGGAAATTTGAATGAACATTTTTCCTGTTCCCAATTAGATAAAGCAATGCACAAACACTGTCGAACCTTAGGGCACGGACTAGTAGTTAAATAGTTTCCTGTAAAAAATAAATTAATGAATGAACCTCAAGTTGAACAAAAAATAACAACTTTCACTGGATGAGAGGAGTTGATATTAACATATATATTTTTTTTTCATTGATGGCATGCACCACAAACTGAAGTAAAGTTGTAGTCAATTTGAATAATTAACTTTTTTTTCGTAAATTGTATAAGTACCGGTAAATGAAATTTCTCAGATGTAATATAAATTTGAGGTTCTTTTTTATGATTCTGTAAACTATGGTCATCTCTTCTGCTTCATTCGACTCACTTCCTCATGACTCAAAACTGACCTGTTCAAATAATCCTACACCACATAATCACACTGTCATCCACTTTTGTACTGTATTCTTTTCCACCTGTTTTAATGTTTTTAACTTGTGCATGGTACAGTTCAGTGTTTTGAAAGGCACTTGTAAATAAAATGTATTATTCATTACTCTTCTAAAAATCTGGAAAAATGTACCAATATGTCCAATACCAATACATGAAATATAACCATACATGAATATTAGAATTAATATATTACAAACCTTTAAGAAAAGCTGAAACAGGACTGTATTTTAGACTCTTTGATTCAATATTACACCATATCTAATCCACTGCCTGTGACAGCCCATTCCAATAATGTGTGAGGGGACAGTATGCAGGAGTGTGACGTCAATGCTGACATATTTGGGTCTCTCAGGTCAGAGGAATGACGGGTTGACAGCAGACTGCTCACTGGTGATAATGACAACAGGGCAGACAGCGGCAGGATCCAATAACACCTTTCTGCTCATGTTATTGTACACTGACGGAGGCTAGAGAACAACCAGACTATTGGTCGACTTATTGTTTAAAAAACTGTATTCCCCAGTGTAAAGTGTAAAGCCAAAATTTAATCTGAAGTCATCACAAAGTGCACTGAATAGTTGGCATCTTGTATTGACTTCAGCAGGAGTATTGCAGTAGATAGAAAGAAGGAGGTGTAGGTGGGTTTGAAAGAGGCCTTGAATGAACCGCAGTAATTAGATCGTCATAAATTAATAATGTTTTTGTTGGAACGGAGCAAAACCATGCATTCATCATTCAAAAAGACAGACAAGGACAGACAGAATTTTTTCATTAGCTCGGGTTTTTAAATCAAATTCAGTTACCTTCAGATTTATTTTCATAGTTTTAGTGTGTGCGTGTGGGTGTGTGTGTATGTGTGTGTGTGGTGTGCGTGTGTTATTAATTCAAAATATTCAGTTCATAGGGCACATGTTAAGTATATGTTAGGAAGCATAATACATACATAATACATAATACAACACATTTTTGGATATAAACCACAGTCTGAGCCTGTTTTTTTATATAGACCTGATGTTATTGTTTGCAAGGGGAATTGAAACACCACAATAATCGCTGCCTTTATAATTTGCCAATTGGACCAATCAAATTGACAAAGTGACAACTCTAGCTGTAATCTACAAAACAGTTTCAAATTATTTACAAACTTTTATGAACTTAAATGTTAAAATTGTAAAAGAAGCCCATCCAAAGTAAGAGTCTGAAAAGTTGAGAATTTGAAGAAACTATACAACAGATGTCCAATGCACACGGGCCATCAGTGCAGTTTGTTATGGTAAACACAAGATGCCATTTCCCTGCCAAGTTCAACAGGGTTCACACATTCAGATATATCTGTTAACGACTACATCTGTGTAACAGTAGGGGGCGCACAAGCCGTTACTTCCCTGGTGACAAAGACTCCACAGGGAGCTGGTCCAGACTGAGTCAGATCCCAGCGGGACCCAAAACCACCACGTCACCTCCCGTCCTCACCACACCTCCCAAATCTGTATCTATAAATGGTGTCTGCTGGAGCTGGATTAGACATACATTACATTAGCACTTGATATCACCATTTTATAGTTAAAGGTGCACTATGTAACTTTTGTAGGATAGCTAACGTCTCCATGGGCTCTCATTATATATAAAAAAACAAACTGTGGTTTAGGTTAATGAACATGTGGAAAATACACAATGTTTTGTACTGACTGCTGTTCATAGTTTTGCCTTTTCTTTAAAATGATTGTGCCCTTTAAGGTTTTCATACGTTTGTCCCCACGGTAAAGTCAAGTCTGAGGAGAGCAGGAGCAGCCGGTATTAGAGCTGACTAAGTGACAGTGCTTATGTAACAGGCCCAAATGCTTGTGTATGTTAAAACATGGTGTAAGGACACATGAGTTCTCAGTACAAAATCACTTAATGTAACTAACTGTTCTGACTCATTTATGTTGACTTGAACTTCAGGGAAACTTTAAGGCCTGCAAAGCTTCCAAGGGGCTTCACTGTTTTTTTTCATGTAATAAAGCAATATGTGTCTTCCCCCAGTACAGATCAGTCAAAATGAGACCACTGTATGCTGTCTGCATTTAATTTAAAGGCATTTTTATCATCTACAAACCAGGAAGTAAGGCTGGTGCATTGTTAGCATGCTAGTTGTTGTTCATAGCATTACTGTAGCAGCCGTCCTGGCATCTGAACGCTGAGAAAAATGCTTATAAACTCACTGCAGTGGATAATTAGGATGCTCGGAATGCAAAAGTGAGGAATAAGTGGACTGCAGCAAACAATTTAGGATGAACAAGCTCTGTTTTTCACATTTTTAAGACAGTAAAAATAAACTACCTTTAAGTCAAAACTGGAAAAGTCAGATTTAAAAGTATAGCATATTACTTGATTCAGTATTGGCTTTAGACTGCACTGAACAGGACTGGAACAGGTAGCAGGTCTGTACAAGGGTCCTGTCTCTCACCCTCTCTCCTCCTCTGCTCTAATCAACAGCTGGCCTCATTCCTGCCTCCCACAGCGACACCAGGAGATGGAGGAGGGACTCCAGCGACGGAGAGTGTCACTAACCATTATCCCAAAGACAAGCCCAGGGACCACACTTCAAACTCTGAGAAGATTTAAGCAGAAAGTCAAATTAAATTACTGTGCTACAGGAAAGAGCCTATCACCTTGACGAACTGTTCCAAGGCTTCCATCTTTTCAAATGTAAAGGCGCAATGACGGAAATGTATGTTTATATTTTGATCAGTGAACTATTCCAAATGCATGTCTGTGAAATCATGGATTTTATTGAAATTCTTTTAGAGAGCAGTAAGGCTGTCACAGTTTGTCAGATTTTAGTGTTACATACATTGTTAGAAGGACCTGCACAATTTTATGATTATTAACAATTATTGACAGCACGACCATCAGTAAAAGAGTGAAGAGTTTTATTATGTTGTCTTATTTGTTATTATAACTCACACAATGTAACTACCATGAAACCACGTTGTCTGTTGTGTACTGCACTCTGGTCAACTCTGTTGTTTTTAAAGTGCATTAGAAATAAAGTTGGATTGGATTGGAAATAAGCCTGACATCCTTAGATAGCAGGTTCCACTGAAGAAGAAAGTCACTGTATTTAATAAAAATTAAGTGAACCAATAAAGGCCTAGGGTCGTAAAAAATAAATAATACTCAAAAAAAAATAAATACTCAAAACCCACTTGAAAAGTATATTTTTAAAAACTTAGCCAGTCCACTATTTCAATTCAGTCCCCAAACACAAACAAGTCACACTTGGGACGCTGAGGACTTAAATGTCTACAAAAACACCTGAAAAATCATCATCTAATCAAAAATAGCAGGGATAGTTCTTTGAATTTCATCAAAAAAGCATGAAAAAATATTAATCTATGATGATTTACAGCTGTTTTTGTACATGGACATTAGTGTGACTTTTTTCAAAGGAAGCCTGAGTGTTAAAGTAATGTGTTAAAAATATTATATCATCTAAAAAAGATTTTTTTTTAAATATATTATACATTTTATATTTATTATAATCATTGTGGTATTGAAATCAGTATCAAGCCTTTTCCTTGGTATTGAACTTCCGTTTGAAATTTTAGTATTATGCACCAAGCCTGAGAAAAGCCTAAAATGAGAAAAAGGCTGGAAGTACAATAATACTAAAATGAGCAGATGAAGCTTTTTAAATCTTTTTTTTTTTTTATCAAGAGCATGCTCTTTATTGATCATAATGACCAAAGTGTGACACAAAAGAGAGAGACACTAGTCTAGTTAATTTGAGCAGAAGGTTTCATTTGTGTTGCAAAATTTTGAATACCCCTTTGAAGATCTAGCTCATCCCTTCCAAACTTCTCAATTAAAAAGTCAGGACAGGGGACTATTCATTACCCTAGTCTGTTGAATTCATTGTTTGGAATAAATAGCCGTGTGACGCATGTGACGCAGGTTGTTTGCAAAGACTGCATCATACCAGAAATGATGCCAGCAGCAGGTAAAGAAGTAGTGATCTATCAGTGTTGGTTTTCCAGACACACACATTACCCTCACGCTGTGCCGTGGTCTCAGAACAGTTGGGCTTTATGCTGTCGGAAAAACAAAGTCAAGAGACGCCCTGCTTTCTAAGAACGGTAACAACCAACATCTTAATTATGGATGGAGGATTGTAAAAGGTGGTTGGGACTACAATAAAACAATTGAAGGTTAAGTTATTGGCAAAAGTTCAACTACATTTTCTCAAGTCAACAGTTTTGCACAGTATCCAAAAGGTCCATTCTCAGCTCAAACTATTTGTTGGATGTCTCTTCCGTTCTATTTAAATCTGCCCTGTCCTTCAAAGCTTATTGGTAAAAACAGCAATAAATAGAATCTTAAAGTAAGGTTTTAGGTCTTAAAATTTGTAGTTGTTTTTTTCCCCTATAGAATATTGACAACCAGCACAATTTTATAACAAGAGTGTTGTGTGATGGCGGTCCATTCAGACAACAGCGACTAAGAATTTCAAACAAAATATTAAATCTTCTGAATAGAAAAGCGTCCTCAAAATGCTGCAAATAACAGGAAGCTGAAATCCATAAATAGCTAAGAGTTGGGCAAAAACACTAAAACGTGACAACCACTCCACAAGAGAGTAATGACTTGGATTTGGGTTTCAGGCCTAAATTTAAAATATCGGTCAGATTTTCCCGTTTAGCTTGGATGTAACAGATCCAGTGTGGCCTGAAAATAGCTTCTTGCATACATGGCTTTGATGGTCCACCGGATGTAACCCAGGCCTACGTCATGTCAGGACCTCAGGAGGGGTCTGGTCTGCAGTTTAAAGGCTAGTTCTGGTCCCTGGGGTCTTCTTGAGTAAGGATTGAGTTTCATAGACTGACCCACACAAACAGAGCCACAATGGAGCGTCGATGGCCTCATTTCCAAGTCCTTATTGATCGCATTACGTCTTATAATAACTCCAGCTGGACGCCCAAGGGTGTCACGGCATGTATTTATAACCCGATCAATATCTGTGCATCGACTGAGCACTGGGATGAGCTGTACAGTCTCTGCTTTGTCCATGTGTGTCACTCTAATACTGTATAAGTGGAAATTTCAAAAGCAACATTTTCAGTGTCAACATTTTCTGTCTGCATCATGACAGAGAACTACTGCTACTATTACTACTATACAATTACTTCAATTCTTTATCGTCACAAAGGCTGAAGACTGTTAATACTACTACAACGACAACAGCAGGGTTACAACTGAACATGGCAGCTCATTAAGTCTGTACTTTGAAGTTCGTAATAATACAGAATGACATTATCACATACATTTTTATTTCAAATATTTTCTAAAAGCATTACCACAACAAGAGCCTTCATCTCATAATTTAATATGCTGGTCTTTCCTGGCCGCATGGCTGTACACAGACATAACTACAGCTCGTAATAAGCTCCAAACGATCTATAGGCCAAAGGATGTAAAATGTGCTTGTAATTACGGTGAGTAATGTTGTAATGGTTATACATGCTTTAAATCTGAGCGCATGTGGCTGTCAGGTGAGCACTCCTAGCCTTGATTAATGAACTAACAGTGCTCCCTCCTTTATATGAAATTGTGAGCCTTCGGGGCACCAGAGCGCATTGAGAATGCATGGAAATGACCTTTTAGCTGTGCATACACAAACCACCATCGTTCTCTCCTCAGCCCACAAGCTACACAAGCTCTAGAGGTATTTTCTTTACCCACGAGTCCGGTTCCTGGAAAGCATACGCTGCCAGTCGAAAGTCTAGACACACCCTCTCGTTCAATTATTATTATTTTTTTTATGTTTACTACTTTCTACATTTTAAATAGATACAGAAGACATCAAATATGTGATGCAAGACGAATGGAATAATGTAGAAAAGGAAAAAAAAAAATTCAAATCCTCATAGTAGCCACCCCTTGCTTTGCCTAGAGCGCTGCAAACCCTTGGCCTTCTCTCAATGAGCTTCTTGATGAAATATCCTGACATCATTTTCATTTCACAGGCGTGCCATGTCCAGGTCAAGACATGCAAAAAGTGCAAACCAGGGTTTACAGCAAACGGTGGCTATTGTAACATGTTCTAATCTAAATCTAAAACAAGTTTTGGCTTATTTAGCATGTATTTTTTGTTTGCTACATTCCATATGTGTTATTCATAGTTTTGATGCCTTCAGTGAGAATCTAAAATGTAAATAATCATGGAAATAATGAAGAAAAATAAAAGAAAGTGTTTCCATACTTTTGACTGGTAGTGTATGTCGCTAAAAATGTCTATCATGTCACTGAATAAGAGCTAATGCAAAGAAAAGGTGTGGATGTAGAGCTCTCCATTGAAGTGATATTAGTATCACAAAGACGTTCCATTCATGGATTAAACCTAATGACACCGAGAAAGAAGAAGTGGATTGCTTTATGTATTAGTCCTGTGTTGTGTTAGGGAAAAAAGAAAGGACCCTAGGAAAAAAAAAAAAAACAATGTCCAAAAATAATAGTGATTTTAGAAGATTTGTGATCACCAGCACAATATTTGCAAATGTAATATAAATTAAAATTGTTGAAAGGTTATCCTCCATTTTGCACACATTTAAATTAAATTACCCACAAAAAGATCTAGAATAGTATAGATGTCATAATAATAATTAATTTTATTTAGCATTTTGGTGTTCAGCTTTTGTTTGGGACAGGTTTTAAAGTAAAGAAAACTTTTGTGATGTTCCCTGTTCCTAAACATTTGCTGTGTGTCTCTATTTCGTACTGCTTCTTATCCCATCTAATAATTCCTACAAATTATACAGTGTGGAACTATGCTCCAATATTGTTGTTTAAATATATATATATATATATATATATATATATATATATATATATATATATATATATATATATATATATATATATATATATATATATATATATATATATATATATATATATATATATATATATATATATATATATATATATATATATATATATATATATATATATATATATATATATATATATATATATATATATATATATATATATATATATATATATATATATATATATATATATATATATATATATATATATATATATATATATATATATATATATATATATATATATATATATATATATATATATATATATATATATATATATATATATATATATATATATATATATATATATATATATATATATATATATATATATATATATATATATATATATATATATATATATATATATATATATATATATATATATATATATATATATATATATATATATATATATATATATATATATATATATATTTATTTTTAAACAACAATATTTGGAGCATAGTTCCACACTGTATAATTTGTAGGAATTATTAGATGGGATAAGAAGCAGTACGAAATAGAGACACACAGCAAATGTTTAGGAACAGGGAACATCACAAAAGTTTTCTTTACTTTAAAACCTGTCCCAAACAAAAGCTGAACACCAAAATGCTAAATAAAATTAATTATTATTATGACATCTATACTATTCTAGATCTTTTTGTGGGTAATTTAATTTAAATGTGTGCAAAATGGAGGATAACCTTTCAACAATTTTAATTTATATTACATTTGCAAATATTGTGCTGGTGATCACAAATCTTCTAAAATCACTATTATTTTTGGACATTGTTTTTTTTTTTTTCCTAGGGTCCTTTCTTTTTTCCCTAACACAACACAGGACTAATACATAAAGCAATCCACTTCTTCTTTCTCGGTGTCATTAGGTTTAATCCATGAATGGAACGTCTTTGTGATACTAATATCACTTCAATGGAGAGCTCTACATCCACACCTTTTCTTTGCATTAGCTCTTATTCAGTGACATGATAGACATTTTTAGCGACATACACTACCAGTCAAAAGTATGGAAACACTTTCTTTTATTTTTCTTCATTATTTCCATGATTATTTACATTTTAGATTCTCACTGAAGGCATCAAAACTATGAATAACACATATGGAATGTAGCAAACAAAAAATACATGCTAAATAAGCCCAAACTTGTTTTAGATTTAGATTAGAACATGTTACAATAGCCACCGTTTGCTGTAAACCCTGGTTTGCACTTTTTGCATGTCTTGACCTGGACATGGCACGCCTGTGAAATGAAAATGATGTCAGGATATTTCATCAAGAAGCTCATTGAGAGAAGGCCAAGGGTTTGCAGCGCTCTAGGCAAAGCAAGGGGTGGCTACTATGAGGATTTGAATTTTTTTTTTTTCCTTTTCTACATTATTCCATTCGTCTTGCATCACATATTTGATGTCTTCTGTATCTATTTAAAATGTAGAAAGTAGTAAACATAAAAAAAATAATAATAATTGAACGAGAGGGTGTGTCTAGACTTTCGACTGGCAGCGTATGCTTTCCAGGAACCGGGCTCGTGGGTAAAGAAAATACCTCTAGAGCTTGTGTAGCTTGTGGGCTGAGGAGAGAACGATGGTGGTTTGTGTATGCACAGCTAAAAGGTCATTTCCATGCATTCTCAATGCGCTCTGGTGCCCCGAAGGCTCACAATTTCATATAAAGGAGGGAGCACTGTTAGTTCATTAATCAAGGCTAGGAGTGCTCACCTGACAGCCACATGCGCTCAGATTTAAAGCATGTATAACCATTCCAACATTACTCACCGTAATTACAAACACATTTTACATCCTTTGGCCTATAGATCGTTTGGAGCTTATTACGAGCTGTAGTTATGTCTGTGTACAGCCATGCGGCCAGGAAAGACCAGCATATTAAATTATGAGATGAAGGCTCTTGTTGTGGTAATGCTTTTAGAAAATATTTGAACATAAAAATGTATGTGATAATGTCATTCTGTATTATTACGAACTTCAAAGTACAGACTTCAATGAGCTGCCATGTTCAGTTGTAACCCTGCTGTTGTCGTTGTAGTAGTATTAACAGTTCTTCAGCCCTTGTGACGATAAAGAATTGAAGTAATTGTTATAGTAGTAATAGTAGCAGTAGTTCTCTGTCATGATGCAGACAGAAAATAGTTGACACTGAAAATGTTGCTTTTGAAATTTCCACTTATACAGTATTAGAGTGACACACATGGACAAAGCAGAGACTGTACAGCTCATCCCAGTGCTCAGTCGATGCACAGATATTGATCGGGTTATAAATACATGCCGTGACACCCTTGGGCGTCCAGCTGGAGTTATTATAAGACGTAATACGATCAATAAGGACTTGGAAATGAGGCCATCGACGCTCCATTGTGGCTCTGTTTGTGTGGGTCAGTCTATGAAACTCAATCCTTACTCAAGAAGACCCCAGGGACCAGAACTAGCCTTTAAACTGCAGACCAGACCCCTCCTGAGGTCCTGACATGACGTAGGCCTGGGTTACATCCGGTGGACCATCAAAGCCATGTATGCAAGAAGCTATTTTCAGCCCACACTGGATCTGTTACATCCAAGCTAAACGGGGAAAATCTGACCGATATTTTAAATTTAGGCCTGAAACCCAAATCCAAGTCATTACTCTCTTGTGGAGTGGTTGTCACGTTTTAGTGTTTTTGCCCAACTCTTAGCTATTTATGGATTTCAGCTTCCTGTTATTTGCAGCATTTTGAGGACGCTTTTCTATTCAGAAGATTTAATATTTTGTTTGAAATTCTTAGTCGCTGTTGTCTGAATGGACCGCCATCACACAACACTCTTGTTATAAAATTGTGCTGGTTGTCAATATTCTATAGGGGAAAAAAAACAACTACAAATTTTAAGACCTAAAACCTTACTTTAAGATTCTATTTATTGCTGTTTTTACCAATAAGCTTTGAAGGACAGGGCAGATTTAAATAGAACGGGAGAGACATCCAACAAATAGTTTGAGCTGAGAATGGACCTTTTGGATACTGTGCAAAACTGTTGACTTGAGAAAATGTAGTTGAACTTTTGCCAATAACTTAACCTTCAATTGTTTTATTGTAGTCCCAACCACCTTTTACAATCCTCCATCCATAATTAAGATGTTGGTTGTTACCGTTCTTAGAAAGCAGGGCATCTCTTGACTTTGTTTTTCCGACAGCATAAAGCCCAACTGTTCTGAGACCACGGCACAGCGTGAGGGTAATGTGTGTGTCTGGAAAACCAACACTGATAGATCACTACTTCTTTACCTGCTGCTGGCATCATTTCTGGTATGATGCAGTCTTTGCAAACAACCTGCGTCACATGCGTCACACGGCTATTTATTCCAAACAATGAATTCAACAGACTAGGGTAATGAATAGTCCCCTGTCCTGACTTTTTAATATTGAGAAGTTTGGAAGGGATGAGCTAGATCTTCAAAGGGGTATTCAAAATTTTGCAACACAAATGAAACCTTCTGCTCAAATTAACTAGACTAGTGTCTCTCTCTTTTGTGTCACACTTTGGTCATTATGATCAATAAAGAGCATGCTCTTGATAAAAAAAAAAAAAAGATTTAAAAAGCTTCATCTGCTCATTTTAGTATTATTGTACTTCCAGCCTTTTTCTCATTTTAGGCTTTTCTCAGGCTTGGTGCATAATACTAAAATTTCAAACGGAAGTTCAATACCAAGGAAAAGGCTTGATACTGATTTCAATACCACAATGATTATAATAAATATAAAATGTATAATATATTTAAAAAAAAATCTTTTTTAGATGATATAATATTTTTAACACATTACTTTAACACTCAGGCTTCCTTTGAAAAAAGTCACACTAATGTCCATGTACAAAAACAGCTGTAAATTCATCATAGATTAATATTTTTTCATGCTTTTTTGATGAAATTCAAAGAACTATCCCTGCTATTTTTGATTAGATGATGATTTTTCAGGTGTTTTTGTAGACATTTAAGTCCTCAGCATCCCAAGTGTGACTTGTTTGTGTTTGGGGACTGAATTGAAATAGTGGACTGGCTAAGTTTTTAAAAATATACTTTTCAAGTGGGTTTTGAGTATTTAGTATTTCAATTATTATTATTATTATTTTTTATTTTTTTATGACCCTAGGCCTTTATTGGTTAACTTAATTTTTATTAAATACAGTGACTTTCTTCTTCAGTGGAACCTGCTATCTAAGGATGTCAGGCTTATTTCCAATCCAATCCAATCCAACTTTATTTCTAATGCACTTTAAAAACAGAGTTGACCAGAGTGCAGTACACAACAGACAACGTGGTTTCATGAAGGTAGTTACATTGTGTGAGTTATAGTAACAAATAAGACAACATAATAAAACTCTTCACTCTTTTACTGATGGTCGTGCTGTCAATAATTGTTAATAATCATAAAATTGTGCAGTTCCTTCTTACAATATATGTAACACTAAAATCTGACAAACTGTGACAGCCTTACTGCTCTCTAAAAGAATTTCAATAAAATCCATGATTTCACAGACATGCATTTGGAATAGTTCACTGATCAAAATATAAACATACATTTCTGTCATTGTGCCTTTACATTTGAAAAGATGGAAGCCTTGGAACAGTTCGTCAAGGTGATAGGCTCTTTCCTGTAGCACAGTAATTTAATTTGACTTTCTGCTTAAATCTTCTCAGAGTTTGAAGTGTGGTCCCTGGGCTTGTCTTTGGGATAATGGTTAGTGACACTCTCCGTCGCTGGAGTCCCTCCTCCATCTCCTGGTGTCGCTGTGGGAGGCAGGAATGAGGCCAGCTGTTGATTAGAGCAGAGGAGGAGAGAGGGTGAGAGACAGGACCCTTGTACAGACCTGCTACCTGTTCCAGTCCTGTTCAGTGCAGTCTAAAGCCAATACTGAATCAAGTAATATGCTATACTTTTAAATCTGACTTTTTCGCAGTTTTGACTTAAAGGTAGTTTATTTTTACTGTCTTAAAAATGTGAAAAACAGAGCTTGTTCATCCTAAATTGTTTGCTGCAGTCCAGTTATTCCTCACTTTTGCATTCCGAGCATCCTAATTATCCACTGCAGTGAGTTTATAAGCATTTTTCTCAGCGTTCAGATGCCAGGACGGCTGCTACAGTAATGCTATGAACAACAGCTAGCATGCTAACAATGCACCAGCCTTACTTCCTGGTTTGTAGATGATAAAAATGCCTTTAATTAAATGCAGACAGCATACAGTGGTCTCATTTTGACTGATCTGTACTGGGGGAAGACACATATTGCTTTATTACATGAAAAAAAACAGTGAAGCCCCTTGGAAGCTTTGCAGGCCTTAAAGTTTCCCTGAAGTTCAAGTCAACATAAATGAGTCAGAACAGTTAGTTACATTAAGTGATTTTGTACTGAGAACCTCATGTGTCCTTACACCATGTTTTAACATACACAAGCATTTGGGCCTGTTACATAAGCACTGTCACTTAGTCAGCTCTAATACCGGCTGCTCCTGCTCTCCTCAGACTTGACTTTACCGTGGGGACAAACGTATGAAAACCTTAAAGGGCACAATCATTTTAAAGAAAAGGCAAAACTATGAACAGCCAGTCAGTACAAGAACATTGTGTATTTTACATGTTCATTAACCTAAACCACAGTTTGTTTTTTTATATATAATGAGAGCCCATGGAGACGTTAGCTATACACTACAAAAGTTACATAGTGCACCTTTAACTATAAAATGGTGATATCAAGTGCTAATGTAATGTATGTCTAATCCAGCTCCAGCAGACACCATTTATAGATACAGATTTGGGAGGTGTGGTGGCAGGACGGGGAGGTGACGTGGTGGTTTTGGGTCCCGCTGGGATCTGACTCAGTCTGGACCAGCTCCCTGTGGAGTCTTTGTCACCAGGGAAGTAACGGCTTGTGCGCCCCCTACTGTTACACAGATGTAGTCGTTAACAGATATATCTGAATGTGTGAACCCTGTTGAACTTGGCAGGGAAATGGCATCTTGTGTTTACCATAACAAACTGCACTGATGGCCCGTGTGCATTGGACATCTGTTGTATAGTTTCTTCAAATTCTCAACTTTTCAGACTCTTACTTTGGATGGGCTTCTCTTTACAATTTTAACATTTAAGTTCATAAAAGTTTGTAAATAATATGAAACTGTTTTGTAGATTACAGCTAGAGTTGTCACTTTGTCAATTTGATTGGTCCAATTGGCAAATTATAAAGGCAGCGATTATTGTGGTGTTTCAATTCCCCTTGCAAACAATAACATCAGGTCTATATAAAAAAAAACAGGCTCAGACTGTGGTTTATATCCAAAAATGTGTTGTATTATGTATTATGTATGTATTATGCTTCCTAACATATACTTAACATGTGCCCTATGAACTGAATATTTTGAATTAATAACACACGCACACCACACACACACATACACACACACCCACACGCACACACTAAAACTATGAAAATAAATCTGAAGGTAACTGAATTTGATTTAAAAACCCGAGCTAATGAAAAAATTCTGTCTGTCCTTGTCTGTCTTTTTGAATGATGAATGCATGGTTTTGCTCCGTTCCAACAAAAACATTATTAATTTATGACGATCTAATTACTGCGGTTCATTCAAGGCCTCTTTCAAACCCACCTACACCTCCTTCTTTCTATCTACTGCAATACTCCTGCTGAAGTCAATACAAGATGCCAACTATTCAGTGCACTTTGTGATGACTTCAGATTAAATTTTGGCTTTACACTTTACACTGGGGAATACAGTTTTTTAAACAATAAGTCGACCAATAGTCTGGTTGTTCTCTAGCCTCCGTCAGTGTACAATAACATGAGCAGAAAGGTGTTATTGGATCCTGCCGCTGTCTGCCCTGTTGTCATTATCACCAGTGAGCAGTCTGCTGTCAACCCGTCATTCCTCTGACCTGAGAGACCCAAATATGTCAGCATTGACGTCACACTCCTGCATACTGTCCCCTCACACATTATTGGAATGGGCTGTCACAGGCAGTGGATTAGATATGGTGTAATATTGAATCAAAGAGTCTAAAATACAGTCCTGTTTCAGCTTTTCTTAAAGGTTTGTAATATATTAATTCTAATATTCATGTATGGTTATATTTCATGTATTGGTATTGGACATATTGGTACATTTTTCCAGATTTTTAGAAGAGTAATGAATAATACATTTTATTTACAAGTGCCTTTCAAAACACTGAACTGTACCATGCACAAGTTAAAAACATTAAAACAGGTGGAAAAGAAATACAGTACAAAAGTGGATGACAGTGTGATTATGTGGTGTAGGATTATTTGAACAGGTCAGTTTTGAGTCATGAGGAAGTGAGTCGAATGAAGCAGAAGAGATGACCATGTTTACAGAATCATAAAAAGAACCTCAAATTTATATTACATCTGAGAAATTTCATTTACTTATACAATTTACGAAAAAAAAGTTAATTATTCAAATTGACTACAACTTTACTTCAGTTTGTGGTGCATGCCATCAATGAAAAAAAAAAAAAAAAGTTAATATCAACTCCTCTCATCCAGTGAAAGTTGTTATTTTTTGTTCAACTTGAGGTTCATTCATTAATTTATTTTTTTACAGGAAACTATTTAACTACTAGTCCGTGCCCTAAGGTTCGACAGTGTTTGTGCATTGCTTTATCTAATTGGGAACAGGAAAAATGTTCATTCAAATTTCCCCGGTCCTCTGGAAAGCAAACTTAAACGGAAATTGACGAAATCGGCTAGCTTTTTTTTTTTTTTTTTTTTTTTTTTTAAGAAATCTAGAGATGAATACCGCTCGCTATGGTAAATCAACAGATCCCAGTGATATAAAACCTTTAACTTAAGGGCGATCTTCTGACTGATTCTAAAAGTAGGTGTTGTTTTTAGCACTTCACTGGTTACCGCTCAGAGTTCATTTTTCTATTTCATTTTTCCTGCTTATTGTTCTGCTCATGTGCTGTGATATTTCTGTTGTTTCTAGTTCTTGTTCAGACAGGCGAATCAGTTACTGCTGTTCACATGTTGCATCTGTCAGGCCCACATTGGTAGAAGCCAATGTTAGCTGTACTCTCTGCGCTGACGACTGCCTGTCATCGAACTAAACATGCCCTTTGATATTTGAATTTCTTTCTTTTAGTTCACACGATTCACTTTCAAAGCAACACAGATAAAAGGCATGCACTCATTAAGCAGCCTTTTTCATCACTGTCACTTTAAAGTCATAGCAGCATTTCTTGTCAAGTGATTTTGTAAGAATCATGCATAGTTATTTGTTGCATTCGAAGGTATTAACTGTGCAAAGTTGGTGCCAGAAGGAGAGGCTGTTAGCTAGGGCATCATCAGGGGTTTTAATTGCGTCTTAAATGCTAAGTGTAGTTTGAAAAGGTTGGCGGTGGACAGGAAGTGACACAGTGATAAATGGCACAGAACATACCTCTTAACTAGAGTTTGGTTCCTGTGGCCTTGATGAATGTGAGTCAGGTGGTTTCTGCGACTACAGGTCTGTGCTAAACAAGAGGCACACTCAGGAGGTAGACCAGACAAGAGAAAATCATCTGAAAGCTGTTAGGTCTCCAAGTTTTAAATACCATGTTTGAGAAGAAGGGCTCCGCTAAACGATTTGCGATTAGATTTGTGATTGATGTTTAGCAGTAGGAATAAGACTCAAAAAATGATCAAATGGTGTTTCGATTCAGCTTCTTCTTGCGTTCACTTCTCACTTTGTCCTCCATTTGCACAGCGTTGACATTTTTGCAAAAGCAGGAGAATGATAAGCCTGGTTCTGGTTGGTTAATTGCCTAATCAGATATCACACCGATGAAGGGAGAGAGAGTGCAAGATGTTAAGGTTTTTAAGCCGACTTTCAAAGGTGTCCAATGCCGTGCTTAAAACTACATCACCCAACTTTGTTCACCTTTAAAAGTCGTTCAATCACTTTTTATTTTACACATATTGCATACATATTCATTATAGTAACTTAATTGCCATACAAAGCAGCATGAAGTAAAAGATAACCACCATTACTATCAGTTTCTATATGAATTTCTGATAAATTCCCCTTTCTCAAAAAAGAAATGATCCTATTCGTCTTGGCTGGATTGTTGCACTCTTTAATATTAAATGAACAAAAATTCACCAGAAAGGCCATTCCACCACAAGTTTATAATGTTCATTTAGTCTTGTGGTTCCACTGCACACAGCACTCAATATATAAACAAGGGTGGGCCTAAATAGCACAAGATTATTATTAGCCACATTTTTGCACCCATTGAAATTGCAATTTCAATTTGATTTTGATTACCATATTTTCCGGGGTATCGGTCACTCTGGAGTATAAGTCACACCAGCGAAAAAATGCATCATAATGAAGAAAAAAACATACATAAGTCGCACTGGACTATAAGTCACATTTTTTGGGGAAATTTATTTTACAAAATCTGAGACCAAGAACTGACATTTTATCTTTAAAGGCAAGATAGAATAATAACTTTAAAATAGAGAACAACAGGCTGAATATCAGTACAACACGCTAACATAACACATTTAGCTGTATATTTATTCAGCTGCATGAAGCATAGACAATGAACTGAATAAGTGTCTGGTATGTTAATGTAAAATATTAACAGTTAATCAGATAACTAAAGCATAAAAAGGTTTACGCTCAATTTCACTCCAAATCACTAAATCCATTGAATTCTTCATCCTGGGTGTTGCTTCTGAACTCTGTCAACTCTGAAAGTAGATCATGTAGAGTGCCCTTGTGTGTTTGTCAGTGTGACAATAACGGAGATGTGAAATTGTATTTTAATAATTTCACATATAAGTCGCATCTGAGTATAAGTTGCACCCCCGGCCAAACTATGAAAAAAATGTGACTTATAGTCGTAATACAGTAATCTTGCAGCTCTGTTGAGAACTGTTTGGGAGGAAAATGCAAAGTACAACTGTGATTTTTTTTTTTTTTTTTTGCATTGCAATTCATGCCTTAAGACAAGATCCTGTTCAAATTAATGTTTGAAAGGGTTTAAACTGCAGTGTTATAGTTTTTTTTTTATACAAACCAAGAGTGGATACAATGTTGTTGTTTGCAGAGGAAATGATGCTCCTTAAATTATTCTTTGCAATTTCCTAATTGTCTGTGATTTCTGGCTCAAATTTACAAATGATGCTGGAATTGTAGTTGTTTCTGAATTGTGCCAGTGGATTTGTACTCATCACTATTACATTGTTTAAAGGAGAACAATTTTCAACAGTCGCGAGTAAAGACATTCATCCAGTTTTTTTTAGGACTCTGATGTCACTGTGTTTGTTAGAAACACAGCGTGGACGTTTTTAATGATGCCATGTCTGATATGAGATGGCAAAGCTGTGAGCGAGAGTAAACTTGAAAGATTGTTTGTGTTTCCTTCAGTTATTGTGAAGTTATTGTGACAGCAGACAGCCATGAATTAATTTGATCTGTGTCAATCAATACCAGCTTAAAATTTTCAAAACTCTCCAAACAATCCATATCCATCAAAATAAGCACATTTTAAATGTTGATGTGTCAATTCTGTAACATCTCAGTTGCCAAAAACAAAGCTGCATTTTTGACTCACAAATATGGTTTATTTTCCCAAAGTGACGATGCTCACATTTGTCAGCAGCCTGCTTCATAAATATGAAACTGCCCTAATCTGCCCAAGCCTCTTGTATTTAATGTGGCCTTCTGCCCTGAATGTAAATGAACAGATTTGCTAAAACACCAGTGGGATTTACGTAAAATCATAGCTACAAGCAGATAAACAGCTCGTCACACCTAGGGATGTCAAGATTAATCGCTTTTCCAATTACTGCCAATATCTTTTGCCATGGTAGGTTTTTGAACTTGCGGTATACCGAGGTGTAATGTGGAGCACAATGACAGTCACTCACATCTGTGTATGTGTGTGTGCCCGTGTGTGTGTGAAGCCCCGCCATGCATCAGCAAACTGGGAATAAGCTTGTATCTAATGTTAAACACATTTTGGGGCAACTGTTATGCCTCATCTTTATTAAAACAGTAGTTGTAGTGGTTTTAAGTTTCTTTTTCTCTCTCGACAGCTCCATGCACTGGAGCGAGGGGGGAGTCCCTGCAAGTGCACTAACACATACACATGCAGCACGCACAAACGAGAAGTCTTATCTGAGACTGCACTGAGACAGAAGAGAGATGAACCGGATATTAGTATGAATTGTTTTGTCATCTCGTGAACAGAGAGAATCAAGTGAATGTTCTAACTTCAGCCACAACTTATTTGCATTGAAGGGCCAGAGCCCAATAATTGCAAAAGGGAATTCAATCAATTCAAACCTGTATAATTCCTTAGTTTCTTAGGTAGTTTTTATAAGTAGGCTTAATATTTGAATATAATTATAAACCCATAAATTGCATAAATTAGGCTACATTGCATGTAATAAATCTCCAGTCACGTGACATTCAACTGTCAGCATGTCAGGTTTTTGTTTGTTTTTTTGTCAATAATCTGGAATAATAATTTTAAAATTGCAATATAATCAAAACTTTGAAAAGAACCACATTATTAAACCTGAATCGCAACTCTAATGTCAAATCAAATCGCAATCAATATTTTTTCCCAAGTCGTTGAGCCCTATCTCCTACACAGAAAGCAAATCTGATATCACAGCACATAACTGCATTAGGTTGTCTTCACTGCTCCTGATATAATCTCTGTGAGTGCCAGGCTTCCAATGCACCAGACACTGACTCTTATCCGTTTATTAGTAAATTTGATCAGGGCGTCCCATAGTGCTACTCTCATACAGTAATTCACACCCATCCATATCCGGGACAAACACTGAGGAAAAAACACAAAAAAGCACCGCTGATTAAGCTGCTCCATCAGGTTTAATGTGACAGGCAATGAACAGGCCATTATTTTATTCTTTAAGTGACAGTGTGACTGTATGGAGATAATACACAGGTGTATGACGACTCGTGGTATCCATGAATGTGGCATTTTTAACAGAAGAATACTGCAGTTGAGTTCAGCACTGCACTGTATTTGAACTGAACACACCATCAAGTCCTTCCTCATATTCTTTCATTGTAGTAACACTGTTTGTGGGTTTAGATTTGCCAGATATTGCACTTCAAAATGTGGAGCAAGAACCTTTTATATATTGATGATATTGTATTTTCATTTAAAAATATCCCCCAAGGAAAATCCACAAATGTTTATGCAAATTGGATATAGGCTTGTCAAAAGTATTGAAAATCAAATACTAATTGACACTAAAACTAGTATCAAAACAAAATACTTGTTTGAGCATGCATTCATATTAAAAAGTGACATTCACAAGGCTTTAGTGAATACCAGTGGTGGTAAGTTACTATTGTAACCACAGCTGCTCTGGGGCAGACTGACGAAAGCAAGGCTGCCAATCTGCGCCATCGGTCCCCACCAACGCACTCACACACATACCACATGCATACCACACAATATGGGTGAAGTGTCAGAATGACAGATTTTGCCACTGGCGCCCCACTGTGGCACCTGGTATTCCCAACGGTCTCCCATCCAAGTGCTAATCAGGCATAGCCTTGTTTACCTTCTGAGATCTGATGAGATGAGGCTTTGACAAGCTGGTAAGGCCACATGGTGTCAGGCAGTGGGGTTGGTTGAAGAGCTGAACAGAAACTACATTTAACTCTTCTGACTATAGTCTATATTATACTCGACATTTGTCTAGGTGGATTTTGCAGTGCATTCTAATGGCTTTCAGTAGAGATACACGTCTTTATTTAGACTTGATAAGTGACTGGCTGTGACAACAGGCTACCCTCGAATAGTAAATGGTGGACATTTAACTTAAGAAGACGTGACTGTGCTTCTGTGAATGAAACATAATCCTTCCTGCCAATGTTTGTAATAAAACATCTTACAGGAAGAGAAGAGGTCATGCTATTTGAGAGGCTTTCTGCAACAAGCGTCTGAGTGGGAAGGAGGAATCCATTTTAGACTTGAATAGAGAAAAGGTAAAATGAAGTAAACATGTGTTGGTAATTCTCAAACTATTCAGCTAAAAGGCCACCACACAAAATGTAGCTTTACACAGACATCTAAAGTGCAGAAACCCAAAAAGAAATGCAAACACTAAATCTGAAGGATTACTTGTCTTCATTCTATTACTATACTTAGTACAATGTAACTAAGTGTTCTTAAATCAGGACTTCCTTCCTTTAAGTGGTAACTTTCTGGAGGCAACAGCCAACTGCATGATTCCATAGAGTGGAATATTATAGCCACAGCCACAACATTTACATGGGAACAAGCAGGAGGAGAGTTTTGTGGAAATGGAAGGTACAGTAAGGACGCATGTTTTTTGTATGTTTTTCAATGGTTGTAACATGGTTGTTGTAATATTGCAGTTGTAATTTGGCGGTTGGAGTGGTTGCCGGTGGCTGGGCAGGAGGCTGTTTGTGGAGAGTCCTGTTGCTTATGTAATATGAGGTCTTGGTGAGTGTGAGGATGAATCAGAGCTCGAACCGGTCCATGTCTGTTGCATAACAAGCTGACACCTCTCTGTCCCTCACATCCACGCACACCGCACCAGCTCTGCACCTAAGCAAGCATAACACGAATGCACACAAAATGAACACACACGGCCCTACACAACTACTTTTGTTCAAAGAAAAGTATTACTATTGCAGCTGTGTATTCATCTTATCCTAATTTCATGGTGGACTTTCAAGTTGCACCATGTTAAATTGTGTCAAAGGAAGGATCTACAATTTTTTTATCCAGATTCTTTTTCCCCCTGATTCCTGGCTAGGTTTAAATACCACTCCTCCTTAGTATTTAAGTTGAACAGTTGAACAATGATATCAAACATCTTGTGCACCGAAACTCAAAACTGCACAATTTTTAAAAATGGCTTATAAAAAGGAATACAATGTTTTATATCAAATATTTTTCCTCATCTGCTTTTTTCATATAGATATAGATCGATGCCGTTTATGTATTTAGTGCATTTGTTTTTAATTGTTTTTTTTACTACAGTTTATTTACTAATCATATCCCAGCTCACACACTTTTATCAATTAGCAAAATATATAGTTTTTAAGGGACTGTAATAATATCAACCCATAACCTTCAGGTAGTTCCATAACAATAGAATAGAAATAACATTTTCTTACCTTCAGCATTGCCTGCGTGCCTATTGTCATAAAAAACACAACAATACCACAATTTCATCACTTAACGAGATGAATGGGCAATGAGAAAGCAAAACTCTTTGGTTTAAAATGTTGTATTAGATGCTTTTGAATATTGAAACTACTGTCCAGGGATGGCAATATTTTGATAAGAAATTTGACCCTACTGTACCACCAGTCACAGTACATCTGGTTGTTTGCAATAAAGACAGCATCCTCCATAAATCCTGCCCAGATACCTGTGTTATTAGCTCACTGCCACCCTCAAATGAATAAATAAATAGTGTTGTTGAATGAAGTACATGGGTTGGACATTATTATTTCATATGAGTTGTTGTTACTTATCCAGCTCTCTAGGATCAGGCCTCTGCCCGTTCACCACAGACATAAATGTTAAATGGTGTTTTTGCTTGTATTTCTTTTTCAGGCGCGGTACAAGCAGAGCCTGGACCCCACGGTGGACGAGGTGAAGAAGCTCTGCACGTCTTTGAGGAGAAACGCCAAAGAGGAGCGAGTACTATTCCACTACAACGGCCACGGTGTCCCCCGGCCCACCGTCAACGGAGAGATCTGGGTTTTTAACAAGGTATAAACAGGCTGTAGATTATAATGGAAGATTTAAACTGAAATTAAAATTATTTGGAATGTAACGACATGAGAAAGTTTGATTTTCTAATACAAGTCTGTGCAGTTTTGTCTAGTTTTCCATGTGACTGTTGTTTTGTGTGTAGGTTTTCAGGTGGAGCATTTGCCACCTGCTTTTCACCATGGAGATGTATTTTTGTTTTCTTAGAATGTTCTACAGTAAGGCTTTGTATGTATCTATCACTGTGGAGACAAGTAGGTGAAGTTACATGTCAGATCCATTGAGATGAGTCCCCGCTCACAGTAAGAGTGTATTTTTTTAGGCAGTACCACCTGTAATTAAATAAATGCAAGCTAAATTCAGTTAATACCATACTGAGGAATACTCTAGACAAGGCAATAGCATCTCCATGGAAACAAGCAGGTGGCAGAGTCGTAATGCACTAATTAAAAAAATGTAGTTTTTTGACATTGTCTTCAACCATTTTAGTCAAAATCAAAATTAAATCACAACATCGTCAGTACTCCCTGTATTTTTGTCAGACTTTAATTCAGTATTCACTATTGGCTAATGGGAAACAAAAAGCCATAAATAGATTAATTTCTATGCAGGCTCCCATTTCTTTGTTAGTCTGTCCCTAGTCCCTTAGAATATCTGTTTAAAATGATTCAGATGAAAAGTCAATTTAGTAATGGATCATGCAAGTATCCTAGTTTGTCTATATCCCATTAAAATAATTATTAAAACACTTATATTTTATACACTTTACATCTATACTGTTGCGCGGGATATTGCCATACCATCATACGAGCAACTTCTTGTTTTCTTTGGGATTTTTTCAAAGAGCCGATCTCTTCTAATACCTCTTCTTCAGGCCCAAACTTGACCTAGACTGTCTTGTACACTTTCACTCTCTTGTAAAACAGACATCAAATCTCAAACTGTTCATCGACCGTCCCGTAAGTAAGCACCCACTCACAATGATCCACAGCAGCTGTCCACACCGCCCCGATACCTCTACGTCCTCACTGCACCCCTGGGCCCTGTCCCGTCTCCTCTCACTCCAAATTATATTCGGGATGCGTACTTTTGGCAAAATAAAGTGAAGCTCTGAAATGGGGGATCAGTAGGGATTTGTTGTGTGGCTTGAATAGGACTAGATTTCCATTAAATATCAGATAAAATACTTTACCAGCTCTCTTCAGTCTATGTGTCTGTATTGTCGAGTACATTTTGTTCTCTCTTATTTCTCTCAGTCTCTATACACCTCATGAAACAGACGCCCTATTAATAATTAAAAGGAATCTGTCAACGTGAGCTATCGGAACAACACGCTAAGCCTGTACGCTGTATGGTAAAATCACAAGTAGACATAAACTGCCCAGAGTTTTCATTTGAATTGGAGGACATTTTAACTGACAGATTGTGGCAGTTTAAATATATTTTATGGTTTACATATCCATAATTACTGGGACTATCCACATGAGTCATAAACTGGCACAAAGTTCAGTGTGTTCTGTCAGAACCCAACTAAGGTGATTTTTTTTTTTTTTTCCCCAGAATATCTTCAAAAATTGTGGTATTACTCAAACATATTATTCTTTCAGTTGAAAGAGTTTAATAAGGAAGATTTGTGGAGCTAATCTCAAAATCATAATCCTGTGTGATACATACAAGTGCAGTGTCAAATTTTACATGTATGGACCAGTTCAATAATGTCCATGAAAACTTGTGTTTCCATTGTATCAAGAATTTAAGAATCAACCACGTTTCAAATAAGATCTGTACTGTTTATTACACTGGTTCTGCACTTGACTTTCGACTGAGCATGCGACATTAATGACATTTTTTGGCATTAGTATCATGTCCAAAGTAAAAGTGATTAGATAGGTGACAGTTTAAAAGTGTTACAGATATCAGCATTCATAATTTCCATGCATGCTGTTAGTGTAAAAAACAGTCATCCAGAAGAAAACATTTTGAATACTTAGCCAATAAGTAGGCTGCATCGATTATCACATTTATACATGTACCACAAACTATTATAATCTACCTTTTTATTGTGATATTGTTTATTGTCCCATCTCTACTTCCTACCCCAACAAAATCTAAGGAAGTATTTTTTTTCCCCAGAACTACACCCAGTACATCCCTCTGTCCATCTATGACCTGCAGACGTGGATGGGCAGCCCTTCCATCTTTGTTTATGACTGCTCCAACGCCGGCATCATTGTCAAGTCCTTCAAGCAGTTTGCCCTCCAAAGAGAACAGGAGCTGGAGGTGGGTACACTCAGTACGAGACTATAATCAACACTCATGCTTCATAACACTTAGTAGTGCGGAGAATATAATTAGAAAAAGGGACAAAAATGGGATCTGAGTCAGACAGACAACAGACACCACAGGTTTGGTCATCATGACTTAGCTGTGAATGGTTATCTGTGGTCATATTGTAGAGAAAATGGAAGTTGGCCAAGAGCTGCTGAAGCTTGAATGCAAATACATGTAAAGTGGACTCAAGAAAGTACGATGTTATAGTATTGATTTTTATACTGATTGAAAGTAATTAGTAATTTGCTAGTCTGTGTAGGTGTTTTTTTCACTAACTAATTTTGACGTACATAAACGCTACCAAAACCATTATAGCATTTTTAAGGCCATATTAGATGCATTCATTCTTAAATATACCACATCAGAACTAGAATGAAACTGGGACAAAAACCGGAACAAAACCTGAACCAAACCAGGACTAAATCAGAACAAAACCAAGTCTAGATCTGGACTAAACTGGTCTCAAAATAGGGACAAACCAGTGCAAGGGTAAAGTTATTTAGCCCGGCAAGTAAAGCAATTAATGAAGTAATGAAATATTAGATGTTCTGTCAGTTGAAAAAAACCATTGATTTATCTAAGGAATAAAATGGAATGAGATTAACGGATAGCTCCACTATAAAGACTTGAAAATCTTTGTGAAAAAATGTGTGCTGTATACTGTTTTTGTATACTAACAAACTAAAAAAAACAATTCATTTTGCATATTTCTGCTGCTGAATTGCAGACTCATGAGGTGTGTCTTGACTTTCCTCTTTAGAAAAATTGAACTTCCTGGCGCTGGTTAAACCAATCAAATGCGCATCTGGTTATGACTGAGGCTCCTCCACTACAGCCTCTTCGGCACTTCATCTTTTTATTATGTTTCTCTCGTTCTCCTTTTCTCCTTTTCTCCCTTTCTATCTCTCCCCAGCAATGGCATGTTATGTGAAATCCTAATGAGAGAGCGCTGCCATTCATCTCACTTATTCATGGGGAGGTTTGAACTAGTCTGTATTAGCTGAGAAAAGACGGAGAGAGGGAGGGGGGGTAAAGAGTAGATGGAGAGTTGGGTAGGGGGAGTGAGAGAAACGCATAGGGAGAGATGAGTTAGAAAGGAAGATGGAGGGTGAAAGAGAAAGAAAGAGATGAGAAGGAGATTGAGAGAGGTAGAGAGGGAAGGGTAGAAGGAAACAGAATGAAGGGGGAACAGGAGAGAGAGGGAGATAAGAGTGGAGAGGGAGGGAAGAGAAAAAGGAGAGGTAGAGTGAGGGAGTGAGAGAGAGAACAAGATGGGGAGAGAGATCAGAGAGACAGGCGGATACAGAAGGAGAAAAAAGGCAAAGGGGAGAGAAAGATATGAAGTGAACAGATAGAAGATGGAACAATGGAAGGAAATGGGAAAGGGGAGAGATGAGAATGGAAGGTAGCTAGGGAAGGAGAGAAGGAAAGAAAAGGGAGATGGATTGGGAGAGAGAGAGGGAGAAATGGAGAGGATGAAAAATAAGATGGAGAAAGTAGATGTGAGAGAGAACGCTAGAAAGGGGAGGGAGTGCATGAGAGAGAGACAGATAGATGGAGAGAGACAGGTAAACAAAGAGAGACGGAGGTGGATGGAGAGAGATGGGTAGATGAGAGAGACAGGTAGACGGAGAGAGATACTGAGGTAGATGGGGAGAGAGAGACAGGTAGATGGAGAGAGAGACAGGTAGATGGAGAGAGAGACAGGTAGATGGAGAGAGAGACAGGTAGATGATAGAGAGACAGGTAGATGGAGAGAGACAGGTAGACGGAGAGAGCGACATGTAGACGGAGAGAGAGACAAGTAGATGGAGAGAGAGACAAATAGACGGCGAGAGAGACAGAGGTAGAGGGAGAGACAGCTAGACGGAGAGAGAGACAGAGCTAGACAGAGAGAGATAGAGCTAGATGGAGAGAGACAGTTAGATGGACAGAGAGAGAAGTAGAAGGACAGAGAGAGAAGTAGATGGAGCGAGAGACAGGTAGATGGAGAGAGACAGGTAGATGGAGAGAGACAGGTAGACAAGAAAGAGAGACAGGTAGATGGAGAGAGAGACGGGTAGATGGAGAGAGAGACGGGTAGATGGAGAGAGAGACGGGTAGATGGAGAGAGAGACGGGTAGATGGAGAGAGAGACGGGTAGATGGAGAGAGAGACGGGTAAATGAGAGAGAGACGGGTAGATGAGAGAGAGACTGGTAGATGAGAGAGAGACGGGTAGATGAGAGAGAGACGGGTAGATGAGAGAGAGACGGGTAGATGAGAGAGAGACGGGTAGATGGAGAGAGAGACGGGTAGATGGAGAGAGAGACGGGTAGATAGAGAAAGGGACAGAGGTACGTGAGAGAGAGACAGATAGACGAAAGAGAGACAGGTAGACTGAGAGAAAAACTGAGCCAGACAGAGAGAGAGACTGTGGTAGATGGGAAGAAAAGAGATAGAGTAAGAAATAAAGAGATGCTGAGAGAGTGATGCAAAGAGCGTTGAAGAGCAGGAGTCTGAGCTGCAGTTGTTAGCTGTGGAGAGGGAGAGGTGAGGAGACAAACTGCTGAGTGGATGCAGTGTTTGACAGGGCGCTCCTCACAGACTCTTTCAAACTCGTGTCTCTTTGGAGGTCACAGCAGCAGCACCAGGGCGGCCTCCTGACAACTCTTCTCTGTGAGGAGGAGTTCACTGCAAACTTTGTGTGAAATGCTTAAGATGGCTAAAATCAGCAATTTCTCTCCACTGTATGTTCTAGGATTGTTTTGTTTTTTTGGTGTGGTTCTTGGATTTTTTGACAGTTTAATGTGTTTTTAACCTCTTAAGATTCAGTTGTGCTTTTTCTTTATTAATTAATTTAAGTCCACCGTCTGACAAATCAATCATTTTAGGAACAATCTGTACCAGTTTGTACTCCAACTGCACAAATAAAAAAATAACCCTAAAATTCACAAAACTGTAATAGGACTTTTATTTTTATATTAATCTTTTCTCAACAAGCTATGAGCAGAGTCTTAGCTTCAGAAAGAGCCCAGCCATTTGTCTGTACTCCAAAGGGTTCAGACACTTATGCAAAAACAAAATGTACTAATTCTTGCAAATGAACTGCTGGTAAAAAAAAAAACAAAAAAAACCCCCAACAATGTATAAAGTAATGGTCTAATTATAATAGGTGAAATAATGTGTTATGTAACCACTACATGAACTTACTTGTCGATTGCAAGTTGAAAAACAGTTCTTGCTGCTGTAATTATCCTACAAATGTGTACAGAAAACTCAACCCAAACCAAAACTAAACAACTTAATTAAAAACTAAAGCATATTCTATTTATGTTGCTTTGTTTTACCTGAAATTTCTGCATTAAAGTTGATCAAAGTTTAGTCATATCAAACAAATACCACAAACAAAAACAAAAAATCAAAACAAAAACTAAGCAATTTCCAGACTACTGCATACCATATCATACAGTTATACTCAAAGCCAGCACAAGCCCTACCCAAAGATTACGGTGCCTTTAAGACCTGGTACAGTACATAATGTCCCCAAGGATCTTTCCCCATGAATAACTGTCCCCCCTCACCTTCACGTCCGGGAAGTACACATCGCCGTGGTAATGGAAGTTACAGAGAGAGAGGCTTTTTAAACATGCAGGAAGTGGTCTGAGCAGGGAGTCCCCACCGCCCACACCTCTCTCCTCTCTTTGGATTGGAGTGGACGGGTGGAGGGGGGTAGGTCCCGGGTGAAATCACGCTACATACTACTTCGTGCTTTTGCTCCATTTCGCAGGGGGCGGGTTTATTTTGAGAAGCAGTGATTTTAGAGAGAGAAGAGATGAGTGAGGAAGGAGCAGAGGGGAACCGGATGTGTTTTGTCATACTTCTCACTCTAGGGAGTATGTGTCACCTATAGGGCATGATGCTTTCTCTTAAATATCTCATCGCTTCCTGTAGCTGTTGAAAATCAAGCACGCCACTTCTGCCAGGATTCTGTGAGGTTTTAATGAAAGGTGCTACAGCTGAACGTAAGGGTGGGCAATATGGCAAAAAAAATTTAATCCTAATTTTCTTTTAACCAGATGATGTCAAAGTTCACACTTTATATCTAGCTGTTTTTCACTCAACCATGAAGAAGCTGTTCAATTTGAGAAGTAGGTGGGGAAAAGAGGCTGTGTTTGAACATAGAACGGCATTCAAGAGAAAATTTGTGAATCATAATATAATGACATGACCAAACTAGCAGATTGTCACAGGGATCTGATCATGATTAAATCTGATTGCCATATTGCCCAGCCCTAGTTCAAAGGCTAAAACACCGTATTGGGAAACTAAATAAAACTACTCTCATAAGCATTAAAATATTCACATATACACATTTAGTAGAATACGTTGCAGTTAGACAGAAGCATAACTTGAAAATCGTGTAACTGTAGGTGTTTTTGAAATGGTAATGTCTGAATCAGTCTAATTTAAAGCGGCTGTACACTTGCCTCAGTACTGATATTGTAAATGCTCTTAGGGTCAAAATAAGACGGCTCTGTCTGTATCTAATTAAAGAGTGTTTTTATTGTCTGTGAACCCATTACTATGTTAGTTGTTACTCCGCTTTGGCCTCTGAAGGTTGTGAAAAGTGCTTAAAAACTCATCATGGTGGATAATTGGGGTGCTAGAGAAGTGAGGTATGACCTATGAAAACAGTTTCAAGTAGTTTGAAGTAGTTCTATTTTTCATGTTTTTAAGACTGTATAAAATAGGTACAGTGCCTTTTTAAAGTTTATTTTGAGGTATAAATCTTGAGTCCACTTTAGTAATACAATAAGGTTCACAGTGTAATTTAATGCCCTTAGCAAATGTATGCAACAAACTTCTACACTATATTGTCAAGTCATCCAACTATTATTAAGTTATCTTGGTTCAATCCAAGCAGTAATAAAATACTAGAAAAGCCTGCAGGATCAGTCTTATGCTACATTTCTCCACCAGATTTTTCCCCCTGTGCATCTGAACAAAATTTGTCTTTTCCTAGTACACATATAATGCAAAAGCAGCTCTTGGGATGAAAATAAGTCTGCCGTGTACTGTCTGCATCTAATTAAAAAGCATTTATTGTCTGATAATCAGGAAGTATGTGTTAATATGCTAGTTGTTGTGAGCATTACTGTCACAGCAAAACTCCAGTGGTCTCTTAAGAGTTGTGAAAAGCACTTATAAAGTCAGTAAGGAGAATAATCAGGATCCTTTGGACATTGCAAATTAAATTAACTTAAGATGAAGTAGTTCTGTTTTTTAGAATTTTAAGAGAGTAAAAGTCACTTACAGTGTCTTTAAATTAGCAGTTTTCATTTTTCAGCATGTATTCAGGTATGATTTAACCCATGTCTTAATTCACTTTTCTGATGTAACACTATCGAAGCAGTCTCATTTATTAGTGTCACTCATTCTCTATGTAAGACGGCATTCCCAGCAATTAAACTGCAGCCTGATATATCCCCAGTGGACAGGGGGAGTAAAGGAAGCCTTCATGATCATTTTCATGGTAATTTGCAGGATTACAATATGCTAATGTGATAATTACAGTGGAAGGCTGGCACTAATCAGCTCTGCACTCCTTGCTGTCATGTTTACCATTTGGATTACAACCATTTCTATGAATATCAGCACTCCCAGTCTGAGAAATGCATGCCTTTTCAATTCACAATGTCTAATTTTCCTCGTTTAGTCGCACTGAAGAAGAGTTACATTACAGATTGGCACCGATCCACTCGCAAAGCAACAATAAGCGCCCACTCACGTTTGCCATGAAATATGCAATAGAATAAAACAACACAGTGGTACACACACACATGATTTCTCTCTCATTAATTAAGCCCTTTTCCCGTGTAATCTCCGTATCATGGTTTATTCATAGGAGCCTCATATAGAGCAGCATGGTAAATACATAATGTCTCTCACTGTGATCTGGGCTGCTGCCTCTGCTGCATGTTTTACATTTATTAAAGTTGGATAATGACCTGTTATAGAGCCAGTATGCATTTTCTAAATCTATATTATTTATTCTGAATCACAAGCTAAAAGACAAAAAATGACATTTTTTGCACTGTTGCATAGTCATTAGTGGAACTGTTTATAAGGAAGACGAGAGTTAAGCCTCACCAGGATACTTTTTTGTCAAAAAAACAAATTACTATTTTGGCTCAGAGGGTAGAGCACTCGTCTACCAACACAAAGGTCAAAGGTTTGATTCTCGCTCGGATCAAGTTCTGTTGTTGCGTCCTTAGGCAAGACACTTCAACCACTTTGCCTAGTATGATTGTGACTGTATGAGTGATTGAAGAAGCTGATGGCGCAGATTAGCAGCCTCACTTCCATCAGTCTAAAATGTAAAACTTGTAGAGGGATCAGATTCAATTCTCAAAATCAATTTTTGCTTTTTAACAATTTTTCCTTTTTTTCTTTCTAAAGTAATATCTAACAAACTGTGTTCTTATCTGATAGTTTGGGCTCATCTTTGAGCTCTGATCTTAGAGCATGAATGGTTAAAGTGGCTAAGGTGAGTCAGAGTCAATGTAAACAGATGTGTCTAAGGTTCGTACACTTATGGAGTGATTTCTCTGCTTTGTATGATTCAAAAATATGTGGAGTAAAATAGTCAAATGCTTTCTCTGCAGAATGTGGATATAGTCAAGCCATTTGTAAGAAAACAACAAACAAAATAGATTAGATAGATTGGAAAGGTGGTTGGAGAAGAAAGTAACTTACCACCTCTATGTACAAAGAGTAAACTAATAACACATACAGTTTGAAAGCCATCATATTCTTAATTAAGCAGTTAATTACTTTGAGTTGCAGCTGAATGATATGGAGATAAAAATCTTGATCTGATCCGTGTGCGATTTTGTTGATATTGTCATAATTCACATCTTTTTTTTTAATCTAATTCATTATTTTGTATATAGACTGTATGTCAGATGCCCTGCACAAGATTGTGGCTATTACTTGTGTATTAACATCCAGAATCATGTGATCTCATGATAAAGTTTGACTCATTTCAATGTTTTTTCAGTGCCTAAGTCCTGGGCATCTTGGTAATTTAGAAAACACAAAACATGACGCACTTAATTTTTCATAAACAAAGATATGGGAAAAAAACATTTGGCTAATTACATAATAATCTTCACCATAATGCCTTTCTTAAATTTAGCAAAGCTGGAAAATAATAGAAAACACCGCGGTCTGGTTTGATAAAGAGAAACTTGGATCAGTGCTTCTATTAAGAGACACAGCTCATTAAAATGTTCTCTGCCAAAGACTGAACCATATTAAACTCCCAGAGAACAAATCAGGAATACAGCAGCCAAATGAGCTCATAAATATCAAGAGTTTCTATTATAATTAAAGTTTTACATCTTACCTTGGCTATTATCAACCATGGGAGCAATCGACCACTATTTTAAGAGGGTTGTTTACCACAGAAGAGAAAGACCACCTGCTAAGCCTAAAAGGATGCAGTTTCTTGAGAAAAATCTAATCAATAAAGTATAACTCCAGAGCTGATATGCTTTCAAAATGAAGTAGAACAAGCATTGATTTCAGTTGTTATTTCTTAAAGATTGAAAGCATGAAATAATATGTACTATTACTGCTACTACTACTGCTAATGGTACTTTTACACCTACTACTTTAAGATGATGATAGTTGTTATGAGTACACTTTACTGTACAATTTCCTTGAATTGATTGATCATGATTTTTTATTTGATTATACTATCATTAAAAAAGACTTAACATGATCATAAATAGTTCAGATTTTGAGTAACTGCCATTTAAAACACAAATTAGACATCTGGCTGAACTCTCAAAACCAGGAGACTTGACTACGGACCAAGTTGATAATCGACGATTAGAAATGATAGAATTTCAATTATGATTTGATTAATTGCACAGCCCTGCTCCACTGGTTTGCAAAACAATAATTGTCTCTCTGATAAAATTATGAATCAGTCCCATCTAGGTTACACAGTGAAGAGTAGCACATTCAATGATATTTAATTAGGTGTTGATGATTAATAAAGTAATAATCATAACAAACGATACTAACACCTCATTGACCTTGTTGTGAGTTGTTCTAAAATCCATTAACTTTGAAATAGAAAGATGATAAATACAAAATAAGTTGACCATTTGGCACACTTTTGATGACTAATACATGGGAAAAGTTTACTTGGAAAGAAATAATGAATCCAAATATTTGTGGACAGCTTGTGAGTGTAAAGAGAGTGAGGAGGCGGGAGTGGGAGGTTAGAGGCTGCTAAAGTCTTCACCTGTTGCTGGACATTTGTACAACTTCACACTTCACATTATCAAAGTTTATTATCTATGAGACTGATTTGCTTTGTTTAGTTACTGTAGTCCATTGTAGTCCATTGTAGTCCATTATTATGCTTGCAAAAACAAAGCCTTTTTTGGTGTTGGCAATAATACAGGTGTATCAGGTAAAATGCACAACTTGATGATTTCAGTAGACGTCTTTTTTCAATTCTGAATATGTAAATATGTGTAATCCCTCAGTTGTCCAGACAAATTCAAGTCTGTCAACTGGACAAAAAGTCAGATTATTAGTGGACACTGCCTTATATCTATCTGTCTGCAGTGTCCACCAGTAATCTGACCAAAACTGAAGAGCCGGCTTAGATGAGCAGCAAAACAGCTACACTCCTACAACTTTTTGTCCAGTTGATGGATTTGAATTTTTCTTTTATAGTTCTGAATATCTCAAAAAGATAAATTACACCAAATACATTTCTTTGTTTGTACTTTTGTATGAGTTAAATTGGTAAAACAAAGCGTTCCTTTGAGTCCTGTAGTTGCAGAAGAAGCCTTCAAATATAATTGGAAAAACAAATGCATTTTTCACCTTGTTGCTAAGTGAGTCTGAAACACAGTACAAGATTAAAATTGCAAACACAAGTTGAATATTTGGCACAAAATCCAATCCACAATAGTAAACACTTATGAAATTTTTTATACAAACTTTGAATCTTAAATAACTGAGCTTTAGGAGCAGGACCGTACCTCAACCTCTTATTGCTCCTCTCCAGCAAACCACAGCTCACCTCAACCACACCTCTAATTACCCAGAAGCCCTGTTTATTCAGGCATGTCCCGTCATCGTATCTCCACTCTCTCGACCCCTACCACCCTGTGTTTCCTGTTCATTTTGTTGTTGTTTTTTTTGTATTTTTTGTGCAAACTTGGTATATTTGCAGCTTTCTGGTCAAAAACGTACAAAAAATGTGTGTCGTGGCTCTAGTGGTCACTGCGTTTGTAAGTGCTTGGTGACATCACACAGACTGCCCTGATTACAACTACGTGTTTCTGATTACAAACACCTGGCTGCAGGGGTGGAGTTTGAAAAAATAGGCCAATCACACTGTTCTTATACCTCCAAACCTCACTCCTCCTTTCTCCTCACTCTCTATTGAGTCCTCCAGGTACAGTCCAGTTTATCAGCTCTATTTGAAATGTGGTTGTGGGCAGACTTTAGGTGTTTAGTCCCACTTTAAGCAGCCCTTTAGAAATAGTTTTGTTTGTAAAATGTGCTATATAAATAAATAATGATTTTAAAACAAACTATTATATACATATTTTTTTTCTGGACAGGTTGCAGCGATTAACCCCAGTCACCCTTTGGCCCAGATGCCCCTCCCACCCTCTATGAAGAACTGTATCCAGCTGGCGGCGTGCGAAGCCAGCGAGCTGCTACCTATGAACCCTGACCTCCCTGCTGACCTCTTCACCTCCTGCCTCACCACGCCCATCACGATTGCTCTCCGCTGGTAAGGATGACTCTCTATACTGATATTGTACTTTAAGTGATCATTTTACATTCACATTTTATACATCCATTTTAAAAAAGTTAATTACATGGCCTACGTTGGTAACTATTAGTGGCTATGACTGCCTTGTATTCAAATTGATATCATTATATGTGTGTAAGAAAATAATCCTAATCTACCTCACAAGTACACAAATTCTTTTCAAATATAAATTAGTGCTAATATTAAATTTTTATTCAACAATCAAAAGTCATACAGGGACACTAGATGCACTCATTTATATTAACAGTTCATAAACAAATCTGTGTTGCTCCGACAAGAGGTGCCACAGCAAAAACACTGCTCACTGCTATTAAATATGTAGGAGGTGTAGGTTTGAACAACGCCTACTCCAGGGATAGTGAGAAACATTCCACACTCTTTTACATTCGTTATGACTTTAAGTAGTAGCACTTTAGTTTTGCTTATTTAAATATAGAATACTATTTTTTTGTGTGTCAATTTGCAGCAAGGGGCCTGTAATTCGTTTTTTTTTTGTTACACTCTGTATATCAAGCATTATTATTATTATTTTAACAGAGAATAAAAAAGCAGTTACGATAGTTTGAATAACACACACAGTTGCATTTAACACACTACTCATTGCCACCATAAAAGGCCAAACAAAGTAATAGGTACAGAAAAACAGCTGGTGTCACAGTTCATGGTATACATTCTACACACTATAATAAACTAGCAATGATAGTATGTTGTGTTATTACCATTGACTATATTTGTAAATGGACATAGGGCTAACACACTAGCCACCACGTTCCAAATAGGAAGTGATCATGGGTGCACTTCTGGCTCCATTGTCTCTGGCTTCAAACCACTTTACATTGAAAATTTGTCTCCCCTCTCTCTGTAACTGCTGCTGTCGGGCTCGTCATTTTGGTCTTAAACTGTTCGTATTGACCTGTTCTACATGATTCTGGTGTTTATTTCATTATTTTGTCCATGAATCAAGATATGAACATTAATAGCAGACAAATATGGTGCCTTCTTTCCCTGAGAATTGAGGTTTGATTGACAGTGTTGCTAAGTGCCCATTCCCTGCTAAACCAGCGGTGCAGGTGTATTGCTCCAGTATTGCTCCAGATTGGCTCTTTGGTTGCTATGATACTCATGGCCAGAATTCCAAATGTGCAACTCTGCTCCAAATTCGCCCCTATAACTGTAGCCTAAGTGAGCTTCATTTGACTGGAGCCGAATGCTATGGGTGACGTCACACTCACTTAGTCCACTTCTTTATATTGTCTATGGTTATTACCTAATGGCCATGGAAAGTTAACCCACCTTTTCTGCACTGCAAAACTCTGCTCTGAGCTCTGAAAAACACTTGTAAACTCATTGCAGTGAATAATTAGGACAATAAAAAGCAAGTACAGTGCCTTCAGTATTATGTTGGTATACTCCCTGAATTTTAAGATATATTTTCCGAACCGTATTCATCAGTTTTTTGGTCTCTTAATGATAATCCGAGTAAAATCTACAAGGACAAGATGTGCTCCACTGTGTGCAGATTAGGAAAAAAAAACCCCACTGAGATAACAAGATAAAATATTGTGGAACAAATAATGGATATGAGAAATACTGTATCCTCAAAGAAACAACACACAACTTAAGAAGTCGTCCTTTGTTTTGAGGGGGAGCAGAGAGTGGCTTATCTTGCATCAGGCTGTCAGCTGTGTGGGGGGCTGGGGCTTGCACTGGTAGCCAAAGGGGGTTACATCATGTCCCCTCCACCGGCTTCAAACCTCTCTCTAAACGAGGTACGTCATTCATGTTTAACGCTAGCATGTTTCTCCACTTCCTCCACTGTAAGCCCACTACCATCTAGGTTTTCTTCAAGCTAATAATAATAAGATAATTAGTAAGCTTTGTAGTTGTTAGACAGCATTGAAGTGTTGTTGTAGGTTGTGTAAAATTACTAAAGCTTCACTATGTAACTTTTCTGTGGAGGATGCATTCTTACTGTGTGCGGAGCCTCTCCACAGAGTAATAGGTACAGAAAAACAGCAGATCTGAACTGTAACTTGGCCTGGTGTTGCGCAACCTGCTTGTCTCTTTGGAGATGATTTTAAGGCTATATTATTGAACATTTCAAGCCAAGCAATAACATCTCCATGGATACAAGCAGGTGGCAGACCCATAAAAGTTACATAGTGCAACTTTAAGAATTTGTACTATTATGCACTTTTACTTTGTTACAGACTGTGGTGTTTATGAACAAGCACTTCTCTAAAGTTTTGTCAAGCCTGGCCAGACCCTCATAGACCCTTTGTAGACAAGTTTCTTTATTCATTCTTTGTCTTGCATAAGTTGTCGTCGGTGACTAACAAAGGCAGCGTGCTCCCTGTTGCCAATACCACACCAAAACAAAGATTGGGATGTGTTGGTAACAATGAGGAATAATGAACAAAAGGTAATCTCTGACTTGCTGTGCATCACTGCAATTTCACACACTTTTATTAGTGTTTGATAATGTTCACTTTAGTTAACTTTTTTGTTTAGTAAATAAAGTATGTGACATTTTAACCAATAAAGGCTTAAATTATGTTTTTTTTTTGTTTTTTTGTATTTTTATCACACTGAATAAAAATGTAGAAAAACATGCATCCTTATTTTATGCTTGCAAGCTTGCATCTCTATAAACCTGATTCTTATTTGGCCAGGTCTTGGTGTTCAATATTTGCATCCCTCTAATTTAGTCAGTCAATAACTGGCAAAGATTATACTTATCCAAATTTGTTTGAGCAAAATTTTCTTTTCAAAGCATTACTGTCAAACATCACAGGTCATGTAGTGTTACTTTAAAGTTTCAAATCAGGTTCTATCATATCAAATATATATTTAATTGAGGTGAATGCCTCCTCATTTACTATTCCTTCTTCCCCTTGTCATAAATGATTACGTAATGCGATGTGTTTGGTTTGAGGTCAGCTTTATTCCCATCTATAAATATATGGTAAGTTCGAGCTTAGAAAGCCACGTAAGTTACATTGACAACTTCCCCTCAGGACAGGCCGGACAGCAGTCAAATGTTTCTTTTCTGTCATAAAAATGGCCGAATTGCGTTTATCTTCCTGCGACTCTAAATCCTGGCTCTGCTCTGACCTTCAGCATAATGAGGTCTCTGAGTTATGCCATTAATATTGATATGCTTCCTCAACAGCCCATTTCTGGACTGGACTGGAAGCTATGAGCCCACCGGACAATATTGAACCAATGATTTCCTAATACCCCAGCCCCCTAAATCCAAAAATAAATGCTACGCTTCAGGGTTTTGTACTGACCCTTTTGCATGCACCAGCAGCAATTATAGTGGAGTTATTAAAGGAGAATAAACATAGTGAAATTACTGTCAGTGTGGTGTAAGGTTGTGTTTAATTAGATTGGTTTGTGTATGTTTTGTTGCGATCCGTGTGACATTTGTACTGGCTGCCACTATCACTCAAAATCATCATTAGTCATTTTATAACCTCCACATTCGAGCCCCATTCTCAATTTAACTGTATGCAACTGAAAATAAAATATAAAAAATCATAAAAATGGTACAAACCCATGGTATAGTGATAGTTCTGCACTCTTTCACATTTGATACTTAAACCTCAGCATTTAAGCATATTTCTGTTGGCAAAATATCTGTTTTAAAAAAATAACATGCTATTAATTTTTGTCAGCCATTCAAAATTGATTGCCAGTTTACACCATATGTAAACACATGCTCTGCAATTTTAGCTCAGTATAACATCTTTTGAAATACTAAAGCAAAAAAATCAACAGATTTTAAATACCTGAAATACCCACTTGGCAACAGTCAATCTTAATTAAATGCTTTTTTGCCTTCCGTGGTTACGGCTCCACTCTTCTCATTATTCTCGATTTGTTGCTGTGCACGCAGTGAAGCCGGAGGTGACTTTTAGCAGAAGGACCGGTGTAGGCAGAGCAGGGGGATCCAGGATCATCATTAACTCCACGAATTGGGTTTTCAGTCCTTGGCAGGTTTTGGTACAGAATAACAATCTGATTGAGAACAATGGAAGACCTTTCCCACCAATTCTCAATTCTTTTCCCACAAAAACATGGCAGCTGTGCTTTCTGTCCCTCTTCTTGCATTTAGACTAGGTACAAGATTAATCACAATTTGAATGCAACTGAGGAATGGCAACGGGTACAATAACTTAATAACCATGATTTCATCCACAAGCAACAAAATATCCTCTGCAAAAAAAAACCCTAACCCCATAGTTTATATCTATACATCTTTCAGCCAGTTTGTTTAAAATGGGAACTTCAAAATCAGCGTCCCAGCGTCCCAGCATTTGTCATTTTGGTATAAAAACACACACAAACCAAAACACTGTACTCAGGTCCAGGATAAAAACAGTCTAATCTTATTATCAAAGCATAAATCGCAAATCTAATCGCAATCATAATACTTGTCAGAAAAATCATAATTAGATATGTTTCCCAAATCATTCAGCCTTATCTCTAACCAATTCTTTTACCACAACAAACATGGGCTCTTTGGTTTAGCTCGTCTCGCATTTAGACAACAATGCAAAAGCGCAGTTTTCCTCCCCTGTCCCTGTTGTACCCCTATTATTTTCTAAATACAGACATTGCTACACTGGTTTCTTCTTAATTTCACGCAGCCCCAGGGTAAAAGCAATGAGAAAAAAAATTGTCCACGCTGGTGTGGTGCTAGACTCATACAGATCGGCTTGTGCACAGGCTCTGCTCAGCTCTAAAACTTTAATAAGATGCATTGAGGGCTGCATGATGGGGTTTACAGAAGGGAAGAAGGAAGCGGCTGGGGAGAGGGAGGCATGTGTACCTTTCATTGCGCAGCTGAGCAGAAAATCATTACTGATGGAGCGCCATCTTCAAGGGATTTCCCCGCTGCGGAGACGGATGGGCCGGGATGATGAGGTGAGGAGAGGAGGCAGGAGGAATGGACCATGGATTTAAAGGGACAGGGTCAGCGTCAGAAGGACACACACATAGGACCAAGTGTTACTGTAATGGGAGCTTCTTGTCTTGATGGCCTTATGCATTGTTCAAATATTTTGATTGGTTTATGTATTGGTTGGTTTCACTTGACAGCTTCTAATATATCTAGCAGATGCTTTCTCTTTGTTCATCATATAAATCAAATTTATTCTTGCCAAAAATCACAACTCGTCAACTTGCAGGGCTTAACTAAATTATCTAGATTAAATTATGAGGTCTATCTACATGAAACAAAAACACAATGTTCAGTGTCTTCTGTCAGCATAAAAACTAAAGCGAAATTATTTTTGACAATAGTTTCAAAATGCGGCGGTATTACTGAATTACAAAGGAGTGGTTGTCGTCAGCTTAAAGAACAGTAGGACGTCAGATTAATATGGCAAGTTTGTTGAAGTAATGATAAAGTTCAACATCTGTGGAGTTTTATTGGATATTTCTTTCAAAAATTGGGAACTGTCTATTTTATGAAAGCCCCTGCCCTCCACCTGAAAGTACATTTTGGCATCATATTGTAGAACATGTTGAAAGTGAACTCTTATAACTTATAACTTATTATGGTGGTTGTTGCTACTTACACGCACGACTCTTGTTCCTATATTCCAGAGGTGCCCAAACATCTCAAAACATATTCAAAGCGGAGGACCACAGACCAGTGATCAATGCAGTGCAGTGCTTTAAACACAGCTTTGACGGAGCCTCTGTATATTAATAAGGCTTGAAACACATTCATTTTAGGTCTGTATCACAATGCAATGAGACATTTGAGGTTATAGTTGTAGAATTACTTTAATTTGCTGTTAAAAGTACTGCTTATTATCAATTGGGCCAGTTCAGCAGGAGGCTTGAGGGCCAATAAAAACTGGTCTGAGTGCCGCATTTGGCCCCCGGCCCTTAGTTTGGACACCCCTGCTATATTCCATCTGATGATGAGTGAAATGATGAGAACACAGCCTTTATTATGTATATGCTAAATTAAAAGAGCTGCATTTCTTTTGTCACATTTATTAAGATTAGTTTACATTGGCACAAGACACTGAAGATGGCGTTCTCAATTATTGTGTGTATTATTGGTAGCAAAGATGTTTCCCATAACCCTTAAACCACTCAAAGACAATAAGAAACATCAAAGTAAAAAAACAAAACAAAAAACTTGAATCATTTGCTTATGTATTATGTGAATATAGATATTTTTTCTGTTTTATTATTTTCTCCTTGCCAACCTCCTCTTATTCAGGAGGCCTTCGCATTGATTGGAGGAATACAAAGCAGGCATCTCTTCTATTCAATATTGCTACAGAAAGGTGCACATACTAACCCTGCCACGGGGCCTTTTGTACGCATAACAATCCACTTTCTCACATCATAGACATGAAATTCCAATCAGCTAGTGTGTTCAAGATTGCAGCTGACCTCGAACCTCCCTCCCAATACATTCATGACGCAGAAATATCAACTCGTTATATTTGAAAATCAGCATTCAAGGTTCGAATCATTCTTTATTTAGCCACACCAACCTTGACATTCACATGCAGCAAAGGTGTATTATATGATTACTATGTGTTGTCTTTTTCACTAATACTATTTTGCATTTGCTCGTTAAGACCCACACACTTGCGTTCAAAGTATATATTCCATAAAGTGTTGACACCCTCCTATCTCCGCCCCTAGTTTCTTGATGAGATCTACAGAGGTGGTTACATAACAGTACCGTAAGCCTCTGCTGCAGAAACCTTTGTAGATTTAAGAGCACATCGGCATTACCTCAGAAAACCTCCCCACATCTACTGGTGTTTGGTAACTGTCTTGTAAAAGAGAAATGATATAATATTGTACCTTTGACACTTTTGCCTGCAAGATGTTAGGCTTAAAAAATGTCAGTTCCTAACCAGTATGTAACTTACGCTCGAAATCAATTACTGCAGTATTATATAAATTTATCTTTTAGTAAGGGAAAGCACATCCAGTTCCTTATCACATTACTTCTCATGTGTCCTCTCTCCTCATTATAAACGTGGATTAAATAATATAGAACACTCTTTAATGAAAAAAAAGGGTTAATTGCCTCACCCTGCTTTCACCTCTGCACAGACCGCTAAAGTCCGAGCTGTTGAAGCCAATGCGCGTAGGTCACGCTTCCACATCGTTTAGTTACTTAGATGAGGCTGCCGTTGTGTGAGGTGAAAAAGAAAATAAAACTAGATGATGGCAAAAGACATCAAAGATCAATTATTAATACTGAAAGGAAGATGTGTCACTCTGCACTTACTGTAGTGAACTGTAAAGATCCTTTAAAGCACAGACATCTAAGTCTGACTAGTTTTTGAAGTCTTTGTTAAATTTTTTTTTTTTTTTCTTTATATAATTCAAATAGACCACTTACTCATTTTGTTACTTAAAGAAAAGATATATAGGTAATTTAAGTACAGGCAATTTAAGGACACCATATGACAATGGCTTAAATAATTGCCAAGATTTGATGCACCCAAATTATGTTCTGATGCACCCAAATGAAAATCTTAGTTGCACCGGTGCACCCAACACAAATTGTTAATCTGGAGCTCCAATAAATATTAGATTTTACTTTAAAAAAAAAAAATTTTTTTTGGACAAATACTGCTCAATCTTTTCCAAATGTAAATATGTTCCTGCTAATATTTCTTATCTAACATTTTTATGTATGCTGAAAGACAACAAAAAGGTATGAGGACCTATGTTAGCTTATGTTAATTATAGAGGTGGAGAGTGTATCTAGGCCTGTCGTGATAACAACTTGTGTGATATCGTGCAATATATTGCTCAAGTAAATAGACAATAGATCAGACAATAATCGATAATATTGTACCTCAATGTACAATATTTTTAAAAACACAAACTTCAATAAATAAAAAAATAACAGAACGCAACACTTAGTTTGTATCTATAATGAGTTATTCATAATTCAACCTTCTGTTAAAAAATAATCAACATGTTCCCACTAGTGCAAGGAAAAGGTACCACAATATTGACCCCCCCACAAAGTATTGTTCCATCTGTGATGTGCCGAAGTCGATATAGGATTTGTTGTGACAACCCTAAGAGTGTCAGTTCTTACCATAATATCCTCTTTATCCAAATGGACTAGTCAAACATCTATAAACACATTGAATTGCTTGTTGGTGTGTAAAGTCATCAGGTGTGTCTGAGGTTCTCCAAATGATTTGAATGTGACTTGTGCAGCTGACTCACAAAGTGGCCTCATGTTGCAGTACAAGTCTGGCTCCTGTCACAAAGTCAGAACAGTTGTTGGATTATTCACTGTTGAAGTCGCTCCAGGATCATTTCAGGGTGACATCATCTCACAGTCTGTCTCTGCGATGCTCTGCTCACGAGTTAAACATTTGGCAAAAGTTACATTGAAAACATTAAATCGAGAATATGACCACCTTAATATTATTGGTGGCCATAATGTTTTCAAATAGTGTTTTTCCATTGGATTTTAGCACCCACTGTCCAACTGGGTTTATTTGAAATACAGACATTAAAAAGACACATCCGTGTGCAAATGTGAGAAGATCATATAAACATTTGAACGAGCAGGCTTTCATCTCTGACCTGTACCATTACAGTGATATCAGGTTAACATCAGCATTCCCTGACCCTGATATGGTCTTCATTTTTTTTAAATGAATACATTTAATGAAATTGCAGACCAATGTGCACCTAAAAGAAAATATTAGAATGAAAAACTATAACTGTAGATCATATTTGTATTGGGCATCTTTCATAAAACAAGAAATAGATCTTTATCGACTTCATACTTCCTGCCTGCGCTGATAGAATCACAAAAATCCGCCAATGTTCTGGAGGACCGCAAGATCCCTCAGAACCTAGTATTCATATATTATGAACTGATTCAGCTATTGTAAATTCTAAAGAGGAAATATGTGAGGCTTTTATTTGGCCTTTTATCTCTGCATATGACGTTTTGGATAATAATGATGTTCCTACTGATCTTGATTATGTTGAATCTGCATCTCTCTTTCTCTTTAAGACCTTTCACTTACATGGAGGTCTTTAATCCCCTCTACTTCACAGAGCTAAAAAAAGTTCACGGGAGCTGATGACCCTAGTCCAAAACTCTTATTACAAGCTGGAATATTGGAAAACTGCACATGTTTTGCCTTTAGATAAAGCTGGAACACCTAAAAATGTAAATAATTTCCGGCCAACATCTAAATGACCTTGTCTTGCAAAAGTTTTAAAAAGTTAGTTGCAAATCAAGTTACAATTGATTCATATAAATGCTCTTTTTTCAAGTCTTATCACTCGGGTTTCAGAAAAGGGCATAGAACTGTCACTGCAACCACAAAAGTTTTAAATGACATTTTCACAGTGCTTGATGACAAACAAGATTGTGTAGCTCTGTTTATTGATTTAACTAAAGCTTTTGATTCAGTAGATCATAAACTACTTTTGAGGCGTGTAATGGACCCAACAGAAAGGTGTAAAAATAAGTTTCAACTTAACAAGGCTCAAAAGCTGGGCCCAACTGGGGTCATCTTAACCAGAAGTACTTTTAAGGCCCTCCCTCCTCCTGGGTCTTTGTCTGGCATCTCAAAAGAAACAAGTGTAAGTAAATTTAGACTGATATTAACAAAAATTTGTTATGTAATTTGTTCCAAAATAAACTCAGGCAGTAGCAGCTGAGGGGTTTAAGTCAAATTTTTTCTAACTTGAAGCAAAGGAGTGCCCCAAGGCTCAATTTTGAGCCCGCTACTTTTTTTTTTTAGTTTAACTTTTAATACAAGAGCTTATGATTAATCGTCTGTCTAAAAACTGCCTGCAGTAGAATTGGGGAAAAAAGCTTTCAGTTATTTTGCTTGTCGAAAATGGAATACATTTCAAGACTTGCAAATTGGATAAACTGGTGTCACAGCATTTTAACTGGTTATCTGGTGAAAAACATTTATAATCACACCTGCACCTGGTTTTAATGTTATATATAGACCTATGTAGTTATTTATTTTGTTTGTTTATTGTTTGTAATGCACTGTATTTTAACAGGAAGCTCATGAAAAATAGAGTCTGGTGCTTTCACTGTATAAACAAAGATAAATGATAATGATAAATAAAAAGATAAATAAAAATAATGATTGACCCCATAACCAAATGATTGTGAATTCCATTATTCACTTTTTCTCCCGCTGTCTAATAGATCACCACTCCTCTAGTATGTGACCACCTTTTAGAAATCAGAATGAATGATCAAGTAAATGTAACATAAAATTTAAAAAAGCACTTTATAATTAGATAAAGATTATCAATAAACCGAATGATATTGACATTGCTAGAACTGGATTTTAACCACCAAACTTCTGCCCTGAGAATTCATACACTGTTAAATAATTCCATTTATTTTAAGCTACTTGTTTTGATTTTGCTTGCTATTTTGCTTGCTGACCACACGTACGGTCTTCTCTCCAGGACAAAATATTAACTTGACTGATATGCACAGTCAATATGATACCAGATCCTCTCAGTATTACCTTTAACAAGCTGTGGGCAAGGTCAATATTGCTACATGTTCAGGAAACATGTGTTAATTAGCATAATGTACCCTGCTTTTTTAATTTAATAGTAACTGAACATTGTAATGAGGTATATTTCCCTGCTGCTTTGGCCAGGCCTCTCTCTGGCTATGTGTTTGTCTCCTATTAATATTAAAATAATGCCATTAATCATAATACATCATCATTTAAAATCTGCTGTGGTACTGAAATGCTCACTGCAACAACCTTATGTAACAGCAACAAGAACTTCACAAGTAAGATTAAAAGTGCAAATATTTCATAGTTTGTTTGCCTTCTTCACTGCGAGTTAAAATGTGCTCATTAGTTCTTTGAGAGTCACTTACTTTGTGTCTTTTAGCTCAAAACACTGCTTTGAAAAACTTAATGTGCCTTTTTTTTCCCCCACAGAAAAAAGGCTTCAGGCTCCTGACACTTTTGACATCTTAATAAACTGACAGGCAGATCTGTCTGTTCAGCTTGAGAACCTTGCAAAGAATTTCACTTAGAACCTACTTTCTTTTATACACTGCCGTTTAAAATAGTGTTTTAAACGGCACAAAATTGAAATGTCTCACTTAGATATTGGCATTAGTTCAATATTGAAAAATTTATATAATAATAAGTTAATATTTGGCACTAATATTTTTTCTAAGCCACGCCATTCTCTCTTCTCATTGGTCATTGTGAAATGCATCAGTAACACAGTGCATTTGTGTTATTGAAAAGGTAAAATGGTGATAGAAGAGAAGAAGAACACTTATCATATTTACTTGCACACTGTTCTTCAAAGCAGCCATGGGGCTGCACAGCAGCTCCCTTTCTGTACTCAGGTCCAGTTCTTGTAGTGATCTAGGGTGAGCCAGGAGTGTCTGTATACACAGATCGGATGGTGACATGTCCTGTAGAAAATGATCACGGGCCAGTTCCGACTGTAAAGCAGGTGGCATGTGGGCATAGGTGCAATAAAGGAGGCCTTTAGTGTCATTTGCCCTGAGCTGTTGACCAGGGCGACGGCAGCAGTTACACAGCTCTGAACGCAGCACACTGGCGATGGAGCAGGACCCAAACCCTGACTAAAGCTCTGTAGCCACATCTGTCTGCATGACTCAGGCTCAGGCCATGGAAGAGAGCTCTCTTTCAACTCTCAAAACAGCTGGCAACGATGCAGTCATCATTGCAAAAGCAATAGGCCCTATGCTGTGTAGGGGCTAGGGCCTAATAACAGCTCTCAACTCAGCAGACCCAGTCTCTTAACCGACTAGTAACTGATGAATGGAATTGTTACATAAACTTGTTATTGTTGTTTGTAAGTGTTACATACAAAAGATGTTACGTTAATAACACATAAATAGTTACAAGAACAACAAAAAGTCTCAACCAAACACAAAATATCAGATTAGTTTAAGATCAGATCAGTTTAGTTAAAATGTAGTGTTTATTTTGCCTTTGAAATAAGTATTCTTTATGACTGGATTAACCCTCACATTAACTTGGTGATGTTTTAAACTGCTAAAATAGAATGTATACTCTTAATTCTTGCCAACTTTATCCCTTATAGTTTTTATATAAGTCATTTTTGGCTTAACTGTGTCACATTTGACTTGAAATATAAGATCTAATTAGTGCTAATTTGGCTTCCCATTATTGTGTTGGCCCTTATGGTAAATGCAATGACTGTAATTTCTATGATTGGTGAGGTAATTACTGTATTCAAATGCAGGGAATAAATTGTTCCTCCTAATCACATCATGTTGCTGGGCAGTATGACCTCAAATGACTAACTTAGAGTGAAAATTGCCCTGTATTTGCAAATGAATATTTTGCCTCCATAGTTTACTGTCAAACTGTGTGACCCTGTGCACACACTAAATATTCTGTGTAATGCTCTTATAGCTATCCATGGATTTCAGAATTATGAAAAAATAGGACTGTGGCCATAGTAATTAACAATTTAAAACAGTGTTATATCTTGAATTTATAGTGTTGGCTGGCTGTGGTTACCATAGAGCTAAGCCATGAGTTTTGACACCGGTGAAAAAAGTCCATCTGGATACAAATACAATGTTAAAAAGTAAACAAAAGAGCTGTGAAAAAGCCTAAGAAGCTCCCTAGTCTCTCCTGGTAAAAACATTTATCACATTCTAATGTCAGAGTACTTTTCAATGAGTGCTTTTTAGTATGCAGCATCTTGAAGGGTCTGTACCTGATGTATTGGAGCAAAAATGTCTTCTCTTAGTACAGATATTTTGTGCAAGAGAGAGGAGGGGCAGTTCTGCTTTGTGAGGTCAATATAAGTCAGCTGTGTACTGCATCTATAAAGGTCTATCTAATCACAGTGAATAATTAGGATGTTTGGAATTCATAAAGTAAGTGAGAAATATCTGAACCCCTGCACACTATTTAAATAAACTGTTTCTATTTTTCAGTAAATATCGGGTATACCACCTTTAACTTTGTGTGTATTTTGTTTAATTTCTACCAGTTATAAAGTTCCTTCCAACTTTTAGTGATATCTCTGTATAGGTTGGGTCCAAAGCTCCTCAGATTAGATTTGGGACCATGCATGACTGACAGAAGTGCACTCTTGGGAATATGGAGTATGATTGAAGAAGTAATGAGCAGTGGAGACATTGGACCCATTGGGGACCCTCAGCCCTGGCCCCTCCCTCTCCTCTTTTTGTCCCAGGAGTAGCACACTCACCTCACTTAATTTCTCCTCTCCTAATGTGCACATGCCCACTTGTGCCCTGGCGCCTCGTATTTTACTGCTCTTATTCTCTGATCCTATTAAATTTTGCCCACCTCCTGCATGCTTATAATAATCCTCCAATTTCCTCTTTGTCTCTGCCCTGTTGTTCCTCTGTGCTTCTGTGGCCAGAGCAGTTTTCCTGTGGTGGACAAAAAGTGTAAGACAATAGCCATCTCCATTGGATTTGTGTAAAAGATGCAGAAAATGTTTTGCATCAATAAGTATTGTTTTGGTTTGCTCGTAGCATAGGCATAGGTGTAGTTTTTAAAGTAATAAAGTAACTGTTAAATGGACAGTTGTCATGTCACTATCGCTCGCTATGCTTTTTTCCCACATATATTGCCCAATATATTTACCCAAATAAAATAATGGGAAAGATTCTCGTATAAAGGAGTAGCATGCTCACTTACAACTGTTGTCCCTGGACAGGTTGATGTTTAAAAAAACATAATTAGTTGAATGTGGATAAATGGACCAGTCAAGTTACATTCTCATAAGATTACAAGGTGCTGCTGTTTACTTGAAACCTTTAGGTTTTTTTTCCTATTAGGCCACTTTTTCAATCAATTGAAATGTATTCATAAAACACTGTTCATACAAAAATGTAACACAAAGTGCTTTACAGTCATTAAAATCCCAGATGCCCTTCCACCCAACCACCCAACCCACACAACCACCCAACCCACATAACCAGCCCACACGCAGACATAGCCACATGCACAGTCTCACCCACATGCATACACACACACACTCACACACATGCACACACATGCACACGCTAAAATACACAAGATTAAATACAGATAGAGATGAGGCTGGGTACAGATGAAATAGCTGAGAAAACACCATCAGAGGAGCCGCCTGGACCAGGAGCAGAGAGCCGGTCGCAGCCATCAGGACACCGACACAAGGCCCAGGGGAGAGATGAAGCCGAAGCACCAACCCAGGAGCCCACGGGACAGGCCGCGACAGCCACAGCCGACCACTGCCCCAGGCTCAGAGGACTCCTACAGAGGAAACACTGGAGATCCTAAAAGTGATCGAACAAAAACCTTAGAACAAGAATATATACAATGGTATCAATAAAAACTGGAATATCCCAAAAACAAATAAACATACTCAGTACAGGTAGTAATAATAATCACATAAAATGTTTTTAAGAGGAAGCACTACTCTGCATGTAAACTTCATTTATTTGGACTGGGTTTTTTGAGGACTACCTAATTTGTCAGTCAATCTTATACTTCCCACTCCATATTTTTAACTTTCTAATACAGCCCATAAAACAATACATTTGTATCAGCTCCCTAGTAGTTGAGATAGGCTGAACAATGTCGGGATGGACTGAATTGACTAACTGTAGCAACATTCACACTCATAGTTCTTTGAAATGGGTCATATTTTACCTAGTTTATCAAATCGGTGCTAAACCCAGTCACCTCTTGAGTCTCACAGCAGGGACGCTACCACCTCTGCCACTTTGTTTCTGATTAGTAATTGTTAAATGATTTGTCTCAAACTGAGCCATAGAGTCGTGTTTATGAGCTCTGACTGATTCAGCTCCTGCCCTCATGCTGTTTTCTCTCTTGTGTTTGGAGCAGCACCCGTCCTCTATACGGCCACATCATGGGTTTAAATGGTGCAGATCTGTTCTTTAGTGTCTGTGGTGGTCCGATCGCCCCCCTTCTGAGCTTTCTTCTATGCTGCAGGGAGTAGGCTGCTGTGGGGTTTGGAGAATGGCTGAGGTCCTGATGCAACTTCCCGCTGTTTCTCTCTCTCTCTTGTTTACTTTGGCCCATCTGTCGTCTTCTTTTTTGCACTTAATTTTCACTTCAGAGTTTTATCTCTTCAGTGGGTCTGCAGTTTTTTGTTTTTTTGTTAGTTTGTTTGTTTTTTTTAAATAAATGCCAACAGTATTATCTTCAAAAAATGTTTTCTCTATCTGACACAAACAAATCACATTTTTACCCAACTTAGCAGCAGGTCGGGTGCATGTCTAGACATTGCATTGTTGATTTGATCTTCTAAGTTTAGGGAGAAATGATAAATGCAGCCATAAGAAAGTCTTTTACCCGATCATGTTCAATACACGAGTCATGTGAAGTACGGACTGTCCCATCACCTACCACCTATATTTACTATTATCACGCAAACAAATTAAAAAGACAGCATTCTGCAAAACATGGCAAACCTCAAACCAAATCTGAAAACAATACTGAGTTAGATTTGCTGCTGCACTGAATTCTGACTCCGTTTAAGAGATGTACGGCCTGTTCTCTTCTTTGCAGGGGCTCGTACCACATACTGCATCTTTTATGTGTACTTCAAATACTTTTCAAAAGAAGGCACTGAACATAAAGGAATATCTAAGGCTTTAGTGTGAATGAATACCAGAGAGTGTGGCTTTTTCATAAAGACGGCTGTGACGAGTTTGCTGATTGCTGTTTTTTCTGGTTTGAACTTTGGAATTCTTTGTGGCCTGTGCTGTTCTTTAAAGAGGCTGTATATGTCATTGTGCTGCCATGTGGGATCTCATTATTCTCCAGCACAAAAGCAGCTCTGAATCGGAGCTATAGTTTACATCCGTGGTCCTGTGAGGACATTATCCTTTTTGGATTACATTTCCATCCATAGTGGGAATGACTCCAGCTTTTTTGTAGCAGAGAAAAAAATTACTCCAGCCCATGTTACTTGTCTTGTTCTCTTGTTTCCCATCATTCAGAGACATGCTTCTGAGTATTCAATTCTTCTTTAAAGGGACAAACTTTATTTCATTCATTTCATATTTCATAGCTTGCTCGAAGTTGTATTTTCTTTGCTTCATGTTTTAGTAATCCTGTACCTGCACTTGAGGCTTGAGTGCTCAGAAAATGTCTGGTTCCACCTAACCCCTATCGCCGCCCACTTCTCTGTACTAACTTGCATTTATTAAAAAAAAATAATAATAAATCAAACTCTGGGTCATATGTGTTGGGTTAAAAAATGTCACTTCGCCATTTTTCCACAATAAAGAGACTGAAAATGGTGAAATGCTGTATGAGCCTATCAGTTCTGCAGATTTGAACAGGAAGTCAGTAGACCCATTTTAATTTAAATATATGATTACAATATATGGTTTACATTGAACAAAATATTAATTTGTCATCTAGGCATGATATAGTTGATGCTAAATATTTGGGAAAAAGCATAACATGTCTTCTTTAAAAGGCCCCCAGGCCCTTGTCATGTGAATCACAATGCCCTGTGAAGCTGAATTAATAATTGCTGTATTTAGATGGAACTAAACCAAAAATTATTTCTAAAATAATTTCTTCTTGATACACCTCTGCTTCTTTCATTCAATATGATGGCAAGTTCATCGTTAGTCTTAGTTTACCATTGTGTGCTCAGACTTTGAGAGTTCAGACTTTTCTTGCACATTGTATAGAAGAAAGGCATTCATAGCAAGTTCACAATGTCACATAGGAACTGTCTGATAATTCAATGCCATTCTGCAGACGTCTTTGTATCCAAGTTTGATGTGGACTGTCTGTATTTATTGTAACAGCGAGTATCGTGTAATATGAAAAATACTTCATCTTATATTATACGCAGTACTGTCAAACTTTATAACGCATAGTGCTATTTCACAAGTAGGTATTTAAATGTCTGTGAAAAGTAATGGTGTTTTGTTGGAGGCACTGAAAGCTCTTTAGTTAGTGTTTGGATAATCCCTGTGGATAGGTAACAAATAAACTTGTGTTCTGTCTCCACTCCTCCCTCTCTATTGAAGTTATAAGTCATTTTTGTGTTAGTTTAAGAGAGAGGAGGTGCAGTTCTGGCCCTCTAGAGCCCTCTGCTCCCTCTCTAATATTCCTACTATAATATCACTGCTAATGCTACTATGCCATTTTTATGACAATGTACAGATTTACGTGTAGAATTATGAATCCTCCATTGTATGGCATTGAACTTGCTTATCTGTTTCAGTTACAGGTCTTTTATTGCTACCTTTAAAAAAAAACACATTCTTATCGTGAGTGGGGTCACCTCTCCACAGACTTGTAAATTGTCCTGCTTAATGCCATATTATGGAATATTTCAGGAAATGCAAAAGCATTTTCATAGAGACAGGTGGCTTCACCAGAAAAGGCTCATTGTGCTTTGTTAAATATACAGCTTTTATACCATATTTTCTGGACTATACATTGCTCTGGAGTATAAGTCGCATCAGCAAAAAATGCATAATAATGAAGAAAAACATATATATAAATCGCACTGGACTATAAGTCGTATTTTTTTTATTTTACAAAATTCAAGACCAAGAAAAGACATTTTATCTTTAAAGGCAAGTTATAGTAATGTTAATAAAATAGAGAACAACAGGCTGAATAGCAGTACAGCATGCTAACGTAACACATTTATATTTATTCAGCTACATGAAGCATAGACAACGAACTGAATATGTGTCTGGTATGTTAACGTAAGATACTAACATTTAATCAGATAACTACAATAACATAACACATATTTATTTATTCAGCTACATGAAGCATAGACAATGAACTGAATAAGTGTCTGGTATGTGAATGTAAAATATTAACAGTTAATCAGATAACTAAAGCATAAAAAACAGCCTAACAAGTTTACTCTCAATCTCACTCCAAATCACAAAATCCATTGAATTCGTCATCCTCGATGTCGCTTCTGAACTCCATCAACTCCCGAAGGAGTTCCCAGCCAAACTATGAAAAAAAAAGTGCGACTTAAAGTCCGCAAAATACGGTAATCTATTTTATTGCATATTTTTTACTATAGGGCTATTTAACACTTTCACTTCTGTTTTGCTTTGGAAAAATATGTCCACAGAGATTTTGAGAAAAGGTTATAAGTTTAATAGACTTTTTTCTTATTTGTGTGCAATTTACATCATTGTATATCTCACCACTACATTGGCATTTAGCTGTATTATTTAGCTTTTAATTATTTTGGTGCAATGCTGTGCTACTGTCAAAAATGAAAAACGCCTTGCCTCTGAATAGTCCCATATGCAAATGGATGCTGCACAGTAAAAATGGCTCAAAACCTTCGCTTCTTAAAATATCTCCACAAAAACCTTATATTTTCGCTGTGAGAAAACCAATACATGAAAAATCCAATTATTTTTAAGTTTCAAAATGTTAAACTTGCAATGAATGCATTTTTGACTGGTCAAGGCAGTTTTTTTAGTAATAGGTGTTTTGTTTTCATCATCATGTAATTTTGTTTATTTAAATTTTCACTAGAATCATTATTTTTTAACATTATTGTAGTACCACATTTAGCTTAGAGTTACCCAAAGCGCTTTACAGTGCATTATTATGTCACACTCTGCAGTAGTAACCTATTACTGCAGCCACAGCTGCCCTGTGGCAAACTGACAAAAGCGAGGCTGCCAATCTGTGCCATCAATCCCTCCGACCTCCGCCAACACACCGCACACCGCATTCATGCCAGGCAATGTGGGTGAAGTGACACAATGACAGATTTTTCCACCGGCATCCCACTGTGGCACCTGGTATTCACAGTGGTTTCCTACTGTGGTCAGAGTACTAACCAGACCTGGTTAGTACTCTGGAAAAACACTGATCTGGGAGTTGTGAAAGACTGATCTGATGAGATCAGTCTTTCACAACTCCCAGGCTCTTATGTTATTAATATCATTATTGTAATATTAGCACTTTGAAGTGTCACACTAAGGGTACATTCATGCATCTGGTTTGGTCTTTTTTTGATTTTGGTTGAGCCCACTTAACTCCTGCTGTTGGTTTGATTTGGTACTTTTGTAGTCCGGGTTTAGATCTGGTCTAGTCCAGGTTAAGTTTCAGGTAAAATTTGTGTGTTTAATGGTGTGTTTAAGTGTGAAAGTATTGTTTGTTATCTTAATTGAGCAATAAGAATAGTCCATCTTTACCATGCATATATTGTTACATTTTGTGCATTCTTTGCCTGTACAGATTCCAGCACCACATATGTCAAACTGACTTGAGTTATGTCTGTTCCTGTCAGAGCTGTCTGTACATTGTAAACAGCCCACTCCTCCTTCACTGCAGACAGTAGAAAATATGAGCATGCCCCCTCCACATCCTCTGCCTGTATCCGAGCCAAAACTCACTCATCAAAGTACTCAGCGCCGCTAATGGCCTAACCTCTCATTTTTCACCTCTGTCTGATTGTCTCACAGGTCGTAAAATGCGCCCAGCACCAGCCAAATATTTTTACAGCTTTGTCGACTCTTGAAGCATCTTCTTGTTTTGCTTCCAACTCGTATCACCGTTGAGTGCTTTATTTATTCCTACTGCAATAAACTTCTCACTCATAATAATAACATTGGATTGGAATATATCATGTGGAACAGCAGCAGTTTTATAATGGTTCTATAATGACTATGACCAAGCTATGTTTATTGTAATTGGTTAAAATGTTATGGATATGCAATGGTTGGTACATTTTAGTCATAAATCCCACAAATTGTGTTGGAACTTTTCAGTTTTATCCTGTAGTTGGTTCCTTGCCTGCTTGTCTCCATTGAGATGTTATTGCTAATTACTTTGTCTGAAGTGTTCTGCTATATGGCATTAAACTATTTGTTTTATCTTACTGTGATGTTGGTCGCCTCACTACAGACATGGCCTGCTTGTCTTCATAGATGAGTTAAGCAGCATACTGTGGAATATTGCAGGCAAACCAATTAGCTTGTGATCAAAATACATATATGACTGGATTTTTATTACATTTATACCAGGTGCCCTCCCAGCCATGTGCTGTACTGTGAGCAGTCATAATGTCTTGCCCAATGACACCAAGATAATATGGGCAAATGGGATAGACCATTTATCTGTAATCACTTTCTTATGTCTTGCTCTCCACCTTTTCTTAATGCTGTTGGGTAACTTTGTCCCACTCTCAACATTACTTGTTCTTTAAGCTCATAAAGCAGATTGGGGCTTACACAGAAAATTGAACAGACGTTCCTCAAAACATATTAGTATTTTATGTTGATTCCATTCATTTCCTTCTCTTCTTTTTCCACAGGTTTTGCATGCAGAAGAGTGCCAAACTGGTGCCAGGGGTGACATTAGACCTAATTGAGAAGTAAGTACCACCATACCTACAACATATGAAAATCATACAGCCTGCTCCCATCTGAAATACTAGCCCTTTAGAGACTCTGCTCCCCTCTGCCTTTTCCATCTCCCCTCTTCTTATTGCCAGCCCTCCGTACTTAGTCTACTCGTTTTTCCATCCTACAGGTATAATTCTCCGCCTTTGTTTTCCCCACACAGCCAAAGCGCCGGTAGTTTGGCAGATTTAGGGCCGCACATTTCTTCAATAAAACCTCCAGGTGCCCGGCGTTGCCGTGCAGAACATCTTTCGCTCTTGGGCACAGACTTTGAGATTGATATTGGAGCTGGGCTTGGATGCCGTAGCCAAAGTTTGAGTTTTAGCTGCAATGACTGAACCGTGATGGGTAGCTTTCATTTTCCTCTCCTTAAATGTGAGCAAGGGTAAAATGACATTTAAGTGGCTACCCATTTTTCCCCATGCATTTATCTTGGTCAAAGTGAGACTGCTCTGTGCTGTCTGCATCTAATTTAAGGCGTTTCATTGTCTGAGAATCAGGAAGTGTGGCTTTAGCATGCTAGTTTTTGTTAGCATTACTGTGACACCTCTCTGGCCTCTTAAAGTCGTAAAAAACACTCATTCTGATAGATAAGTAGGATGTTTTGAATGCATAAGCTAAGTGAGAAATAACTTTGGTTCTCTGTGGACTGTTTAAATGACCTAGTTAAATTTTTTACATTTTTAAGACAGTGAAAATCTGCTATAGTGCCTTTAACTTTCCACTGAGTTGGAGTGACAACAATTAATTAGATGTAGCAAATAGCTGGTATTCTTTGACTCACAAAATGAGAAAAAAGAATTCACCAGAGCACCAGCGACAACCTTCAAAGACTAAGAAACTGCCAGAGAGTAGGTAAAACGCTTTAAGCTATTTCTTTTAACTTCAACCAAAAAAAGAAAAGAAGGGGGAAATAATTATTAGCTGAGAGCTGCACATAGCACGTTTCTCATCACCTGTCAATCGGTAGAAAATAAGTTTCCAGAAATTGTCAGCATTAGAGCATCACTTTCATTTTCAGTATGGGAGGGAAAAATAATCATTGACCTGAGAAGACTCCTTTAAAAATAAGCGATAATAAGCCATCTGCAAATTTGGATTTTAAAATTACACTCGTCATGAAACTAGGCCCAAGTGAAAGCAGATAAAAATGTGTATACATTATATACTTAGGGGGAAGATGCTTTTACACTTGATTGAATGTATAGTATTCATATGTGTGTGAATGTGATCCTTTAAATCTCTCCAGTAATAAATGCAAATAATCTTATATGAATGTTTCTATTTTCTCATCAGATAAAGATAAGTTGCTTTTACTCAAATACATCTACTTTTTAATAATAATGTACTTCTCAGCAGTCATATATTTTACAGTGTAATGGTACTGCGTTCACACCGAGGCATCAGGGGCATCGGTTTTACATGCAAAGCACAGCATTAACCAATCAGAGACTACGCTCCAGTGATGTAGTGATGTTCATCATCCGGAAAAAGTAAAAAGACATCAGCTACAAACTATCCATCCCTCCATTTTCTTCCGCATATTTCCAAGGCCGGGTCACGGGGGCAGCAGCCCGAGCAGGGACTCCCAGACTTCCCTCACCCCAGACATGTCCTCCAGCTCTTCTGGTGGGACCCCAAGGCGTTCCTAGGCCAGCCGAGAGACATAGTCCCTCCAGCGTGTTCTGCGTCTTCCCTGGGGCCACATCCCGGTGGGACATGCCCGGAACACCTCCCCAGGGAGGCGTCTGGGAGGCATCCTGAAAAGATGCCCGAGCCACCTCAGTTGGCTCCTCTCGTCGTGGAGGAGCAGCAGCTCTACTCCAAGCTCCTCCCGTGTGACTCCCTATCTCTAAGGGAGCGCCCAGCCACCCTGCGGAGGAAACCCATTTCGGCCGCTTGTATCCACGATCTTTTACTTTCGATCATTACCCAAAGCACATGACCATAGGTGAGGGTAGGAACATAGATTGACCGGTAAATCGAGAGCTTTGCCTTTCGGCTCAGCTCCTTCTTTATTACAACGTACCGATACAGCAACCGCATCACTGCAGACGCTGCACCGATCCGCCTGTCAATCTCATGCTCCATCCTTCCCTCACTCATGAACAAGATCCCAAGATACTTGAACCCCTCCACTTGAGGCAGAGACTCCCCACCCACCCAAAGAGGGCATACCACCTTTTTCCTGTCGAGAACCATGGCCTCGGATTTGGAGGAGCTGATTCTCATCTCCGCTTCACACTCGGATGCAAACCGCCCCAGTCCCTGCTGCAGGTCCTGACTTGATGATGCCATCAGAACAGCATCATCTGCAAACAACAGTGATCCTGTGGTTCCTGAACCGGACCCCCTCCGGCCCCTAGAAATTCTGTCCATAAATACAAAGGCCAGCCCTGGCGGAGACCAACATGCACTGGGAACAGGTCTGACTTACTGCCGGCAATGCGAACACTGCTCCTGCTCCGGTCATGCAGGGATGGGACAGCCCTTAGCAAAGAGCCCCGGACCCCACAAAGGACATGGTTGAATGCCTTCTCCAGATCCAGAAAACACATGTGACATGGACTGGTTGGGCAAACTCCCATGAACCCTTGAGGACCCGATGGAGAGTATAGAGGTGGTCCAGTGTTCCACGACCGGGATGAAAACCGCACTGCTCCTCTTGAATCCGAGGTTCGACTATCAGTCGGATTTTCCTCTCCAGTACCCTGGAATAGACCTTACCGGGAAGGCTGAGGAGAGTAAGTCCCCTGTGGTTGGAACACACCCTTCAGTCCCCTTTCTTATACAGAGGGACCACCACCCTGGTCTGCCAATCCAGTGGCACTGTCCCCAACTGCCACGCAACGTTGTAGAGACATCCCCACAACATCCAGGAAGTTAAGGTACTCGGGAAGGATCTCATCCACCCCCGGAGCTTTGCCACAGTGGAGCTTGCCAACTACCTCAGTGACTTCAGCCAGGGTGATGGATGAGTCCGCCTCTGGGTCCCCAGTCTCTGCTTCCTCCCTGGAAGACTTGATGGCGGGATTGAAGGGATCCTCAAAAGTATTCCTACCACCATCGAGGTTAGCACCTCTCCGCTTGCACTGTAAATAGTCTTGGTGAAGCACAGCTTCCCCCTCCTGAGGTGTCGGACGGTTTGCCAGAATTTCTTTGAGGCCATCCAACAGTCCTCCTCCATGGCCTCCCCAAACTCCTCCCAACCCCTAGTTTTCGCCTTGGCAACTACGCGAGCTGCTGCACGCTTGGCCCACCGGTACTCGAGCTGCCTCAGTAGTCCCACAAGCCAACAAGGCCTGATAGGACTCCTTCTTCTTCAGCCTGATGACATCCCTTACTTCTGGTGTCCACCACTGGGTTCGGGGCTTGCTGCTGCAACAAGCACCGCAGACCTTATGACCACATCTACGAGCAGCCACATCGACAATAGAGGCAGAGAATATGATGGAGATCCATGTCCCCAACCTTTCCCAGGATCCAGGAAAAGCTCTCACGGAGGTGTGAGTTGAAGACCCTCCCGACAGAGGGGTCCGCCAGGCGTTCCCAACAAACTCTCACAGTACACTTGGGCCTGTCAGGTCTGTCCAGCTTCCTCCTCTGCCAGTGCATGCAACTCATCACTGATCACCAGGTGGTGCATCCATGTCGCGTCAGAGGCGTTTGTCCTCAAATGCAAAGGCTCCAACTAGAGGCGTCCAACGCATTTTTAATGCACCATTAAGCTTTGGTTACTTCTCACTGTGAGTACGTTTATAAATGACAAAAACTTCATATTGCCATTAAATGATTCTAATGTCTGTATTACTTTCACTGCTCCTTCACATATAATTTACTTTGTCTGATTGTATTATTTTCTAAGTGTACTCTTAGTTGAGGTTGGATTGGCGTAAACCACTTCATGACTCTTCTTTTCTTTGTAGAATTGAATACATGCTGTGGAGTAGATTTCATCACCTTATCATTTTTCATATTTTGTGCTGCACCTGAGCCCCACACGAGCGTTAACTCAGTGTAGACTTGTTTTTCTGTTTATTTTTCTGCCCAGGCCCCACATCTCTGGCTCTCCAGGCCACTGTAGTACACCTCGTACAGTAATAAGAGTTTCCCAACCAGGGAGTCTCGGTTGCCTAGCAACACAGAAGACACAAGACACCATTTGGTTATAGCTTTTTTCAGAATGATTTGAAATACACTGTATAAAGACACAATTCTACGATGTATGGGTGTTCCAGTTACAATTTACAAGTTAGAACTACAGCTTACTTGGACACCACAAGAACTAGAGCTAGAACTAAACCAGGCCTATTTGGATAAAAACAGAATATCAGTAAAATATAGATATAATAAAAATCAGTAAAAGAAATAAAACACAGGTATCGCATTTTGAGAAGCACAGCTTTAAAAATGCATATCCGGGACCATATTGCGTCCTGCTGTTCGAATGCACATACTAATCAATGTGCCACACACCTATTTGTGTGCTGTTGTTGATGTGTTTATTAATTTGTGCTCTCCTCTGTTTCTGCTCCATCTGCGCGCCCTTCTGTCTCTGCCTCCCACAAACGTCCAACACACTTTCTGTAAATATCACAATGCCTTTAAGAGCGGAGAGGTGCACAATCCCTTTAAGAGAGAGAGTCACGAAGCAACAGCAGTTCTGGATTTACCTGTTCCACACCCACTACCCACAGCCAAACTCTAAATATTTAATGTATTTTCAATGGTGGTGAGGGATTTCTTTTAAATGATGTAATGATTGCATAACAAGTCGTGTTTGCTTTCACCTAGACTGGAGGGATAAAATGGTTTCTTGAAGCTATTCTGCTATGAGGAATGAGAAGACTCGTGTGCTTACTGGGCATGTCCTGAACATACGGAAAAGGTTGTTTCTGGGAGGGCATCTGGCTAAAAAAATATATTTTATTGTGATGTGCAGCATTGGATGGTTGATTTGTTGCGTTAAGACCAAATTGACAAGGTAAAAGAAAAGAAGAAATTGCTAACATAAAGATTTGCGAGTAGTGTTACATTAAGTCATGGGAATTAAACTGCAGATATGCCTAGTCAGTATTATAAATAAAAAAAGAAGTAGGCCTAGATTAAAGCATTAAACTGTTTAGTCCCAGGATGTTCATTCATGTAGGTTACCTTGGTTACATGGACTAGTGCCATCCCAGCTGCTTTGAGCTTGAGGTGCCATATTATTGGTAAATACTAGTTAGTTACTTACAGAGCCAAGTCATTTGGATTCTCCACTTCACTTAACACATGCATGACTTGTGTATTGTCAATAAATTTATCTCCAAGTGGCAAAGATAAGAAAGCTAGGGCTGTGCTGTGACGCAAATGAAATCAAATGTACTATTATTTGTGTATAAAATTATATCATGTTGTATTAAGAGTGTGTTTAAAATTATAATTTTGTTATCAAAACACTTTTCCTTAGTATTGACTTTGAAATGTATCATCATGACAATAGTAATTACTTAGAATCCAAATAATGAAAATGTATTCCTCAAATTCTTTCCAAAGTAGAGGTGTACACGTTCCTCCACTGCTCTCACACACTTGTATCTGGCCTTTAATCCTGCAGGGGGCGGACATAAGACTTGTGGGTTGATCCTTTTTCAGTGGGTGAGTTCTTTAATAGACACTGTCCCCTGCCGTTTGACTGCTCAGCTGCCTGGGAGTCTGACACTGTCTGTAGCCCCACTGAGCCCAACCTGCTGGCTTATCCAACAGTTAAGCTCCTTTACTCAGAGTGGCACTGTGATGGCATCTCAATCTATTTTGATTTTATTGATTTAGAAAAAAAAGTTACTCAGACATGTTCTGTCCCTATTCAGATAAAGTCTGTCTGGGTCAGTAGAAGTACTTTTATATTTTTATCTTTTGTCCAAGTTGCTGCATTTCAGTTTTCTGTAAACACGTCCTTGTAAAGTAGTAGAAAAATCTCAGCTTTTCATAAAGTAAACTCTGCCTCTGCAAGTTTTTAAACCGAATTTGTGCTCTGAAATATCTGCTTTCTTTATTGGATAAAGCCCCTTTTAAGTTCAAGCAAAATAGGCATTATATGAAGCTGATATTTTCCTGCTAAATATTATTAATCCAAAAAAAATTGTAGTGGTAGTGATAGTAGTGATAGTAGTGGTAGTAGTGGTAGTAGAGTGATGTCATACTCCTCTGATGTTGAACCTGGTCGTGTTAGTGACTACTAGACCTTAGACTTGCCAAATTACTACACAAATCTTTATTCTATTCAGCTGCCCCCATCCATAATAAAAATATCGACGTATAGAATGTTGTGATGTCGTCTGAGACCAGTAGGGCTACACACTGACCATTCACTTTAGATTAACAGAGTCATCTATATAATTATTAAACCAATTTGTACTTGCATCACTGTTGGCTGTTGTCAAAGAGGAAAGCGAAGAGGCAATAGATGCATTTGTAGACTTAGTTATTTAATAAATTTGCATACATCTTCAAATAAAAACTGTTTGACTATAAAACACCATAAACTGATATGTTTAGACATGACATTTTAATATTTGATTGATGAGCGGCTCCAGGCACACACCAGAGTGCACTGTTGAATAATCCACTATTCCATCTTTGGCTGTTCACATCCATGAGAGTACAGGCCTATGAAGCGCTGAGTGTTCATCCTTACTGCTGACTGGACAAACTCCTCCTGCTCTTAGACAAAGTGCTTAACAGGGACAGCTCTCGTACTTAGGCAGCAGGTCACAGGCTAAAACAGCTCCACAGATAAACCAACATGTCACTAACTATAACTCAGTGTAACTCAGGGGACATATTATGTAGTTATGAACTTAAATCATGTTACAAAAGTGTTTCCTCATCATAAACCTAAGATGCCTAAAGATGCCTTTTGATTGATTCAAGCATGTTTGAGCAATATTTATGAACTTGGCTTGTCCTGTCCAACCATAGTGTAAACAAGAGCCAAAGTTAGTCTAATTTACACAATAGTTACTAATAGATATGTGTCCCGAAACCCACTTTTATAACAGCACAGCTGCCGCGTCTTAACGGTCCAGTGAAGCAATTATCTGCAGCACTATCAGTGGTTTTAACTGTGTCGAGGAGTCACACAAATGTCACACTCTCAAATACAAGCATAAAACTTTTCTCCTCTTGTAAGATATGCATCGTGCACACTACCTGGCGGCCTTGCTTTGATTACTCTGTGTTTATGCGTCTCTCCGTGTGTATGTGTGTGTGCGCGCATGTATGTGTGTGCCATGTACTGAAACTGAAACATAATTTCAACAAACTTAAAAGAACACTGACTGCAGGCTCTTCTGTGCCCTGCACGAAGAATGAGCACCAAGAGACACATGGCATCACTGGCCATTTATTTAGCCTATTTAAAGCATGGCTACTGCAGTGTCCTAAATTGTAACCTATATTAAATCTTGTAAAAAATAAGTTAACATTTCTTTTTTTTTTCTTTTATTATAAAGGGAGAACTCTCAGACTCTCCTTTTATGGACTCCCTGTTCAAATACAGAAAAATGCAAACAAAAAACAAACTAAATAAATAAGTCACTTTAAAACATTAAAAACAGGTGCAGGTGTGAGTATATTTTTTTAAAATAGATAATCAAATTGTTTTTAATCAGCTAGTTACTACTAGTTTAAAAATTGGATGATTTTAATTAGAAAATAAAGGTGTTTTAATTGCTAAATGAGTATTATGATTATGATTATTGTGATTAGCCTATTGATTTTTGCTAAAGTACCAATAAGAGAACCATTAAAAGACCGACTTCATAAGCAGTATCGATAAGAGTAGTAGTATGGATAAATCCTTAACGATATCCATCCTTAGTTTCTAACCTTGAACTTACATAGAATTACTAACCTAACAATATCTGTGAAGGCTTTTTCAAAGTTACTAGAAAGTTCCTTCAAAGTTGCATCCAGTTGTGCAACATAATTCTGGTTGAATCATATTTTGAAAGCTCTATGCCCTCTTTACGTATTTAACTGTGACCTTCAGCAAACCTGACCTGTAACATGCCCTTCTGCATCATCGGTTTGTCTCCATGGAAATAGTTAAGTTTAATATCATACTGTGGAACATTCTAGGCAAAGACAGACCATCTCTGTGGAGATGAGCAGTTTAGCGAACCCTCCACCTGAAAGTTTATATGGTACATCTTTAAACTTGGCACACTTGACTCATGGACCATTCACAACTTGCATTAAACATATCAGAGTCCCTCATTAGTCCATACAAGATGAAGAACTGTAGATACAGTCCTTTCACAATGTTGTACTATTTTCATCAAACACACAGCTACAATTTTCCCTTTCATGAACTAGCACGGGCCTTGCAGTTGGTTCCCATTTATTTCTACTTACTCTTGACATTTTGTTCATTAATTCAAAGCGGGGTCCTTTTTCTCTGTGTTCCGACACAAATGGCTCACTTGTTCACATTAGCTGTGATATGTTAGTTCTACTGTTTGCCCTCATCCCGTCTCTTCCTCTTTACATGGAGTTCATTAAAGCCACAGTTTTCTCACTACGTCCCTGCTCCACAGCTCAACAGACTAAAATTAACTGCAAACTAGCTGGGAGAGATGGCACTTTAGGAGTGGAGAGATCTTCTAATGAATGGATGTGGAATATGCATATACTGTATCTCTTATAGAGCTGCAGAATAGGGAAGCTTAAAGACCTCCTCAAGTGTGTAGGCTAGAATACTGAATCTTAGTTTCTTCTACAGCAGTAATAAGGAACATTTTCAACACAAAAATAATAGTACTTTTTTTTATGCTAACATTTGTAAGAAGATTTCAAACCTGTTCATCTCTCCTCCCTCCTCTCACCTGGCCTTTATTCAGGCTCACCTGTGGTCTCTGGTCTTCTTCTATCAGGCCAATGCCGGCATCAGACTGCAGTAACGTAGATAACATCTAGTGGTGTAATGTGAGAATACAATTGGCCTGGGTCGACCAATCTAATTAGAAACGGGAGCTTTAATATTACCATGTGGTGCTAATTCTGCTAACTGTAAATCTATTTAATTTTAATACAGTGATGGCAAAAGTCCAGTCTGATCTCTGAAAGTTGTGAAAAGTGCTGAATTTGTATGAAAGAGTTCAGACTGGAGGTATATAATGTAACAACTTTTTGTGTTGGATAGCATTAAATTGATTGTTTTGTTTATGGTAAGGAAATTAATATTGAAACTGAAATCTGTTTTCAATAAGACAAAATTCAATCAAATTGAAAATGGTGGTATCAACGTGTCTTGTCATATCACCCATCCCTACCTCCAAGATTCTTACACAAATGAACGCTGCTAGTGTGTAGTATGTATGAACTTGGCTTAGATAATTACATGAGATCTGATTACAGACTCAACTGTCTTTGTATAATTTTTTTCTCATACATTCATGAATCTTCTACTATTGTGTCTTTACTTTTATCCCACATTTTACTCTACGCATGGACAACACCAGGTCTTCTCACATCATAGCATGGCCTATCCTCATGTGCCTGTCCAAAGCTGCACTCTTTATTAGTCAGGCTGAGTAGGAGCTGTTAGATGTAAATGTGTTCACACGTGTTGTAATGTGTTGTGATAGTACTACTTTGTGCTCTGACTCAGCCCTGGGCCATACTGCGAACTCGGCTGACTCTACAGTCTGTCCTGTGTTTTTGTGCGGCAGGATACCAGGGCGACTCAATGACAGACGCACCCCCCTTGGAGAACTTAACTGGATCTTCACGGCTATTACGGACACCATCGCCTGGAACGTCCTGCCCAGAGGTACGGCTACAAATAAGTTTAGTTACACAGAGTAATGTGTTTAAATACATGCTTTAGACAAGGCCAACAGTTAAATGTAGGATTATCACCTATAAGGGTTTTGTTGACGTGACACCTTAACTATAATTTTTCAGTTGTTTCAAGCCTTACTATAATTACAATGATATTAATTATGCAAAATTGACAATATAATATGCATTTCTGTCATACGCTTTCAAATTTGTTATCACTTATTATATATAGAGATCGATATTTGTACAACCACTTACAGTCCACTGTTCAATTTATCTAGAATATGGTTTACCACTTACTATTCTCTATGGAGACGTTATTCCTTTTTCTTGGAATGTTCCACAGTATGACATTAAACTTATTTCCACGGAGACGGGCAGGTGACACCGTACTGCCAAGTAACAGAAATTAAAAATACTTGTAATGGAGTACACAAAAGATACATTAATTAACATACTGGTTCCAGGCAAAGCAATAACATCTCCATGGAAACAAACAGATGGTGGACCTCCCAGTAGAAAAGAGTGCAATTTTAAAAATGTTTTGTCCAAATTATGTATAAAAAAATGATGTGTGTGTTGTGCTGCAAAGAAAATCCTAAATTAGGACACCTTATAAAAACAGAAGTGGATACTCAGCAATACTAAAACTCATAGTCTCTCTCCCCAGAGCTCTCGAATGGGGACTAGAGTTGATGTAAAATGGCAGAAGTGCAGTAGGTGCAAGCTGCTCCTTCAAATTGAGATTAATTGTGTTTGGAAAGCGTAGCTGCTGTAATTGGGGATATAATTTTAAACATAATATTTCAACATAAAAGTAAGACTGAGGCAAAGTCGTACCCACAGGATCCACTAACCTAGATGACAACACAAACAGCTTTTTCTTTCATGACACACAATGTAGTTTGCATGCAAGCTACTACCTAGTACTTATTATTGGTCACCTGTCTTGTGCAACACACACACACACACACGCGCGCGCCTCCCTAGAGGTGCACTGTATCCTGGATAGAATAGCAATGTGACAATAGTGATGGCTCCCAAACTCTAGGGCTTTGCTGTTAATGAAGAAGCCTACATCTGAGAAAAGACCCATAATGAAGGAGCTACACAACCAATAGACACACACGCATACACTTACTAATTCTTAAAAATACTGTTAAGGGCCCCGGAGTTGTCAGGAAACTGTCGGGGAAAACGTAGTCGACACAAACTTGCATGCCACGCAAAAGCAGCAAAGGCTCATGGGAAATACTCGGCACAGTTTTAATAAATCACTGAAATAATAATGACTTGGTGGGTGTGACAGTGACCCAAAGCTTTCATCTGACTGTCCTCTATATTCTTCAAGTCAACATGCAAATCCCATCTGAAACAGCAATGACAATTTGAGCCAATTAAAGCTGTTTATTTAACTCAATTTGATGTTTTTGGACCAAATTTTCCTATTTTTGTGCCAGTTTCTTTCAATAACTTTTGTGTTTTCAGATTTGTTCCAGAAACTCTTCCGACAGGACTTGCTCGTGGCCAGTCTGTTCAGAAACTTCCTCTTAGCCGAGAGGATAATGCGGTCGTACAACTGCACTCCAGTGAGCAGTCCCAGGCTACCTCCCACATACATGCACGCCATGTGGTAAGGCCCGTAATCACTTTATTATGGCTCAGGCTCTGGTGCACAGGCTGAAGAGGTTAAAACCAAGAGCTGTCAATATGTTGAGATTGTTTTTGACAAAAAACTTGCTCATGTGTTCAGTACACCTTTCTGCATAATCTTTTTTTTTTTAGATGAAGTACCTCAAATACTACATATTTTATAGTAGGGTATGGTCAATATCCATCCATTTTCTTTCGCTTATCTGAGGCCGGGTCGCAGGTGCAGCAGTCTAAGCAGGGACTCCCAGACTTCCCTCACCCCAGATACATCCTCCAGCTCCTCCGGTGGGACTCCAAGGTGTTCCCATGCCAGCCGAGAGACATAGTTCCTCCAGCATGTCCTGGGTCTTCCCCGGGGCCTCCTTCTGGTGGGACATGCCTGAAACACATCCTTAGAGAGGCATCCAGGAGGGATCCTGAATAGATGCCCTCACTTGTGAGCAAGACCCCGAGATATGTGAACTCTACTTGATGCAAGGACTCACCACCTACCCAGAGAGGGCAAACCACCTTTTCTGGCCTCGGATTTTGAGACGCTGATCCCAGCTGCTAGCAGATCCAACTCACCACTAGGTGGTGATCGGTTGACAGCTCTGCCCCTCACTTCACCCAAGTGTCCAAGACACGCGGCCGGAGGTCAGATGACACGACAACAAAGTCAATCATCGACCTCCGACCTAGGGTGTCCTGGTGCCATGTGCACTGATGTACACCCTTGTACTCGAACATGGTGTTCGTTTTGGACAAACTCTGGCTAGCACAGAAGTCTAATAACAAAACACTACTCGGGTTCAGATCAGGCAGACCGTTCTTCCCGATCACACCCCTCCAGGTGTCAAGTCTCCCAGTACAACAATGGAGTTCCCAGTTGGTGCACTGTCTAGGACCCCTCCCAGGGACTCCAAGAGGGCTGGATACTCTGCTCTGCTCTTTGGCCCATAGACCGACACAACAGTGAGAGATCTGTCCCTGACCTGAAGGCGCAGGGACTCGACCCTCTCGTGCACCGGAGTGAACTCCCAACACGTGGTGGCTGAGCTGTTGGCCAATAAGCAAGCCCACACCAGCTCGCCACCTCTCCCCACTGGCAACGGCAGAGAAATAGAGAGTCCAGCCCCTCAACAAGTGGGGTTCCAGAGCCCAAGCTATGACCAATATTTGATATATATTAATCCCCCAAATAGGCGTTAGATAACTAGTTCAGCTAAATAGTTAAACATGTTTAAGTTTAGCCATTTTCACCATAATACTAGCTCTGTTATTTTTAAAGGGCCTGTATTACTCTAATTTGTAATCTATGTTATATTGTGGTTTATACCAGGAGTTCTATTTTGTTTCATCCACACGTTTAACACATATATCCTACCTATTTAGATTAGAGTTTTTCTCTGACAGGAATACAGGTGCTCCACTGTGTTTTTAAACTCCATATGACTTCATTAGAACCATTTGGATAATTTCAGCCCTGGAACTTCCAGTCTCTATCAAACAAAAGATAAAAGGTAGCTGTTAACTTCAAAACTACCACTTCATGACATTCCAAGGTGGAACAGAGCATTTTGAGCTTTGGAGATGTGGAGAAACTTATAATGTATAATTACTCAAACATTTGTGAATGAAACAAAACACAACTCCAGGTATGTTTCTGAGGAAGTAACAACATTCCAACACGATTATAAGATAACGTAAGTCAATTTTATGTAATATAGGATCATTTAAGGTCTATTCATGAATAGCCTTAGTCATTATTTTGAGCATACTTTTATCAACCCTCTTTTTTGTTGAAGTACTTTTCAGTCAAACTAGATCTGCACAACATCTTTCTTGATCACTTGCATAACACTACTGCCAATTTTATCAGCACTAATTATTCTAAACCAAGAGAGCAAAAAACAATGCTTTAATTACACTTGTTCTAACGCCGTATTGCTCCAGAACACATGTGGGCGTCCCTTTGTGCCTGTTTGCCTGTTCTCAGTATAAATCCACCTGATGTGTTTTCTGCTGCTGTTGTGTTGACAGTTAGTCAGTGGTGGCCCTGTTTTTCCTGCTGCCTCATGTCTCGCACAGATTTAGCCACATCCGCTCCTGCCGTAGCCTTCGTCTGGTGGCCGTGTGCAGAGACAGGTGGAAGACATGTTGTATTGTGAAATAAGATGACTTTTTACTTCCCACTGGTTTTCTCCATCCACCTGTTTGAGTGAAAGAAAACCGCAATGAGACGTTACTCTGTAGGGAATATTAAAAAGACTTCTTGACAATGTCGGACAGCGCTGTGTGTGATGAACATGGCAGATTTAGGTTGGAACTGAAGGCACCAAACCAATGGGAAAGTTGAGAAGCCTGTCAAAATAAGTTTTCACATTTTTTAGCCGCATATGGTATATAGTAGGGCTGTGCTCTTAATCAAGTTTTAACTTTTAGATGATTCAATAATTTGAGCATGTGTTGCAAAGTTGATTATTTCTTGGTTAAATGGCAATTCAAATTCTGTATAGTTTATTTACAGGAAATTGATATTGAAAAACATTACATTTGATTTTTAAGACAAAATCAAATCAAAATGAAAATCAGGATCGATCAATATGAGAAATTGTTTTTGTCATATTGCCAGCCGTAGTGTAATTGTGTGGCAAGTCCAGTATCATATCTTTATATTTTTTATACAGAATGATATGGTCTCCACATCCTCTGTTGCCTCTCAAGCCTGGTCAAGTTTTTTTTTAGTGACATGTGTAAAACAAGCTCATTGGTCACCTTTGATTTATAAACAAAATCTAATTTATTTTATTTATCTCGAAGTTTACTCCTTTGTTCATTGTTTGTGCAAAAATCCCAAATGTTTTTCAATCCCCTCTGATATTTTTTTCCTTGATTTTTATGTTTTAATATGGCCCATGCATGTCCCTGATCGGCTAATCCACCTGTCAATCATATCCATTTGAAAACGGGCAGATTCACGTCTTTGTAAAGTATTGAAGAGCACGGCAAACACATTCATTTCCAATTGAAAATTTACCGAAACATGCACACCAGATTATGGCATGGAGTAGTCATAGCAACATAATATTGTATTATGAACAGGGGTCTGGCCCAATAATCATTTTATGTTTTTTGTATTACATTTTAAATTCCCATAATGTTACTTCAACACATTAAAGATTTTGTAAAATTGCAATGTCTTAAATGTGTTTTTACAGAGCAGTTTCACAATTAAAGGAAAAAAATATATATATATATACACTGTAAAACTTAAGTAACTCATTAAAACAATAGGTTTTGATCTATAGCCTACAATGATTTTAAATCCTACAGACCTATTCAAAATCATACTTTTCAATTTGTCATAATCTTACTACCACAATTTAAACCATGGATGTTGTGGCCTACTCCCAACTACCTTGTGTTTTTAAATTGTCATCTTTGCAGCATATAGCCAATCCTATCATCTCTCTTTAGCTCCAAAAACACTTTACCACCTCCATCTATTGTTTCTGTTCTGCTATAAATGCTTGTTCGCTCTCTCCCACTCATTATCTGCCTCGTGTTAGAAAAAACAAACTCTCCGCTGCCTGGAGGAGCAGCCTGTTGTGTAACACGCTTCGCTTATTGTAAAGAATCTCTCTCTCTGCTCCTTAAGCAAGCAGCAGTCTTTCTTTGTCACTGGCATTGGCCCATTATTTTACATTAACCTTATATTGCCCTGTTTATTGCCAAAAACACTAAGATGTGCTTTGTTTCAATGCAGCTCCAAATAATAACAGTGATAAAAATAGACACGGGATAAGAGCAAAGTTGAAAACAAACTTTTGGTGTGGAATTAAGAATTTAGGGTTTTGGTGATTAGAGGTAGGATATTATGGGCTGCATTTAAAGATGCACTATGTAACATTTCTGCTGGTGGGTGCCTCCAAGGAGATGTTATTTCCTTGCTTGGAGTGTTTCACAAAATGGCATTAAACTATATCTCAGTTCAGGTGATGCCACCAGGTCAGTTTACAATTTACTCTGTGGAGAGACAACCATGTTAACTGTAAGAATGCTTCTTCTTCAAGGTACTTTTAATAGATTATGTATGTATTTAATAATATTATGAGGAATATGTTTTAGTTAACTGGATTAGTATTTACTACAACTTTTTTCAAACAATAGTCTAACTTTTCTAAATTGGCATAACCTACCACTGTGGTTGACCCATTTCACTGCCTGTTATTCAAATGGGACAGGACAGCACAGCACAGCTAAGTCTTCATGAGTCCCTAGTGGGTAGTTTGTGAAGAAGGGGCATGTGTGAAAGCGTGGCTGCAGAGGAGTGAGAGCGCGGGAGGCTGCAGCAGCTCTGTCCACGGGTAGTGAGAAACGAGCTGAGTCAGCCTCCAACTGCCCGCTGTCCCTTTAACCAACACTAACACATATATACACACATGTATACACAAATACACACAGGCACATGCACAAACAGGCTTTGGTGATGGGTTACTCATTGCTTTTGGCAGGCATCATTTCATTTAAATTACATTTATCTCTATTTTACAGGGAGAACCCAATGAAGTACCAAACCAAATTGTTTTTCATGAGCCCCAATTATAATATAGTACAATACAAACAGAAACAAGCAAAATAAATAACTGCGTTAAAAAAACAGGTGCAAATAAATAAATACATACATTTTATACACTGTTGTTCTCTTCTGACAGATAGCGATGGCCAACCTACTTTTTCATAGCATTACAGTGATGGGTTTTAAATTCATCACCTGTTATGAAACAAAGGGCTGAGTGAAACGGTGTATCTAAAGGTTTCAAAGTAGAGGCTGAAGTCTGCATCTATGTTATATCTCCATAATTTGGTAAAAGTTTATAGCTTAAAGTTTGAAAATTAGATTTTAACCCATCGGCTACTACTGCCTGAGTTCTATTTGAAAGACAATTTTGGAGCCAATTACTTGTAGCATTGTCAAACCCAATATGTGTCAGGCGCTTCAAGAGGATTTTATGATCTACTATGATCAAAAGCTTTAGTTAAATCAATAAACAGAGCTACACAATCTTGTTTGTCATCAATGGCTGTGAAAATGTCATTTAAAACTTTTGTGGTTGCAGTGACAGTTCTGTGCCCTTTTCTGAAACCCATCTGAGAAGACTTCAAAATGGAGCATTTATTTAAATAAATTGTAGCTTGATTTGGAACTAGCTTTTCTAAAACTTTTGCGAGACAAGGTAATTTAGATTCTGGCGAGAAATTATTTACATTTAGTTGTCCCACCTTTATATAAAGGCAAATGATGTGCTGTTTCTCGCACAACTGACATTTGAATTAAAAAATCAAAAATATATATTGAATAGGCCTAACACTTTAAGCATACTAGGCCTATTTGAGATTGACATCCCCAGAGTTATCTCACACAGAGCTGCATCCTGCCTCCTTCCACTGTTCCATCGGCTTAATTCCTCACTCAAACAGAGACAGACAGGTGCAGATGTATTCATATTTGGCTTTAAAGATTTCATGTATTGTTAAACAGACTTTTGTTGAAGGTTTTACTGTTAGAATGCTTTTCCTTCATCAAAAACATACCTTGAGTTGTGTTGCGATTCATTTGGGCATTAAGTAATACTATTCCCTGTTCAAGTACTTTTAAAAAGCACTTATGACAGTGTATAATACAAGACCTGTAAGGTGCACTATGTGACATTTATTGTGGATCGGCTATCTCCTTGTTTCCACAGAGATCTTGTCTCTGCCTGAAATTTTTCACAGCATTCATCAACATGTGTTTCTGCTCAAACATACAGTGCATTGGAAAACATGCATCTGTACTGTGATGTGGCTCTCCTCTCTTCAGATCTGACGTATAACTTGTGATAACGACCAGGAGATGACTTGTCTCCTTGGAGATAGACAAGTCTAGTGCCATACGATGAAATATTCCAGACAAAGCTGTAAAATCTCCATCAGGACTGAGATCCTCGAACAGAAAAGTTATATATTGCACCTTTAAGTTAAAAAAAGAAGAAAAAAAATTAATTAACTTTGAGCCGAGGGACGAAATGGCACACTGTCAAACTGTAGTGCATTGGATCTCATAGCCATGACAGATAACAAATACTATGTTTAATTGTTTGGTCATCGTGGCATTGGCAATGTGCAATTCAAATCATTGCGAGTATTTGACAGCAGCATCTCATTAATACTTGCAGTTAAGGCATTAGGTTAATAGCATATTCCTGTCTATATCCTGCTCCAAGACCTCTTTCAGTCCCTTTCCTTCCACCTAAATGACAAACACCAAAGACAGACAGATAGAAGTTCCCCTAAAGATGCCATGAAAACCAAATAAAATGACATTTGCTGCCTCTGTTTATACCATTGGAGCTGAGAGAAGGTTTTAATACAGTTTCCCTGTTTTTTATAACTCCAAAAACCACCCCTGGAAACATAACTGTGGATATAAAGACGCTCTTATCGCAAACTTCAGTGACACGGCTTATTGCAGCTCAAACGTGGGATCTCACTAAACCTTAAGGACTGTTCAGAAGACATACTCAGACACCTGCTGGGAAAAGTAGTCTGCCTCTTTAGTATCGGGCTTGCATTAAAGGCACTATGTTTGCCACCTTCCACTCTCTAAGATGTTATTGCTTTGCCTGGAATTTTCCACAATATGACATTTGACTTATCTATCTCCATGGAGACGAGCAGATGATGTCAGGATGAGGCATTTTCAGTGATGGATCAGATCTGTGGAGTGTTTTCCTATGTATTTTTAGCACTATAAAACATGTAATTCAATAAACAACAGATTTATAAGATGATGCCCTATTGTGGAACTTTCCTGGCAAAGTATATGATCTCTGTGGAGACAAGCAGATGGCGAATCCCCACCAGAAAAGTTACATAGTGCACCTTTAATTAAGACGGCCATGAATACCTTGATAGAGCAAAAGAGTAGCCATTTTTTGTATATGTTCAATACGTAATGTCGTGTATTAATGTTTCTTAGACATTGATTTACATGGTTTCTGGATTATGGGCTTTAACCTAAATGCTAGCCTTGGAGAACGTGTAACTTAGCTTTTAAAACCTTATATAAAATTATCTAAACCTCACTTTAATTCCCTTTGTATATACGTCTGTAACCTGCATCTTTACCATTAGCTTTGACCATTATTATGAAACCCTCACTACACACATTATCACGCCGTACATTACGTTTAGCATTGTGAGTCTCTTATGTCTTGTACACAAAACACCAACCTCAAGCGTGTTTCCATTATACTTCTGACAGATAATGGGAAAAGATGTTGGCACAAAGACAGAGCTGTCTCTCATTTAGCCTCATATTACAGCTCATTGCCTCCACCCTTACTTAACTCACACTGCATAAAGCTCCATCAAGAAGCTTCGTATATGTCAAGAAAAAGAGACAAGGAGAAGGGAGAAGGGAGAAGAGTGGAGAGGGGAATGCATACAGGGTACAGAGAATGGAGCCTTTGACATAAGGTTTGATGCGAGTTACGCAACCCCATGAATAAGATATGATGACCATGAGAGTGTGCTGGTGTTTAGAGGGGGATTAAAGGCTTCACACTGCCCTGCTCCAGACCTCGGACTGGGAATACTGAGTGCGGTCTGTGGACTATAATGAGCAAGCAGAACAGAAGAAAATCTCAAATGCTCAAAATGGGAAAAAGTAGTTTTAAAGGGCCTATATTACGTTATTTTCTGATCTATGTTATAATGTTATTTCCACATCACAAACATACCTGCATAACAGTATAAAATCAAATCATGATCTGAATACTTAGCAACTATGTTAACAAGGGCCAAAACCTGTCATAGTTACCCAATAGTTATGATTAGAGTCAAAAGAAATAAACACCTTTTAGTTTGTTAAATGAAGGTTTAAACTGAAAAAAATGCTTTCATTGCACGTACATTGTCCCTGCCATTTGGATGTACGTAATCATCATTGATTACATAGGTAAAGGTATTCTGTTTTTGAACTCACTCCTGTGTTTTAGGCTTTTTCCATGTTTTTCCACTTAATTGATGTAACTGTAATAAATATTTACCGGTAATATGTACAGGTACCATCCCACCAAAGCAAGTAATAATTAGAAAAACATGAAAACCTGTCAGAACAACAGTGTTTTAAAAAGAAAACAAATTAACAAAAAAGGAGTAAGCAGAAACAAAGACCTTGCTGAACATAGTATTCATTTTAGAAACGGCTACACTAACTATAAATAATGTATTTTTATATGTATTTACCATTGATTCCCAACCGTTATACATTTTTAATGTTTTTATGTTTTTGTAAGAGATGCATAAGTCTCCCTTGCTTCTGGACTAAGCCCTGTCTAAGTACCATCACTAATAACATTCTGTCTGTGTCTGTAGGCAAGCCTGGGACCTGGCTGTGGACATCTGCCTGTCTCAGCTGCCCACCATCATCGAGGAAGGAACCGCCTTCAGAGTAAGTGCTGCATTTTAGGCCCATCAGCTTTCCCTTAAACTCACTCAGGTGGGGACGCCCCCTATTGACTTTTATGAGCCATCGTCTGAGTGGGCATTTAGGAGAGCGGTTTTGGGACATCTTGCGTGTGATGGATTGCTTTTATTTTAGATGCCGTAAAAGTCAGCCTTTCTTGTTTGCACTGCAACTTCTGTCCCGCCAGCGTCTACTGTATCTCCGCTAATCGCTCAAACGCACACTTGCTTCGCTCCCAGTGGGTAACATTGTAAAATGTCAAGTCTAATAACTCAAGTGCGAGTGTGGAGTGAAATATGGCTGTTGAAAGCACTGGGCCTGCACTCGGAGTCACTGGTGTGTAGTGTTGTATTCACTGACATGGCAGGGGACCGTGATGGAGGAGCAGGGTGTAATAGAAACACTATGAGGGGGCTGATTGAGCTGATGATTGCGGCTTTTATTGGGTCAAGTCTAATATTGTTCTATATAAGAAAAACAGACACTTGGTCACATAGGCAAGGCTGTGAGGGAGAGTGGGACACTGTGAAGCAGTGAGGTTACGAGAAAGCTTAGGACAGAACTGTGGAAACTGCTTTGTAAAATGTGTAAAAATGCAAGCATAAGTATTAAATTCAAACTAAAACTGAAGTAAATACAGATTTTTTTTAGAACAGTAAAGGGCAAGGCCAACCTGGATAAAATTATATATGTCGATCCACTTAAAGGCACAGTATGTTCAGCATGATTCTGTGAAAATAGAATGTTAAAACCATACTTTGGAACATTCTCCATGGAGACAGATCATTTTAAGTTGTATTGTGGAAGTTTATTATCAATGGTACAACATTTTCATGGAGATGAACAGGAGCAGGCCCTCCTCCAGCCCAAGCAAATGTACAGCTGCATGCATTTTTTTCAGTGCAATAAACACAACCAAAATGAAAAACTAATCTTGGCAAAGCATCATAAAGAACAAAGAATTGCAATTCATCGTTTTTAAACTCTTTACACCTGAAGTTACCATCACATTAGTTTGCTTTTTGCATATTTTTCATTGTCAAAACCTACACAACAACAAACAGTCAGAACGACAGATTACTCAGGCCAGATGTAACTGTTTACATGACATGTCAGTTATCAATAAACTCAGGGTATAAGATGATGATCAGATTTCTGCTGTGCACATAAACGCAGACAAACGACACCGTAGCTGTTGTAGCTGTGACATATGCAGCAGAGTAATAACAAAAGTCTTGCTGTCAGCTCTTCTGATGCTGCAGTTTTGTCTGTTCCTCCACCTGCTGTTGTGGAGTGGACATGCTCAGACGACTCCTTAGAGGGCAGTTTCCGTCCTCCTTCTGCCTTGTTGCGCTCAAGTCCAAAACACTTACCAGGTCCCTAATTGAGCCCCTGGGGAACACTAAAGGAGAGTTCAACGCCTTGTCTCCTGTCTGGGATCACAAAGCTCTAATTCTCTCTCAGATATTCCACCTTTCTCTGGTAGACATAACACCAGAGAGATCTGTGTGCTCTCTGTCCACACTGCACTGTTTGGCTATTGTATGGTTATGTACCTCAAGTTAAATGACTTTTCCTTGGGTTATAAGTAATTTGGTAACACTGTGTACTTTCAATTCACTGCAGCTGCTTATTCACATTATTTATGAATAATTTAGATAGATGGTTACCCCAAAGACCAAGGCTCGTCGATACCGGTCACACAAGTAAAGCTGAAGTAGCTCTATTCTTGGAGTTTTTTATTGTATTGCAGTTTTACACAACTTTTTAAATCACAGTCATTTTAAACAGAAAAACAGAGAAAGTTTGCTTTTCATTATTTTGGAGATCTACAACCAAAGGCCTCTTAAATTTATTCCAATGGGAGAGAATCATTTGTTTCACAGGGCGGGGAATTAGAAGTTTTCATGTCTTCGCTTCTACAAGTTTTTGTCCAGTTGACAGATTTAACTTAAGCTTTTATTGTAGTTTTCATATTTAGTGTATTTAAAGTTGCACTGCATAACTTTTCTGGTGGAGGGTCTGGCACCTATTATTGCCTGGAATGTTCCACAATGAGGCTTTAAAGTTATCCACCAGGCCATTTTCTATATACGTTTTTCAGATGTATTTTTGAGCAATAAAATCACCTGTAAGAAATGAATGCGAGACACATTATGAGCTCTACTGTGTGTTTCCATTCAAACTAATGACATCTTCATTGGAGAGAAGCAAGTGACTGTCTCTCCACCAGAAAAATTACACAATGCACCTTTAAATAAACTAGACATTCCCCTCACTTTTGATATGCTCCCCTATTTCAAAACCTTATCCACAGTAATAGCAAATGTTTTCTGTTCAGTTAGATGGATATATTTGGCAAAATGTAGTGTAAATATCTAATACAACCTTCTGTCAAGGCATGTAATTAAGGTATTTGTCTTGGAGCTTCCTCTTTGCCCACTTTCCATGTGTCATCGACCGCACTACTGTGTGTATAGACCTATTACAGTTTGATTATGCACAAATTAATTTAACCACCCGACCGAGAAGCGCTGGTATTTCCTTGTTCAGATCCATCACCACTTCTTACAGGCCTGTCCTAATTCCCCGTGCAATATTAACACTAGCTCTGATCAAATCCTCTGCCTCTTGCTACCAATCAATCAGGCATAATACAAAGACTGGAGAAGAGAGAGGTGGGAGAAAAGAGAGAGAGAAGATGGGGTAGCTCAAGGGGGAGAGATAGTAGAGACAGGAGAAGGAAATTGTGAGACAGGGGGGCAACAGAGAGACCGAGAAATGGATGGAAAAACAAAGGGAGAGAAAGGAGAGCGAGACGGCAGACAGTACATGTGAGAGAGGGGGGGGCAATAGAATGGGATACAGTAGAGACACTGAGAGGGTGGGAGGGGAGGAGAGACAGGTGTAGAGAAGAGGGAGAGAGCAGCAATATGGAAGGAGGGAGAGAACTGTGTAAAGAGATGATAGAGAGGCGAGAGATTGAGAGGTGATTATGATACATCAGGATTTATGTGGTTGGTTCACTGCAGTGTCAGTCTGCAGCTCATAACTGGACTGTTGTGACATGATAGTCCAGTGACTGCTTCATTATCTACTCTCCAGTCTGTCTGTGGCAACGTACATTATGTGAATTTATGACACAATATTGATTTTTTTTTTCTCTTATTATTTTCCTGCAGCACAGTCCCTTCTTCGCAGAGCAGCTCACGGCGTTTCAGGTTTGGCTGACGATGGGAGTAGAAAACAGGAACCCTCCAGAACAGCTACCCATCGTACTACAGGTATAATTACTCAAGCGTTTAAGCAGTATTCATATTGTACTGGGCTTTCAAAAATGTAATTGCAACATTCAATCACATACCCAAGTAATAAACAAATCAAGTAGTAGTAGTAGGCTGATCTTGAATGTGAGGCGAATGCTGTTTGATGTGTTGTGAAGTATATTGCAAAAGAAAATTATAAACATTATTATCTACGAAAAAGTACACACAGCAAATGTTGAGCCCAAAAATACTGTTAATTCCTTATGTATCGAAGAGAAGTTGATATAGCAACTATCATGACAAGTGTACACGTAGATACTCAAGATATTATTTAAGTTAATCATAAATGCTGATTTACTAAGGCATATCCCAATTTATGAAATACTTGTAATACCTAAATAAACTTTTTAAATTTAGAATACAAAAAAGTTCATTTTAATTGACTTTGAACATTGTTGTAGTGTCATCTTCATTAGAGCTAAGGCTGCAAACACTGATTTTAGGTGTGAGCTATTATTTTTTCATCTTATCAAACGATAATGTTTTTGCAAATTAAAAAGTTTCCTTTTTACCAGTTTACTTTCTGTATTATATTTTCTGCTGGCATGTATATTTGAGTCTATATAGTTCAGATAACAACTAACAAGCATTAACAATTATTACTTGTCGCATCCCTAATTGGATTCAGATTGAGATTCAGAAAACTTTATTGATCCCAGAGGGCAATTAATTGGAGACCATCGTCATTGAGTTGTAACACAAAGTCTTCAAAAGAACAGGCTGGTTTTCACATGCAACACTGTCTATTGTCTTGATTTTAAAACATTGTCCATTAAATGAAAAAGCTTTTACATTACGGAGAGAAAATCTATCAGTTTTGTCACATGTGGAGGTTATAGCTCGCTCCTTCGCTCTCCCTCCTTCTCTGAGCCTGTCCGGTGCTGTTGTATCAGATCACACTGTGGTAGTGGTCTGTGTTGAATAGTAATTTCCTGCTGATTCAGCCACTCTGAGCAGCAGCACTTCTGTCGGCCGCCTTTTAAAACCCTGGAAAAGACCCAGTGATTGAAAATGTGTGTGAGAATGTAGTGTAGTGCATGTAGAGTGTGGACCCAAGGCACTCTGCAAGGCTAATGTTAACTACAACATTACATAACGGTGTGCAACTTCAACTGACTTTGCTCTCTCATCACTGTCATAGGCTTGTGGACAGTTGAATAGGACTGAGAATCACTGGCTCCGTTATGGTTTGATACAAAATACATGGCTCATGATAAAATAATCTAACAAATTTGGGATGATTATTTGCACATATTTCTCAGTGTCACTTGTTGGGAAAATCTCATTAGTTTATTGTCAATGCACACATTAAAGCAGTATAGACTTATTTTAAAATGACAGTCAAGCCTTAATTTACCACATAAAATGACGTGGCGGGTCGCCTTTGGCTCCCGGGCCTTGAGTTTGACATATGTGTTTTTGAATAATGAAATAAAGCACAAATTCTGGTAACAAACCTAGACCGTATATATAAATGAACATAGTAATTCCGCATTCCAAATGGGAAGTGATCATGTGCGCGCTTCCGGCTCCATCACCATTAGAAAACTGTTGCCCCTCTCTCCGTAACTGCTGCTGTTAGACATGTCATTTTGGTCTTAAAATGTTCATATTAACCTGCTCTGCATGATCCGTGTATTTTTATTTTACTATTCTGTCCGTTTCCACGTCTTTATAGTCTGTGATAACAAAAGGCTGTATGAATTACGCAATCAGATGGTAAGTACAAATACATTTCAAATCAGTCCAAAAAAGATTATTAATTTACTGAAGGTGGGAATAGTAGGCAATTGACAAGTAATGCATTCCCTGTTCCAATCAGCACTCTATGTTGTCATTGGCGTGGACAATAAGGGCAATGTCTCTTGCACGGAGCCTTAACAAAAAGCTCAACAACACAAAAAAATCAGCTATTTTATGGTTGATGGCCAAACACATAACAAACTGCACCACCCTCACATCCAACAGGAGGACATACAGTATAAACAGAATTATTATATTCTTAGAAACCGGATTTTGAGCCAATCCATAATCTGTCTGTCTGCCAAGCAAGGTACAAGCGACGGGCACTAATCTATTTACAATACTCTCTCATAAAATCGAAATGAGCATGCACTGTTAGACATGGGGGAGCTTTTGTATTCTTGACAACAGCTATTTCATCCAAAGGGATTAGCAGATTTTGCACAGGGATTATGCAGTCTCTAAATTGTGATGGTTGCGTAAACCGTGACTGCTGGCTCATGTAGTGAAGGTGTGTGTTGAATAAGGTACCACTGTGAATCTAAGGACATATGCTCCAGAGATTAAAGCTTCTTACTCATACCTCTAAAGGCAGGAATGAAAATGTTATGCCAATATGCAAGACGTGAATATAAGCACTTCACACAGCCCTCGTTGCATTTATTTTTAACTAGGCTCTCTATGTAATTAGGATTCCCGAGAGTGCTTGCAGTTCTCGAAAATGTCTATATTTAATGTGCTAATGAGGTTCAAAAACAGCTTGAGTTGAAGATGGCAATTTTGCACGTGTGTTGTTCTCAAAGGAAAATGTTGACTTGTTTTCTTGAGGGGATAACCTACACCTCATTTTCTAATTGGAAACTATTAAGACAATTCACGGGTAAATGTTCACTGATCCATCCTATGCCACAGCGGTAACCTGTCAGGAGGCAGTGCCCAGGGACCCATCTCCAGATCTTTTGCTACTTTCATGATCAGCTGGAGTATTGGTCTATTATGTGTCCAATTGTGTAGCTCAGGTAGAGTTTAACATTCTATCTGATACAGTGACAAGTACAATTTATTATAGGCTTTGTTTGGAATTTTCCATGCTATGGTATTAAATGTACTTATCTTCTTGGAGACCAGCACAACGCCAAGTTCAGGTCTGTGGAGAGGAGATCTCATAAACCCATGTAAAATTGTATAATATGTATATATATTTTTTCAATATAAAACACCGGTGATTAAATAAATACAAGCTAAATAATTTTTATTTCATGCCATGGAATATTCCAGTCTCCATGAACTCAATCCTGTGGTGGACCATCTCCCAGAAAAGTTACACAGTACATCTTTTATGCATAAAATCAAATAAAATACTGGAAGGTCAAAGATCATCAGTACGATTTATATTTCGCCAAAAGCTTAATTTAAACGAAGGAAAGACTAAGAGAGATTTAGGAGGAAACAGGTGGCTGTCCCATCAGACCTGGCAACCCTTGTGTTTGTAGTGGGTGAAAGGGTGTGTCATTTTGGCTGATCTTTAACATGGGCTTAGTGCCTCTATACCGGTTTAGCGCTACTCCCAGCATGCGTTGTGTGGCTAGTATCATAGTTCTGCCAACACTTATCTTTACCACAGAAGGCTATTTACAGTACGTGGTAAGTGGTGTAAATGTATACGTGTGGTTAACGCTACACTGAACAGACTGTAGGACAAAGCCAGTGTGAAGTGACTCTATATGGGTTGGGGTGTGGGTGTTCTAGCATATGGGACAGCCCTGGTCTATCTGAACACGACATGCGGTATTAGCGTGACATTTACAATGGGCAGCCAAAGGGAGAACCTACAAAGGGTTACCTCCAACTCGGATAAGAAGCGTGGGAGCGCAGACGTAAGTGCAAGTGACGTAAGGCAGGAAGGAAGAAAGGGCCAAACATAGATTCTAAAAAAGTATTGTTTAATAAACCAGGTAAACAAAATAACACCTAGCACATCTCACTTTAATACTAACTTAAATACTTATTTATTCGTTTTACTCGTTTTTTCCACGCTAACACTAGAAGCAAAGTGTCTTGCCTAAAGGTAAAGAGGTTTGTTGTTGAAATGTTTTTTTTTTTTTATTATTATTTGTTAGATTTTTATATTCTTTAATTTTAAATTTTCTGTCTCTGTTTCTTTCTTCTTCTTTCTTTCCCTCTTGCTCCCTCTCTCTCCCTCATTCCCTCTAGGTGCTGTTGAGCCAGGTGCACAGGTTGCGGGCTCTGGATCTTCTTGGGAGGTTCCTGGACCTAGGGCCGTGGGCTGTCAGTCTGGTAGGTCTCTGGTCTCTCCTCCAGATGGTTTATATATTCAAATCAACTCATGCTTAGCTACAGTCCGTCTAATTAAACTCATTTTGATTTGAAAATCCACTGAGAAATGCCTCAAGCTTTATCTGAAATTAGGATTCATTTTATTCAAGTCGTTCTGAAATAACCATTACATTTGGAAAGTCATAGCACATGTGTTTCAGTTATGCGCTTGTATGTATAATTTTGATTTAACCAGCAGACCATCAGACGGGCAGTGAGCACAGGTGTCTTCAGTCATGCTTATCAAATGGCAAATTGTCTGTGTCCATAATACAACACATCTCATCATGTTTCAATTTGGAGCTGGCCTTTCACAGACAGAATGATAATTTAGAGCACACATTTTTAAATGATTAGTTACATACATACATACATACATACATACACACACACATACATACATACATACATACACACATACACACACACATACATACACACATACATACACACACACATACATACACACATACATACATACATACATACATACATACACACATACACACACACACATACATACACACATACACACATACATACACACATACACACATACATACACACATACATACACACATACACACATACATACACACATACATACACACATACATACACACACACATACATACACACATACATACATACACACATACATACACACATACATACACACATACATAGTTTAGTTGGTTGTACACTTATTTTCTTTATGCATATAATATTAGTTGTATTTTATACTGTACCAAAATAACTGTCCGTTCCGTTTATATAATGTTAATGTTTATATAAGAAGCAAATATACCATACAGTCAATACAGCTGCATCTTTTGGGCTGATAGTTTAAGTTTAATGTAAATAAACATCTGCAGTTTACATTGAAACATGAAAACATAAACCATTCTGGTACTCCTTAATTATTAAAAAAAATATGATTTAAGTTACCATACATTGCTTTCTAATCAGCACACTATTCAAATCAACAGCCCTGTATATCTTCTCATGATTTAATACAGAGTTATTTTAAGTATTCATGACTTACTCTGTGTTAGCCTCCGTCTACAGCTTTACCGTGGTGACGCACACTCTTTTCCTCACTCTGATGTGTGCGTTTCAGGCTTTGTCCGTGGGGATTTTCCCTTACGTACTCAAACTGCTCCAGAGCTCAGCGCGGGAGCTCCGGCCGCTGTTGGTTTTCATCTGGGCCAAAATCCTGGCGGTGGACAGTGTAAGATATGCCACGCACTCACATATTCTTCCACATTGACGTCATTCTAGCTTTTAAGAGTTTCTTGGCATCAGCATCAAAACATGCATATATGTTCTACTGATGTTATCTCATGTTTACTGCTGTAAATGTTTGATGAAATGGCGACACCAATTTAACTAATGAACAACATTTTGTGGAACCATACATAATGGTTATTATACGTGTTAGGTATAGTACATTGTTTCCTAAATATTTTCTTTGAATCAGTCTTTTTATTACTTTTCATTTCATTCTTTCATTTTTTTACAGTGATGTCATTGTTTCAGTTTTTCCTTTTATCTTTTGAAAATTTTAATTTCTTTTCCAGCATTACTAGAATTTTGAATAAGTCTGTTCACACATATTACATATTAGTTGTGCCAAATCAATCCCAATCCATTTGAATTTGATTAAATAAAAAAGATCACGCATTCCTAGTTTTACATTGATTTCTATCTTTTGAGAGCTGGATTCATTCAAGTTTCCAGATGAATTGCCATTGCACGTTAGTGTTGGTTAAAATGTTGCAAAGTTCATTAAATTAAAAGAGTTGCTCTTTACCATCCCCATGCTGAAGTTTAATCTGTTGAGCAACTTTTTTTTTTTTTTTTTTACCAGGAACATGCAAACAAGTTGATTAAATTGAAATGTACCAGCATAATAATGAATATGTTTTAATTTGTGTTTCCTAGGCATCTAAAAATCGCACGTCTGTTGCCCTTATTTAAATTCAGAAATCATATAAACTAAAATTAAATAAAAAGTAAAATTTTAAATAAAATCTTTCAATCTCTAGCGCCACAATTTTCCATGTGCTCAATTTAATTAGCAGTATTTGGGTTTCCTTCTCCGGGTCTCTATTGTGCTCTGAGTTCATTCACAGTGTGAGGAAACTGCCTTTGAAGAAAGTTCTGCAGCTGTCAGGGCAGCTCACTGCAACCTGAAAAAACATTTACCCAAACACTGAACCACCCCTCTCTGTTTTTCTCTCCCCCTCCCTCACCCTCCCTTACTGTGTCTTTCTCTTCTTTTTTACAGTCGTGTCAAGCCGATCTGGTCAAGGATAATGGACACAAGTACTTCCTGTCTGTCCTGGCTGATAATTATATGCCGGTGAGGAATTTACCTTCGCTACCTAAGGATAAATCGAAGTTATACTGCCTAGGGTGGATTACTCAATTAAGTTAATTTATTAGGTTTGAAAAGTAGGTAGCATCTGAGACCCCACGTTTAGTTATATAATATCTCCTAATAGGCCAAGGATATTTACAGTACATGGACTAAAATGTCTATAGAATAGATAGATCTTTATTGTCATTGCAACATGCCACATGTACAACGAAATTTAAAAAGTGTCGAGCAGTTTAAGGTGCTAAGAAAACAAACCCCCCTCACACATACATCATACATACATCCCACCTATTTCACAATCACATACAAATAATAAATATATAAAAAATATACATATATTTAGTAAGTGCAGGTATGTTTATTTAGTATAGTTATGATTGTAGGATAAAAACTATTCTTCAGCCTATTTGTCCTTGCTCTGATTGATCTATATCTCCGACCCGATGGTAATAGTTCAAACAGAGAGTGCCCGGGGTGTGAGGTGTCCCCAAGGATATGTTGGCCCTTTTTAAGACAGTGGAAAGTGTGTAAGTCAGCCAAAGACCTGAGAGGGCTGCCAATGGTCTTCTGAGCTGCGTTTATGACCCTCTGGACTACTTTCCTCTGAGCCGCCATGCAGCTGGTATACCACACGCCGATGCAATAGGTCAAAATACTCTGTATGCAGCAGCGGTAGAAAGACAGCATAAGTGTCTGTGTGATGTTATTTTTCCTCAGCACCTTGAGGGAGAAGAGTCTCTGCTGGGCCTTCTTCAGGAGCTCAGAGGTGTTTTTCCTCCAGGCCAGGCCTTCCTCGATCTGGACTCCCAGGAACCTGAAATCAGTGACCCTCTCCACCCAGTCCCCACTGATGGAGAGTGGAGAAATGTCAGTTTTCTTCCTCCTGTAGTCTATGATCATCTCCTTAGTTTTTTTGGTGTTAAGGAGCAGGGTATTCTCCTTACACCACCCCAACAGTTGCTGCACCTCGTCCCTGTACGCTGATTCATCCCCCCCCGGTGATGAGTCCCACCACTGTGGTGTCATCCGCATACTTCACAATGGTGTTACTGTTGTGGGCAGTCAAAATGTTTAGTTAAAGCAATTGTTTACTATTACAATTGCAAAAAATTACAATTAATATATTAATTATAGCTCCCTCTTTGAACTTCTTGGTTTTAAGTTGTTTTTCATTCTATTTCACCAGGGACCAAGCTGAAAAGTATTTAAATAAACATGCACTTAATAATATTTATCTAACCAAAACATATGCTTCTGCTGCAAATAGCAGATAGTCGCATATGGCAACTTTTCAAAGGTGGAACTCAAACTAACAAAAACTAAAGGAAGAAAGTTGCCTGTGTGTAACAGCTCTACCACTGAGCCAAACAGGAGTGCCTACTAAATTCTTGAAGGGTAAATTGTTAAAGGTGTACTAATCAGGTGGGGCGTTGGATTGTCTCATGGAGGTGTTAGAGCTTGGTCTTGAATGTTCCACAGTATGGCATTCAACTTTTCTACCTTGCAATTGTTCAATTACAGATGTTTTTATAGCTCAAAAATACCTTGAGAAACATGCATTCTGATTGTGAGCAGGATAACCTCTCCACAGATCTGACCTGAAACTTGACCTGATAGTTATAACTGCACCTGCAATAATTGATGTATTTAGATCTGAATATACAGGGGAATGTGTCTAAAAACAGGAGACCACACAGTATCGTCTCCAGCAGACTGTGCAAGCCTCTGATGTATTTTAGTTTGTTTTTGTTTTCCAGGCAGAGCACCGGACCATGGCTGTCTTCATCCTCGCTGTAATCGTCAACAGCTACACCACAGGGCAGGTGAGACTTGTGTCATGTGCTGTTATAAAAGACCTATAGGGGGCGAACTTACCAAATTATTAATTCACTTCCCTGTCTCGTATCGTGTTGGGGGCTTCTGGGGCCAGGTGTCACTTTGATAGATGACTGTATAGCCCCGTGTGTGTTTGTGGCAGATATTGGTTATGTCACCAACACTCACCTTTATAATCGCTGTTCTAGCCAGCAGCTCTAACACACTTTATCAGAAATAGTGTCACCTCTTCGTTGTCCCCAGTTTCAGTTTTGCAATCCCACAAGCCTCTGATCAAATGTACAGAGGTGGGCTGTGTGTTGGGCTGTAACTTGTCAACTGTTATAGTATACTCCTAAACCGAACACACATTTAATATGTTTCAGAGCACTATCACTATCACAGAATCAGGATACAATCCACTCATAAATTGCCTATCACCCCAGGTTTGTGAAGTTGTACTATAGTGGTTTGTACCATGCGTTTATATATTCATGGTAAATTGCTGTGCGAGAGCATGAAGGATGTAGGCTTGCGGGCTGAGCATTGGACAGGCTTCTACTGTTAACTGTATGAAGGGTTCAAATAATAACAGATCACAAGATTATGCATACATGCATGGAAACCACTTCAAGCATGTTTTAAAATGATAGAAATCTCCAAAAAGTCATTTTAGCATAATTAAACACATATTGTGATTGAGCCTGCTGTATAGTAATAATGTACACCACCTGTGGATCATAATTAATCAAAATTATTATAATTTGCACATTCATTAATAATTCATCTAAAATTAATTAATAAAAGAAACAAGTCCTCTGACTTTAGACATTAGAAAACTGTGGTGCCCAGTGGGAGCTGATGTTGCTGTAAACGTCATCACAACAAAGAGCAGCGACGTTGTCAGCATCCCCATTGGATAGCTGCACGTCACGCTAGTGAGAGTGCAATTTTATTATTATTTTTTTACGAAAATGACTACGCACGCTGCCCAAATGTACGTGTATCACCGAAAATAAAAAAAATTGGAGAATGAAGTAAGTAAAGTGCAGTGGATGTATGCCAGTGGTGGTGAAAATGGGTTGATCGGCCATATAGCATCTTGAAAATAAGTGATTAAAGATTGCTGAAACATATACACAATACAATACAAATTTGAGAGACAAATGAAAAAGGGAAACAACTTAAAAATTGATTCTGCATAATAGGTTAGCTTAAAGATATATACATCAAATTGTGATATTTAACATAAATAAATTGATACCCTTGCATAATACGTTAAAAAGCCAAGCACTAAAGAAGAGGTGTGACTGTGATTAAAAACAGGACTAAGTTTCAAAGACCTGAACAGCAGAACTTTAAAGAAGAAAGGACTTCTGGAGGTCATTGTGACCACTTAAACTTATGAAGAATACAGTTTACCCTTTATGAAGTAGCTTGAATTTTGAGAACGTGAAATACCAAATGAAAATCTAAATCTAACTACTGTCTTTGAATTTTCTGCGCATATTGACAGCAACCAGTACAAATAAATTAGTGTTTCAGAATGTGGTCACTGTAACTAAATGTTACTAGTTAAATAGTTCTGCTTACCTTGCACGTTCAGTATGGTGTCATCGGGGTCCCACCCTGTAGCCAGTGGTTGGTAGTGTATGCTCAGGGGCGAGCATCTGGTGGCTTGGTCCTGTGGGGGTACAGCCCGGAGGAGCGACGTAGGGCCTTCCACCTGTGGATCCACTACCTGCAGGAGGATCTGTAATGGGCTGGTGCAGAGAGATCTGGGCACCAGTCGAATGACCAGATTGTTGAATATAGAAACTGGCTCTGGAAACCAACTCCTTCAGAGGGCTTGGACCACTTCTTTGGCGTTGCCAGTGTGAAGAGGTAGCGAGCAGATGTAGGCTTGCTTAATGCCCCCACACCTCAGTGTTGGATTCCCCCAGGAATCGAGTGCCTTTGGGTTGGGGACAGGTCTCTCACTGTTGTGTTGGTCTATGGGCCAAACAGCAGTGAGGAGCCTTCTTGGAGTCTGTAGGAATGGTACTAAACAGTGCGCTGACCAGAGACATCAACACCTATGCCAGTGACACCTGAAGACCAGTGATCAGGAAGAACAGCCTCCTCATTCTGAACCCGAGCAGTGTTCTGTTATTGGATTTCTGTGCTAGTCACTGTTTGTCCATAACGAACACCATGTTTGAGCACAAGGCCGAAAGTCGATGATTGACTTTGTCATTGTGTCATCTGACCAGAGAGGGAGAGAGGGAAAGAGCTGTCTACTGTGGTGCCTGTCACAGCGTCAATCCCGGAACCTGGAGGTGGGCGCCAAAAACAAGGGACGCCGTTAGACTCAAGAAGGAGTCCTATCGAGCCCTGTTGGCTTCTGGGACTCCGGAGGTAGCTGGCGGCTACCGGCGAACCAAGCATGCTGGAGCTTTGCAGTCACAGAGGCAAAAACTCAGGATTTGGAAGAGTTTGAGGAGGCTACTGTTTTCAGTGCAGGTGGGGAAGTTGTTGGGTGATGGAAGGAATACTTTGAAGATCTTCTCAATCCCACTGGCATGTCTTCCGAGGAGGAAGCAGACGCTGAGGACTTGGAGGCGGACTCATCACACTGGGTGAAATCACTGAAGGAGTGGGTAAGCTCCTCTGGCAAGACTTCAATGGTGGATGAGATCTGTCCCGAGTACCTTAAGTCTCTGGATGTTGTGTGTGTCTTGGCTGGCATTGGAATGCCTTGGGGCCCTCCTGGAGGAGCTGGACGGAGTGTCTGGGTTGAGGAAAGTTGGAAAGTCCCTGCTTACACTGCCCCTGTGACCCGGCCTTGGATAAGCGGAAGAAGATGGATGGATGTTGACATAATTTAAACAGCTAGACTCCTCATTGAGCTCGGAGCTGCTATTATGTTATTATGTTTCCATATATATGCATAATTATAAGTTTTACAATTTGAGATACCAAGACTTTGCTAACTAGTTTAGAAATAATGCATTTTATATGGCTTTTCAGCAAAGTTGATAGTGTAGCAAAGGTTAATATCTACCCAGAGTCATAGCTTAAATAGAGAAAGTAATATCTTCTTTCTTCAGTGCAGCACCTGTGGCTGTCTGGGTTGCATATCTAACTTCTGGTATACACTTGACTTACCTCCTCTGCAACTTTCTCCCACACTTAAATAAATAGTCTAACTCATAAAAGCGATATATTCTCCCAGCTCAGCAGAAGCCATTCTTCTTCCATCTCCCCGTTCGCCAACCTGGCTTTCTCTCTTTCTCTCTTCTCTTTCGCTCTTCTCTCTCTGCCCCTCTCCCTCTCTTCCTCCTTCCAACTCTCTTTCCTCCCTCTCCCTAAGTCTATTCCATCTGTCTATACCACATACCTTCTCTCTCTCTCTCTCCTTCCTTTCTTCTTACATCTCCTCTCTCCCTTCCTCTAACTTTCCCTCTCACTCCTTCCTATACTTTCTCTTTCTCGCTCTCAGGTTTCTAAATAATAAATGCTTTCCTAACGTTACAGGAGGAGCCTCAGCCTGCTCTACATTTCCATTATTTATCTTCTTACTTTTGAAAACAGTGCTCATTATGGCGTGATTACTCCCTCAAACATGTCAGAGCACTGACATCTTAATATTACTCCCTTCCCACCTCTCTCTCTCTCCTTTTCCCTATTCTACTCAGTCTTTTTCTCTCTCCCATCTCTTTCTCTGTAATTCTCTCGCTCCCTCTCCTTTTCTTCCCTCTCCCCGTCTCCCTTTTACGTCTTTCTAAGTAATTATTTCCTTCATTCTCTTATTCTCATGCTCTTTTCTCTCTCACTCTTTCTTTTTCTCTTTCCCTCTTTCTCTCACCGGCCTCTCCCTCCCCTTCTCACCCTTTCTCTCTTTCCCACTCTCATCCTCTCACTCGCACAATCTATCTCTTTCCCTTCCTCCCTGTTTCTCTCTCTTCCTCCCTTCCTTCCCGTCTTTCTGCCACACCTCCATCTTACACTCTCTCTTTCTCTCTCTCGCAACTTTCTCTCCTGGTTATCATTAGGAAGAGCTGATCAAAGTACTGGTTTAAAGAAGAGCAGAGACAGTAGAGAAGTGTCATGGCTGAAGATGTGTTCAAATGATGGATAAATCAGTGTAAATCTATGGGTTTCAGAATTATGAAAATATGGGGCTGTTCAAGGTGTTCCCAATGGTTTGAAACTGAATACACTTAAATGACACCATCTTCTTTCCTTTTAGCGGCTGTTTTCCCTACTCTCTGAAACAAATTACCTTTCTGTTTGGGTGCAGTGATTTGCATATTCAGTTGGTTTTACAAGCAATTTTTGATGCCTTGATAATATTAGAGCTGTGTTTTCTTGAGAAGTACTTTCACTTTGTTTATGTAAATGATTTTGTGACATTTGATCCGAGCTTTGTAAACGCTACTGGGAAATTAGGAGAAAAATTCATATTTCTTCCACACTATTTTCCATTTATTAAATCTCAGGTGTTTTTAATACTCTAAAATATCTTGAAAAATATGCAGTCTGGCTGTGAGTGGGCTCACCTCTCTACAGATATGACCTGTAACTTTGCCTGGTGGTGCCGCCTGCTTGTCTCCACGGAGATAAATAAGTTCAGTGCCATAACTCCACTGGGAAATTAGAATAAAAAAACAACTTGCATAGGGATTTTGTGCATTTTAACTTAATTTTAATTTTTGGTATATTTTTTTCAGACTCACAAATATATCAGTAAATTATTTTTAACTAAAACAAAATTAGCTGGACTCTGTGTCACAAGTAAGAGTTATAAAAATGCGCTTTTCATCTGTCCAATTAATTAAATTCACAAGAAAGTCTTTGAGAGCCAATTGAGAAGAATGCGGAGAAACATTGTGGATTTTATATTTTGCCTTTTCTCAGTCCAATAAAAATGGATGAAAAAATACTCATTCATTCTATTTATCATTTATTTAGCCTGGAAGATCCCATTTTAAAAAACATCTCATCTGCTGTCAATGTGCATCCCACAGATTTCAAACTCAAAGTAGTTTTTACTTTGTTAACTCTTGATTGAACTTATTGATTTGCAGTAGAGGGTCTCTACTTTCATGTTCTGGTGCTTCTCTTTCTGCCAATTTGTGTTATTTTTTAGTTTTAAAACGGCCTTCTTTGAAACTTGAAAATAGATTTCTGTGTGTTATTTTTGTAATGTCATGAATAAATCAGAATTTCTTATATTGTTGACTTTCTGATAATGATTTTTCTTACTTTCAGAAAACAATCTTAAAATCAAATTGTAAAAGTTCAAAGCTGATACTTGACCAAATTGGCTGAAAAAAACCTAAACTTTCTTCTGTTTTGTCAAATTTTACAAAATGTGTGTTGCTCATTGGTTTTAACTCTGCTTTGCTTGCGTATTTTTTCAGCTGCAAAAAAGTTACTTGCAAATACATCTGAACTTAGTGATGTTACCAAACATTACATGTATTGGCCTTTCCCAGTCGTCTCTAAAAGAAAACTGCATCAAAGTAGCCCAAGGATTCTACTAATAAAAAACAGTATAATATGTACAAAAGCAAAAATGTTAAAACATTCTTACAAAGGCCAATTCTGTTCCCTCCATTTCTCTCGTTGCTCAGCCCTTCATCGACCGCTTCCTTTTGTTGGTTTTAAAATTGGAAAGTGCTTGTGGGGGTTGAAAGGAGAGGCTCTTGCTGTTGCCGAGCTCCTAATCTCTGTGTCCGTCTCTGGGTGAGGTTTTCAGGTTAGCACTGATTAACCGGCTAATGAGTCTCAGTCCGAGCGGGAGCTTTAGTGTTGCTCTGCAGCCTGTTGAACATATAAAAGTGTTATTAAGGCCAACCACTGAGTTGCACCGTCTGTATTAACAAAGGCTCAACATAAACACTGCAGTACAGGCTTTAGCTTTTGTAAATCATTATTGCTCTTCTTGCAACTGCAATGCTTAATCAACTAATCATGACTAGTCTATATGACTACTATAAAAAATAAATGTAATCGTTATCTGTACTAAACAAACTCTACAAAAAGACGTTTTTATAATAAAGATACTGCCGTTATATAAATCAAGGATTTTCATTAACAAAACACTTTTTAAAATATTCTCTATTCAGAAGCCTTCAGTCAACATATTTTCACTTTTATTTTGTTAATTGTGTTTTGAAGATGTAAATTTACAATGGAAATAACAGTTTGTCTAATCAACTAATTGCTGACTACTCGACTTCTAAAATAATGTTTAGTTGCAGCACTGTCCTCTTTTAACCTTGGGACTGACAGAACAGGCAATGCAATGACTCCAAAATCATCATTTGTTTCCAGTGCCTTTAACTTTATTTTCTTCTTGTGATCAATAGTTTTCATACGGTAAAGCTGTCATAGTTTGGTTTATTATTTCAATCAATCAAGCAAACTTTATTTATAAAGTGTTTTTAATACAGGTGTGTCAATTAAAAACAATCCCACATGCCCAACCACCCAACGACCTACAGAAGCACACAGCCCACACTCTGTGCTTACACATTCTTGCCGAATATCTTTTTGCTGAGGACATGATGAAATAGTTTGTTTTGTTTTTGTTTTGACATTGTAATTTTAAATCAGCCATTACTTTCTATTAGGTCATTATTTACTTGCCATCTCTTAATTATTTTTTCAGACAATGAGCATAAATAGAAGAATTACTACTCAAAACAAATGTTTGTTTGTTTACACCTATTTGTCAGACGAAGAGAGAGGCTGCTTTAAGAATAAATCGCTCCTCTTTTATATTTTCTTACATTCACAGCTGTATTGCATTCTTCTAACTTCCTTGTGTTTCTGCCTTTCCATTTAGGAGGCCTGTCTACAGGGTAATCTCATCGCCAACTGCCTGGAGCAGCTGTCTGACCCCCACCCCCTGCTGCGGCAGTGGGTGGCCATTTGTCTGGGGCGAATCTGGCAGAACTTTGACCCGGCGAGGTGGTGCGGCGTTCGGGACAGTGCCCATGAGAAGCTTTACACGCTGCTGTCAGACCCCATCCCAGAGGTAAAGACACTAAAGCTCTGCCTGGGCTGTGTGAATGTACAGGGCACGTATTATATATATGAACAATAGCAAAATGAACTCTGCAGACCAATGTGCGTTTTGACCTATAGTAGATAGTATGTATGGTGGAGGTTAATTCTATTGTTTTTTTTTTGTTTTTTTTTGTTTTTTTACAATTAAACCAGTGTAATAAGTGGGGTTGCATTCTGCCAGTGTGTCCTTGAGCAAGGTGTTTTACTCCTTCTCTACTTCTGCTTTCTGCTCATAACGTTGAAAAAAAAACCCCCGATCATTGACTACTTTAAACGGCTGGTCTATTCTTTCTGACTATATTCTTATAAATGAGTATTTGTGTTTTCCACCCAAGAGTATATTGAAAAAGCAGCACTTAACACCATCAGCCCCACTGTGTACGGTCTGCATCTAATAATAACGCTGACTGCACTTTATTGCTTCGCTGCTCGGAAAAAGCTGTTTGAAATGTGAATGTCATCTGGTCTTCTTTTGCAGTTTGAAGATTGTGTAATGCAGCTTTACCTATTTTCATTCACAGTTGTTTGCCACATTTTTTTTTCAATCAGCAACTAGGCTTGTTACGATAACAAATTCTGAAGTGTGATGTATTACTTTTATTATTATTATTATAAGTGAATATAGACAATAAACGATAGTATTGAAACTAATTTACACCACTTATATAATAACCTGAGAGCAGATTTAAATGACAAAAAGTATTCTAAATGTACAATATTGTTTAAAAAAAAAAAACATGAGCTGCACTAAATATACAGCTGGATGAAACACTTGAGTACTTAGTTTGCCATAGAAGTTATTAAATTCAACCATGCGTGGCTCAAATCTAACCAAAAAAATAACAAAAAAATGTCTCAATAGTGCAAAGAGAATGTACAGACAATAAAAATGTATCCTCAAAAATGATTGTTCCCTCTATCATGTTTATTCTATTTATCGTGACAGGCCAGCCACCAACTGACCAACCCCGTAATGCTAATTGTCCTCCTTCAAATCCTCACAATTAAATAATAATACAACATCCTCACTGATATAATGTCTATAGGAATGAGTGAATGAAAAGTGGCAATGCAAAACTGTTCTTTAGCTTTAGCTCTTTAACATTAGCCTACAAACAGCACAGATACACCCGTTGTCTTGGCACAGTCCCATTACGTCTGCGCAGTGTGGGAGCAGTGGTTGTTTTACGGAGCAAAGGGACAGCCCTGAAGAGTTTGCCCTGAGTTTCACCTCCACTCTTGTGTCCTGCTTTGACACTCAAGCCCTGAACGATGAATAAATATAAGAAATACTACTATCTGCGTACAGCCTGGACCTTCTTTTACCTTTCCTCCAACCTGCTGCTTCACACATACAGTTCAAACCAGGGTCTTACAACACATCTGTTCTTGTCCAGACTTGCACCAAAGCGGCTACCTGTGAGCTGGTAACACTCTCGGTTGTCTTGGAAACATGTTCTCAGCTTATGGGTTTTTCAGCTCGAGTGTGTTCATAGCTTTGAGCTTTCCTGTTATATATAACCTTTTGAGGACTTGTTTCCATTCAGAAGATGTAATATTTTGTTGTGTTAAATTGTTAATCACTCTGGCAATGGATTGATGATTGATGAAAAAAGGTGATCCTTAGTTTCTTTGCACTCCTTCTGTGAAAATAAGAGCTGCCACAATGTAATTTTTTGTTGTAGTTAGTTGTTGGGAAGGATTGCTCAATAGTTAGTTATTGCATCCCTAATTTTAATCTTTCAAATAGTAACAGGTAAAACTGGTATTACGTTAGATTAATGAAGTCTAAATTAACATGGCAATGAATGAACATGAATTTTCTACATTTGTATAAAAAAATGTCCAAATACTGAAAATTAATAATTCCTCTCCTGTCTGCTGAAAAGAATAGAACCTTTACCAAAAAAGTCACAATACTCATCAGATTCAATACAGTACTACAGTTTGTTGTAGTTATTAGAAAATACCACATAATTTCATCTGTAAGTAAATGAATATAACTTCCAGAGCCCCAGATGTGAAGTAAAAGTCCTCCTAATTATTCATTAAAAAGGAAACTTTATTTGCTCTCATGTATATACACACATTCACTGTAAAAACACATCTGTCTTTATATTCAAATATGCTATAAATTCTTGATAACTGCTACTAATGAATGTCATAATTTGAGTTTTATTATTGTGTGTCTGGTAGAACACCACAGTTAAGATGATCCCTCTCAGCTCATCATTGCTGTGTATTTGTTTGTGCCGTCGCCCAAAGTCATTAAAAAAGTCAAATAGTGATGAGTTGTTGAGCAGAGACACAATCAGCGACTAAGCAAAAAGTTTAATTGAATTTAAACAGGCGTCTTCAGGGATGCAGCCCTGATGACACTGTTGTTTTAACTATAGTCTGAACAGCCCACACACTCAACACACACAAGTTACTGTATTTTGAACTAAAACGATGCAATAATTTTACCTTAAAGCAGGTTTTAACCTTGTTATAGTATTTCCCCTCAACATTTACTCACTTGAAGTTGTATTTTGAGTCATTCGTGCACATTTCAGCAATTTTTAAGATGCATATTGCCAATAAATCCCCCGTTTTCACTGTATATGCCCACTGCTTAATACTTGCTTTGTTTTCTTCAAATGTATTTTTTTAATCGATGTCTAGGATTCGGCCGCGTTGCATAGTCATTTTGGTACAAATGAAAAAAAAAAATCAGCTGCTCCCTGCATCTGCAGATATCCATCAGAGGTGCTGACTCTTGTTGTGACGCCAGCTCCCATTGGGCACCGCAGTTTTCTAACATGGAAGTCAGCGAACTTGTTTTTTTTATAAAGTAATTTTGGGTGAATATTGCAATTTAAAATGTGCAATTTATAACATAATGATCTGTGGATGACATACATTATAACTATATAGCAGACACAAGCACAGTAGGTCTTCTTTAAAACAATGAAAAACTAACTTAATACACTTACATATTTTTTGTTTGCCTTGTTTGCATCACTTAAACTGTAGTATATAAACCATTGAAAGAGTTGTGCTTATTTTATCTTGAGCTTAATCCTAATTAAAGGTGCACAATGTAACTTTTGTGGTGTGGGTTCTGCCATCTGCTTGTTTCCATGGAGACGTTTTTGCTTTGCCTGGAATGTTCCACGGTATGCATTGCATTTATTAAATGGCACATTTTCTATTGTTAGAAAAACCTTGAAAATCATGCATTCCTCCCGTGAGCGCGGTTACCTCTCCACCGATCTGGCCTGTAATTTGGCCTGGGTGCCTCACCTGCTTTTCTTCATAGAGATGTACAAGTTAAATACCATACTGTGAAATACTCAAAGTAAAGCAATCACATCTCCATGGAGACAAGACTCTATATATCTGAGAAAGTTACTTTGTGCACCTTTAAAGAGCTGAGTGAAATGCAATGTACACAAACCCTTAGTCTAATTCAGACAACCCAAGAACTAAACAGGCAAAAATATCACAAATCAAATCTATTAAGAAGTTATTTTATGCAAGGTTGATCGAATCACAGTATTCATGATGTTCACTGTGTTCCTAGCAAAGTAAAAGATCATTAATTTACAAGTAAATATGCCATGTCTCAACTAAAACTGTAGTAAAGAAAAAAACACTTACAGGGTGCAAATTGAGTTAGCTTTTGACTCTTAATGGTATTTTTCTCATATATTTCTACAATGTGTGTGTAGAATGCGTTAAACAAAATGAATCCAACTACATCAAAGAGACATCTGTGTACCGAGGCATCGCTCAGGATTAAAAACTGGTGATGCATTCTGGTCTATTCCACTGGCAACAAACGCTCCACAAATAATCATTTTTGCTCAGTAATTTTGTTCATTTTGCGCTTCCAATTCCCCACCGAAAACACAGCCAGAGACACAGCAAGTTTTGGATTAGACATTCAGCCGAGTGCTCCAAAAAGTAATAAGTTAGGCTGGCAAATAACAGCTCACCGGTGCGCACTGCTGTGATAATCTCCAGCGCAATAAGATACATGGGTGAAAATTGATTGACTTTACTATCTCATAAAACAGTCTGGATACACCCTGCAAGTAAATATTTGAGTCTGCAGAGAAGGCGTAAATACTGATGTATGTTTTAAATGGATCCAGAGATAAATGTACAGATGATAATATAACAAAAATGTGTACTTTTGTCTTGACTTGACAAATTTCCTTCTGCCAGATTACCTTCTGCATTAACTTAAACTGTAAAATAGGGTTTATTAATTTAGAAAAATATTGTGGTTGTGATTAGATTTATGATTTAATTGAAGGATTCAGGATCAGGAGCATTAACATTTCAGAGAAGACTGAAATATGAACTGCTAAACTAATAGAAGAATCTCATGCATTTCAGAAGTTGTTTGTAAAGGTGTAAACTACAGGGTTAGCAGGTTTACATGAATAATTGTGGTCAGATTTGCTAATTGTGTTCATTCAAATTATGATTTTATTTGAAAAAAGCTTTCTCATACGCCCACTGCTCTGTACTTACTTCAATTTTATTTTCTTAATCGGTGATACATGGAAAAAAAAATCCACTACTTGCTAGTGTGATCTGCAGGTATCCATACGAGGGGCACACAGCTGCATGACTCTTTGTTGTGAAGACGTTTACAGCGACATCTGCTCCCATTGAGTGCCGCAGTTTTCTAATGAAGCAGTTAGTGGACTTGTTTTGTGTATTAAGTTGTTTTAGGTTAGTGTTGTAATTCAAATTGTGCAAATTATAACATAATGACCCACGAGTGTCATTGCTCAAGCACAATATGAGTTTCTTAAGTGATATTTACATAAACTTTGATTGACAGCTTGAGCCTAATGTTGCGTCTGCCTTTGTACCTTCAGGTGAGGTGTGCGGCTGTCTTTGCCTTGGGGACATTTGTGGGAAACTCAGCTGAGAGGACAGACCACTCCACCACCATCGACCATAACGTGGCCATGATGTTAGCCCAGCTCATCAATGACGGCAGCCCTGTGGTCCGCAAGGTCAGTGCTCCTCAAGAAAGAAAATTATTTATTATATTATAACACTTATTTGTTTACATAATTGTTGGGTTGTGTTAAAATAGGTTGTGGTTATGTTCTAGAAATGTATGTTGTCAAAATCTCAGATGGGGAAAAAGGCCAATTTTGCTCTGTAGGTGAGACAAATTTGAACAAAACTATAAAAATGGAAAATCCTTCAGATTGTTTTTTTTTTTGTTTTTTTTTTACCCTGATTGACTCCACAAACTTACTGAGATGATCCTGTGGCTTGATTAATTATCTAATGTAATCACATTTTGACACTGAAATCAAACAATAATGTCACAAAGTTTATTGGATTTGTACTAGTTTAATATTAGCCGCAGACACACAGAGTACATATATATATAAAAATGAACTATTTATATCTTTGGAGAACAAAAGGATCAGAAGCCCTGTTACCTTCTTTTACTTTATGAGAGGGGTCTTCAATTACATTTTCCAAGGGGTCAGATTTTGTAAAGTATGGGGGGTGGACTACTTAACCACACCTCACTGTTATGTTTTATCATATCCAACAACGCTCAAGTAGTACAACAACTCAAATCTAGGCCTACTGACAAAGACAGACCTGCAGTAACAACCAAAAAACAGACTACAGAGCAGTTCACAGCAAATCTACGACTAAACCAGCTAAACCAAGACCAGAACTAAAACAGGTATAAAATAGAACTAAAGCAGATCTAGGCTATCAGATCTAAGTCAAGACTAACCCTGGTCTAAAATAAGTGTTCGCTAAATTATGATGACATCAGGTCTTAATCACATCTTTAAAAAGACTAAATCAGGTCTACACAACAAAACAAAGCAATAATTATTTTCAAATGTAATGTACAAATGACTTTATTCCAGCTGAATATAGATGCCTAGATATAATTAAGATAAAACTTTGAATCGAGGAATAGACAAGGCATTAATTTGGTATAAATTAGTTACAGTGGTTTGACTTCATCACTGTCCTTGAAGTATCAGCATTGGAGAAACATTATCCAGTAATTTGTAGCTTAAAATTAAATCATAAATGGGACTAAACTGTGCTTAAGGCAATGTTGCACTCAAAACCCATCTCCTCTCTGTTTAATATTAAGGCATTAATAATATAGGAAAGGATTTATTACACTTAAGTCACGTGATGTGCAGTGATTCTTGTACATTTTGTATCGCACGAGACGATGGACCTGAAGAATTATGGTTGTCGTGGTAACTGACGGGCGTTCTGTTCGTGATTAACAGGAGCTGGTGGTGGCGCTGAGTCATCTGGTCGTCCAATATGAAAGTAACTTCTGCACAGTGGCTCTACAATTTATAGAAGAAGAGAAGAACTACACTGTGCCATCACCAGCCAACACTGCAGGTACATTACACTGTACAGGGCACCTCTATGCTGATGATAGACTGAGGTGGTGGAGTAGACAAAAGAATATTACTCAAGTAGAAGTAAGAAGTAGTCCCCCAAATAATTAAGAGTAAAAGGTATTTGGAGAAACTACAACTTGTCTAAGCAGCAGTTTCAACATAAAATTTAGATCTGGTTCGGGCCAGATTCAGATGCGCTTTCTCCCGGGAAGAACCAATTGTTATTGCGTATGAACCATGATATTTTTTCTGCTGTTTAAGGCATATGGCTTCACCTTATATACGCAAATTGTACTGAACGGAATTTTAAAAACTCCTAATTTACCTCTCTAGACTGCTAGTAATCCCACCAGTCTTTGACCAAAAGCATTCTTCGTGTAACCATTTAACACTGGCACATTGTTTATTAGTTATCTGTTTTGCTGTATTTATTTTTGCAGAGCCTGGAAACCTGACTCCAGTGAGGGACAGCCCGGCCATCCCACGTCTCCGATCAGTCAACTCCTACACCAACATCCGAGCGGCAACAACAGCACGCAACCTGAACAAGAGCCTCCAGAACCTCAATCTGAACGAGGAGGGTAAGGGAGAAATACTGAGACAAGCTAAGGGTGGACAGGGGTATAAATAAACAGGCAGCGATAGAAACGAACAGCCAAATCAAGACTAAAAAGATTTAACTGGCTCAATAAAAGGAATGAATCTAACAAAAGCCCCTAGCACATTTAACTGTGATTTTTCTCTGCACTGGTTGTAAATGTAGCAGTCCGCGGGCTAACTTTTTCAATTTATTACTGTTAATCCTGCGAGCGACTCAGTAAATATTCATAAAATCGGTGAGAGATTGTGGATAGGATTTGTTGTAATAAGTTGGCAATTTCCCAGCTTTTCAAGTTTTGCCTCAAAACCTTGCCAAGTGAATGGAATAATAAATATAATCTGCCATGCCAATTTGCATAATATATTAGATGAACACATGGAACACATGTTTTTGAACAGCAAACTAAAAGGTTTGAACAGCTAGATGCAGCCTGTGAGCAAAAAGCAGAATCAGCACCAGGCGCTGTCCATGGTACTGAATTGGCCTTTCACTAGGCTGAAGTACTTAAGCTCTGCACTCATTAAAATGCATTCTTGCATCAGATTCGTTAAATGAACTAAAACTAATTGTGTCAGTTTAGTAGATTTTTATAATAATATATGTGTTTTATTAATGTTATACACAGTAGTTACTATGCACCACAATTGAAAAATACATTTTTTTAATAAAGTTGTTTCCTTTGCAGTTGTTGTTTCCTTTCCTTTGCATTTTGAAATGTCATTGTATATAAAATTAAAATTAAAAATGATTTACATCTGCAAGGTAGTACAAAGTACAAAAAGTTTGATTATTGCTTTGCACTAATTTATATTATTATTTAAATCTATTTTATTGTGTCTTAAGTGACTTTGACTCTAGTTTGCTTACATTTGGTATGTGTCAGATCATTATGCTTACGCTATGGGGTTTTTGACAATGGGGCATTTGAATAAACAAGTTAGTCATTGTAGTGGCAATAGTCATCTACAGCTTAAAGGCAAAACTTCATTCAACATTTTTCATCACACAAACGGCTTACCGCAAACTGTGCCTATTACAATAGTAAGTCACACACCAGCAGAGGAACGATACCGGTGCCTTTTAGCAAACTACTCACTCTGCCTCTAAATTCCCATCATGCATCTGTGTTTAAGACGACTGTATTTTCATCATCTCCACATTTCAGCCCAAACTCACACTCAGGGATTCATTGCTTCAGAACGAGTCAGAGTAATATCTGGCAAGGAATTTTGATGCCAGGTTTACTCATCTGAAATAAAAGTTATGCGGAGCTCGACTTCATCTTCTTCTCAGCAATGGTCTTAGTAGATTTGAATTTGGTCATTTGCACCTCATTTTTCTTTTTGCAACTATAATAATGATCTAAACGTATTTACATAGCACTTCAGTTGCAGCCTGAGTGCCTCCTTAATCCAATAAGCTCTGCCTCCTTTCCTCTTGAATGCTTCCTACTCTTACTACACTTACACAATATTTTTATAGATTTGAAAGCACTGTATCTGATTCTTACAGTTTTAAAGCCATGAAAGAAGTTCCTTTTAAATGTTTGCAGTAGTCCAGAGTTATTCCTCACTTACCTTATGCTCATTTGCTGAACATTCAGAAGTTATTCACCATGATGAGTTTATAAGGGCAACTTTCAAAGGCTAGAGCAGAGTTTTGCTGCCATAGTACTTCTAACAACAACTAGCATGCTAACAGTGCACGGATTTACTGATGATAAGCACTTTTATAAGATGCAGCCAGCACACAGTGGACTTATTTTGACCTCAGGAGCTGCTTTAACAAAATATCTGTACTGGGACGTAACAAAATTAGCTCAAGTACATGAAAAAATGCACTTTAAACTGAGAGTGAGACTGTTTTCTTTGTGTCTAGGTGGACAAGGGGCCTTCTCACCAGGAAACATAAGTACGAGCAGCAGTGCCAGCAGCACCCTTGGGAGCCCTGACAACGATGAGTACATACTGTCATTCGAGACCATAGACAAGATGAGGCGGGTGTCATCCTACTCATCACTCAACTCCCTCATAGGTAAACTCAACAATACACATTTCATTTATACCCATGGGTTTCAGAATGGTGATAAATGATGACCGTTGCCATAGTTATTAAAAAATATTATCTTGATTGGGCAAGCAAAATGGTGTAAGTATATAGCAGGAAGCTGAAATATGTATTTATTAAAAAGTTTCACCAATGCAACTTTCACAATCTGCTTATTAAAGGCAGTTAAACATTTCTAAAATAACAATCCATTAGCATGTTGTTGTTTTTTTGTGTTTTTTAGTTTCCAGAGTGAAAACATAATCTGTGACCTTTGCTACTGGTCCTTCGTATTTTGTATACTGAAAAAAAACTTCTTTCTCAGTAGTGACTCAAAGAAATACTAAAAAAAAAAACCATTAGATGACTAAAAGTTAAAACAGTACATAGCAGGTTAGAACATTTCAGTAAAATAAAAAAAAAACAGACAGGATTTTCCTAGAAAGCACTTTTTTACCCAAACAAAAGTCCCAAGTGTCTATTAAGTTCTTCCAATCTGAAAGAAGCCGTTCAGACAGCAGAATGGAGCTGTTACGCAATACTACAGCAGACACACACACTCCCAAGAGCCTGGAGAGAAGACAGAGGACATTAAATTAACTGTAAAATGTCACTGCACCAAAGCTGAGTCCATGGGCCCCATCAGAGCAGGGCAAGGGCAAAAGAAGTCCAGGAATAGACCAGGTTCTGTTTTTGTAGTTTTTGCCGACGTGTATGGGACAGCAGAACAGAGGGCTGATGGGACACACCACTGGAGTCAGCTCAGGCCATTCAAGTTCGATTTCTTGGTTCAAAGTTGGTCTCAGCTGAATTTCATACTGCCCCAAAAACCTTGCCTTTCGGTTTATATTAACCTTATTCCGCACCCACTTTTCCATCTAAATGCTACTAGACAACACTTTCCTTGAGGTGGCACTTCCAGTTAAACAGGAATCCCATTGATTTAAATGTTGAACTTGAGAAAAGTTTTGCTGCTAAAATGATATAAAGTAGGTTGATTTGTGTAAATGGTTCAATCTTCACGTCCTCTAACAAGTCAGCAATGCAGTGATTCTCTGGAGGCTTTAAAACAACTCTGTAATCCTTATAGAACTTATTTGTTGTAAAGATCATAGACCCCATGCAAAATAACACAACTCGAATGACAATGGCAGTACCTATAGCAACTTCTGTATAAGGTAGATACACAAGATCTTAGTCTGGTCACCGCTGCCTCTTTTGCCTCTCAGGCCAAACTTAAACAGACCTGTGCAATCAGGTTTTTTTGATCATCTACAGCAATCTACGATGTTTTTCAGTACACCGTGATTTTTTCCCCTTTCTTTTTTCCTCATAAGCAGCCATATTTGTTTTGATATGGACAAACCAAGCCTGTCCCTGATTGCCTAATCCACCTGTCAATCACGCCCATCTGAACTCAGGAAGATGCACCAATGACCAAACTCGCATGTTCATAAGGTATTGGAGAAGTTTGTATTCCAAGCTGGCCCGGCAACCAAAAACTATTACATTCTTGTTTTCCCTGAGGCTAAAACAAATGTCCAATTGGGGATTCCCTTATTATTTGGGATTTTTTTTGGGTCATATTTTGAGTTATAAATGTCTTCTGGCAAACCTGTTACATCCCGTTGTGTGCTGTTCTAACGTCAGGCTAGAAAATGAGTTGAAATGGAAAATCGTGAAAGGCAAATTGAGCTCCTGAGAACAGTAAATGTAACTTGGCATCAGAGCGAGTTCAGGTGTAATGAAATTTTCTTTTCAATGTGTTTTTCTTTGATTTGTTCCCCATTTCATTTCAATTGAAGGTTTGCTATGAGTGAGTGGTTTCAGCTCTGCTTCAAATTGGCCACTAGAGAAAACCGAAACATAAATGTCTAAATTTAAACTCATAACACGCACAGCCAAAGCATAATTTAGATATATTTTCTGACAGTCGGCGATGTAATCAAAGTCTAGTCTATCCATGGGTTATAGAATGATGAGAGTCTATAACAGTTGCCATAGCAGTTGACAATTTAAAACAAAATATTATATCTTTTGAATAGGACGCAGTCCTCAAATTGTTAAAGAATATAATATTAATCCCATTAATTAAAATAATTTTCATTTTTATGTTCTGTATTGGGGTGAGGTAGCAACAATGCTCTATATGATTTTACTTATCCTGCTGTACATTAAGAAAATTTTAAATGTAACAATACATTTATCAATCATTGCTGATACAGTTTTTTGATTTTTATTTTTTTTTATAGTTTTTTAGAGCCAGAATACTAATAGCCAACTCAAGATATCAGTAAAGACCCAAACCAGTAGTTGTACTCAATTATTTAAACTGGTAGGGTTTTTTGTGGTTAATATTTATACTAGCATTGTCCCCACACTTTATATTGACATTAGGGCAAATGCCAAACCTGTCGAGTCTTCCATTGATTAGTTAGTGTTATTTGGCAGAATTGGAGCGTAAAGCAAGTTATAGAATGATTACCAAAAAGTTCCCTGTTGGGCATCAGCTGCCTGTTATATGGTCCCATTGTGAGTATTATTGACCATTCAAAAGATATATTTTGTTTTGCATCGTTAATTCCTGCGGCAGCTGTGTTAACTTTTCCTCACTGCAGACCCATGGATTTCTTGTAAGTGTAATCTACTATTTTGTCTTTCCAATTAATTCAGTCTGATTATTTACACAGAGGAATCAACAGCCAAAACTATAACAGTTGTAAGACATACTGGACTCCACTAACACAAGTCACTTCCTATTTGAAGTTATTACCTCTTCTACTGCCATGTGTATTGCATATATTAACATACACGCCTCCGCAGAGAAATGGAGTAATATTCAAAGATGGAGACCGTGACTAGATGCACACCAGTGTAAATGAACAACAGTTGTATAATCCTGAGGCATTCCTGATGCATTTATGTTGGTACTCATCAAAACCTGTTGGGATTTTGCAGCGAATGTGACTCTCGTTTTGTTTTCTCAATTTTGTTCAGTTTGAAGTCGACTCCTGGGGCCCACGTTTCATCTTGACTGAATGATCTACCAACTTGTCTTTTTGCAGTACAAAAAGCATCTACTTGTTGTTTTTATTGCAACCATGTTTAAAGCAAAGGGTTCAAAATGCATGGAAATAAACACATTTGATTGTGAATTTGAAGTGAATTCAAATGCAGCTAGGGTCACTGCTGGACACAGGTCTGTAAGAGCATCAGTGAAGTGTTGTGTGGGAGTTGGAGCAAAGATCAGCCAAGGATTTATTGATTTAGACTAAACTGTGTCTTGGCTTGTTTTGTATTTACGAATCCTACTACAGTTATACCAGGAGTGTAGTAAGATGAAGGGTTGTAACACAGACGCTGGTGTTGTCCCGAATCAACATACTAAAATTTCAAACTCAATTTTGATTTCAAGGAATACACTCTGTACTGTCTTGTAATATATTTTAGAACTTTCAACACAAAATAATAGTACTTGCTTTGTTACCATATGGTTTTATATTAGTTTTGATATAGCTGAAGATCATAGGAAAACTGTTCAGGAAGGGTCAAATTTGGTCCTATTTGTGTAATTTTCAATATCGATAAATGCTAATATGAGTGTTTAGTTTTGATATAGTTTTAGTACCGATTAGTATCAGATATTTTACGTATGCCGATTGATATTAAAACTACTGTAGAAATTAGATACTCATTTGAAGCACCTATACTGAAAGAAAATCAGCTAAATAGAACAAAACTGAAAGGTTTTAAATTAGAAATCACGCAGAAGAAACAAGCACTATTTAGGATTCAAAATATGACTTTGTTGTATTAATACATTTTTTGGTCATTCTTGGAGTATTGAAAACCGTATTGAGTACTAAGGCTTTTCTCTAGTTTTTAGCATTACTATTAATATGAAAGAAAAACATACTACTATATATATATATATATATATATATATATATATATATATATGTATTCATCTAAGACTGATATTTTAAATGCTGCAGATTTGAACAGTGCATGGCTTTTATTATTTAAAAGTATTATTAAAAAGTCATTTGTAAAACGTACTTTTATTTGCGTACTGTACATTTGTGACTACTTTAAGTCTAGTCCCACATATAACTGCCCCTTGCGTTTTATAAAATATAGACAAATCCCAGTCTGGACGAACTTCTCATTCTCTGCTTTCCAACTTTCTCTTGCATTTTTTATGTTACGTTCATTTACAGCTCCCAAAAAAATGGCTTTGCTGTGTTTAAAGTATTTTATGTGGTCTACTGGAATTGAGGAGCCCATAAAACAGTGAGGGATAGGCTCATTTAGGCAATAGTTAACATCTTTACTACTGCTCGTCCGTCCCAGTCAGCACACATATTTGGATGATACAAGTGTCATTTCGGGACACGGGCGCAGTGCTAGCACCTGACGAATGGGCTGTGCCACACTTCTTCATGTGGACAGTAGAGAGGGATGGAGGAAGAGAGGAGAGAGGAGAGGAAGAAATACAGGGGCAGAGAGAGAGAGGGAGGGTGAAAAACTACGGAGAGTGAGATAAAACAGTAAAGAAAGTGGGGGAAGAGAGAAACAAAGAGGTGTGATGGACAAAAGCAAGAAAGAGGGAGAGTGAAAAGGGAGGTATGGAGGGAGCGTGAACATAAGAGGAGGAGAGCAAAAACTGAAGGAGAGTAAGTAGGGGAGAGAAAGGGGAACAGCTACAGAGTGAGGAAGAGAAATGAAATAGCAAGCCAGAAAAAGAGAAAACGGCAGGGTATCAGAATCAGCATTAGTTTTATTCATCCCCAAGGGAAAATTCTTTTTGTTACAGACATGCAGCCGACCAGCAGAAGAATAGTTATCAAAAATAAAGTTTAGCAAGTTTAAATAAAATATCAGTAGCTTAAGGAGGGAGAGGTCAAGTAAGGGAGAACAAGGAAGGGAGAGAAAAATGGGGGAATGGGAGGTATGGAAGAAGGGAGCAAAAAAGAGATTAAGTGAGTGAAAGAAAGAGGAAGGGACAGGAAAAGGGAGTTTGGAGGGAGGGGGAGAAAGAGTGCAAGACATGGGGGGGACGAAAGAGATGGTAAGAAAGAGGAGAGGAAGAAAACATTGGAGGGTAAGGGCAAGCTGGAAGGAGGGAGGGCAAAGAGTGATAAAGAAAGTCAAGATTCAGTGAGTGAGAGAAAGAGAGAGCAAAGGGAGAAAGGGAGGAAAAGAGACAAAGTAATGGAGAGAGAGTGAAAAAAAGGAGAGCGAGCGAGGTAGAGTAAGTTGTCAGAGGGGTGCATGGGTAATTTGTGTGCTCTGTAATGTAGTGTGGCGGTTAAATGGGAGCGAGACTATAGCTCACATTTGTCACTGGCTGTTTACCGCAGCAACGCGAACAAGCTCGCCACCGCCGCTAATCATATCCTGCCCCTTAGGTTCCAGCCTAATCACCTCTTCTTCTCTCACTCTTTCACTCAGATTTTTTTTTTACTTTTTCTCTCAATCTGATAAAAATGCTGGTTGGAAAGCCTCTTCTCTCGTTTTTGTGAACAATGAAATGAATGTGTGTACTTTCCTGGTTTTGTACAGTAGAGCCGTGTGAATAATAATGTTGCCATGGTGTTCATTTATTGCTGACCTACATTACAAACAGATGCAGTGTGAAGTTGATAGGGAGAGAAAGGAGGAGCAGATCTTTGCCAAATATCAGACCTTCAATCCTGATGACGAAGAACGACTCTTTGTATAAAATTGCTTGCCTGACCGGCCCAGTGTATCATTCAGAACAAAATATATAACTTAGAGAGTTTGGTGCAGAAATCCATGCTGTTTCTTAGTCCCCTGTGTTGTTTCTCCCCCTTTATTTACGGAGTATGCTTCTCTCTGATTGGTTAATCTGCCTGTCAATCACGCCCTATAGAATCAAGGAGACAGGATGCAGTTCCAGACCCACTCGTGTTTTTAAAGTTTTGTAAAAGTTTATTTCTTGAGGTTGATAGGGAGAGAAAGGAGGAGCAGATCTTTGCCAAATATCAGACCTTCAATCCTGATGACGAAGAACGACTCTTTGTATAAAATTACTTATGTTTATTTCTTTAATTTGTTGTTTCCAAAATTCTAGAAAAAAATCATGCATTTTTAGTTTTTGCAAGTCTGTTGTGTATTATATTGGAACTACTTTTCTTCTAAGCTTAGCAGGGAGCAAGAAAATCGATATTAAGATTCACTGTGAAACGGGTCCGTAACAGAAAAGTTAGATTTTATTTTTATGCATACATGTGAATATGGGTAATGGATCGATATATGTGTCAATATAATACATGTTGAAAAATACAGATTTTGGCTCTTTGTTAATCAAGAAACACATGATTTTAGCTACTGCAAACTGGTCTCCTCTAGGTTTATTTATAGATGCATTATGAATGAAAAATGCTATAATGTAATTTCAGATATGTATATATTTTTATTATACCTTACAAAATCATACTTTAATCACTAGGTTTCTTTATTATATACATGGTTTAATTGTGTAACTCCTGGTTGTTATTCCTGTCCACACTTCTGTCTCTTCACCTCAGGTACATGAAGGGTTAACAGCTCCAGGGTAAAGGAAAAGTCAAGGATTTAATGTAAAAAAAATGGATAAGTGAATTTGGAATTCCCTTAACACGAGGGGAACAGAAACATGGACTTTTAATATGCAATGTCCTTGTGGCTTACTTGCAAAGATAAAATATTATAGAGATATAGATGTACAGCAGATCACGTAAAATGTAAACCCAGTATGAGGATAATTGCTGATCACACTGCCATTGTGGAAAGATCTGCTGAATTAAACATGCTAATTTTACAACTCACTTGCAATAATGCATCTTATCCAATTCATAAAATTTTATTGAATGGATGAAGTACAGTATTTTCCGGACTATATGTCGCTCCGGAGCAAAAAAATGTATAATAATGAAGTAAAAAGCATATATAAGTAAGTAAATAAAGAATTTAAATATGAAATGTCTAAAAGAAAATGAGTCAAGTAAATTTTCTTATAGGTATTACAAATACTCCAGCGCCATCTATTGGTCACAAACAAGTGAACTGTAACATGTATAATCAACCGTTACTTAACACATATCTATTTAGCTACATGAAACATAGACAGCAAATTGAATACATGTCTGGTATGTTAACATAAAATATTAACAGTTAATCAAATATCTAAAGCATAAAAAACAAGCTAACAAGTTTACTGTTGATCTCACTCCAAATCACTAAATCCATTGAATTCTTCTTTCTCGGTGTCGCTTCTGAACAACTCCGCCTGCTCCGGAAGTAGATGAAATGTTGCTTCTGCGTGGCTGCCGTACTGGTACAGAAACCTAGAGTGCCCTCGCACAGTTGTCAGTGCGACAATAATGGAGATATGGAGAAATTATATATTTTAATAATTTCACATATAAGTCGCACCGCCGGCCAAACAATGAAAAAAAGTGCAACTTATAGTTCAGAAAATATGGTAACTAAGATGCCTGTTTCCTAGACAGAATTCAAAAGCTCCGTACAAAATGTCATAGGGACAAAACCAGGCTATTTCAGTGACAGACATCCACTGCTGTTGTCTCATAACAGGTCAAGGTTAGTAACATTTCAAAGAAGCACTTTGTCTCAGGTGCAGCATTTGTACAACAATACATCTCACCTTAGAATAAAAAGACACTTGAAGAGATGAGAACCGTGACAGAACAAAACCATCTGACATAAGAGCTGCAGAACTATTTCTATGAAGGATAAGGGCAAAGGAAGTGTTGAGTACCATTCACTTAAATGTTTGAATTCTGTTTCTTTAAAGGTGCATTATGTGACTTTTCTGATGGAGGGTCTGCCGCTTGGAGATGGTGTTGTTTTATCTTGGAATGTTCCACAGTATGGCATTAAACGTCTCTATCCTGCTTATTTATAATTCCGAGTCTTTAAAAATACCTGGAAAAACACATATTACTATTAGCAAGCTCACCTCTCCATGGGCCTGACCGGTAACTTTCCTTGGTAGCGTCAAATGCTCCACTCCAATATAGAAATAGTATAACATATACTATATAATGCATAATATAATATAAATATAATATAGATATAATATAGATAAGTTGCCACATTCCAGGCAAAGCAGTGACATCTCCTTGGAGAAAAGCAGGTAGTGGACCCTTCACCAGAAATGTTACGTAGTGCATCTTTAAATTGGGATACTGTTGAAAGGTTGTTTAGATATTTAACCAAGAATCATTCATTGAAGGTCCCATAGATTTCAGTTGGTCTTCAAAGCATTGTCAGTTTTGAAGTTTTACAATTTGAATATTAGTTACCATCCACACACACATTAAAAACAAATGTTATATACAACATATATTAGATGTTTCAGTCTGACCTGGAAAAAATGATTTTCCTTAATAACATTTTATTATTTCACATTTTATTGTGTTTAACGTCCATCATGTTGTCATAGCCTATTGCTTACAAACCAACATAGGTCACGTTGACATTTACAGTGCATTTGTCGGGGCATAGTTCAAAACATGCATATTTTTATCTAAACTAAATATCTGCTCTTCTCGTCTAACTTAATAGTACATAATGGTGTTTGTCTTGAATAGTCATTGACATCTGACCCATGCCTGCAAAAGTATCCCATTTATGAATTATCTGTATTGACATATTATGAACCCATTAGTTAAATGTTTGTCTGTTTGTGTCTTCCAGGTGTGTCTTTTAACAGCGTGTACACACAGATATGGAGAGTTTTGTTACATCTGGCAGCGGACCCTTTCCCTGAAGTGTCCGACCTGGCCATGAGGGTCCTCAACAGCATCGCATACAAGGTAGAAATATTGAAATACACTACCAGTTAAACTTCTGGGCACACTTTTCATTTAATTTGTTTTTTTTTCCATTACTTTCGTGACTACTTACATTGCGCATTCTTACTGAGGGCATGAACAAATATTGAATGTAGTAAATAAAAAAATGTGAAATGACTCCAAACCTTTTACGTTTTAGATTTTATATTCTTTAAAAACAATCAACTTTGCTTTGATCACTACTTTCCACACTCTTGGCACTCCACTAATAGAGAGAGAGAGAGAGAGAGAAAGAGAGAGAAAGCCAAAGGTTTTCAGCCCTGTCAACAAAGCAAAGAGTAGCTACGTTGAGGTATATTAATCTAAAATATACATAACACAACATATTTTGAGTGATTTGATTAATTTAAAAAAACAGATTGTATCTTACTTTTTGTATTTGATGTCTTCATTGTGCATCTACAATGTACAAAATGGTAAACATAAAGAAAAAAACGTGAATGAGACTTTTGACTGGTAGTGTATCATCATATATGCGCCACACTGTAGTGATGAAGGGATTTCAGGAAACTGTTTTCTGCTTATCGTCTCATCACTCCCCATTTTGAACATCTGAATGTAATATGAGCGTTATAATTGACTTTTGGGACTGTCTATTTGCTGGTCGTATTTTGCCCCGTGCTTATGCGAAAAAGATGAGTTTCCAGTACTTAATCCGCACCCTCCTACTGGCACTTTCTCCCTGCAGAAGCCCATTACTTCGGTGCAAATGCAATTAAGGGCCAATGAGTCCCCGCGGCTTGGCAGAGCACGGGCTGCCGTAACTTAAGGAGCCATAATAACCACCACAGTCCGTCCCGGCTCCAACCGCAGGGCAAAATTTCACGTCTTTTTTTTCCCTTTTCTTGGCAGCAACAACACTTTGTCCCCATACCTACCTTTACAACAACATATCAACAGACTCGCACTAAAGAGCATCAAAACAAAAGAGTAAAGCCAGAGCAGAGCCAGAATAGAGCCAGAGCAGAGCTAGAATAGAGCCAGAATAGAGCCAGAATAGAGCCAGAATAGAGCCAGAATAGAGCCAGAATAGAGCCAGAATAGACTCGGAGCCAGAGTAGAGCCAGAGTAGAGCCAGAGTAGAGCCAGAGTAGAGCCAGAGTAGAGCCAGAGTAGAGCCAGAGTAGAGCCAGAGTAGAGCCAGAGTAGAGCCAGAGTAGAGCCAGAGTAGAGCCAGAGTAGAGCCAGAGTAGAGCCAGAGCCAGTACATGCAAAATATCGAATAATAATCTGGAAATCTTGAAACTGGTGGATTTGGCACATGGTCATTCCACAATTAAACTTTTCTGAAGGAAGATACACCACAAGCTTGTCTTCATGGCGATATTATTGCTTTGCTGGGAATTATCCACAGTATGGTATTAAACAAGCAGGTGACAACTTACAGGTCAGCTCTGTGGAGAGGTGACCCTGCTCACAGTAAGAATGTATGTTTGTATGGGTATGTTTGAGTAATAAAAACATCTGTACTTGAATTTAATCTCATGGTCATGTGGAACATTTTTGGCAAAGCAATAATATCTGCATTGGCATACCCTTCTCCAGAAAAGTTACAAAATGCACCTTTAAATTTTACATTGCCTCTAATGTCTGTATTGCTGAAGGTTGCCAAATGTGCTCTCAAGCATGTAATCATTTTAATTATTCAAGCATATCATAAAAATGATGATTATAAAAGGATAAAATTACAAAAGGAACAGTTTATATGCCAAGTTATCCAGGCAAATGTAGCAGAGTAATTGTAACTGTTGTTTACCATTGTAGGCATTAAACTGGCTTACTGCGGCACAGATCTGCAGTGTTGGGTTTCTGTGACGGAGTGCTCTGATATTCAGAGATATTACCCTGCCTACAGTCAACATAAAACTACTGCCAGGTTTTAAGAAAGGCACTGAAAAAGACACACATTTCACTCAAGTTCTGCTTTGCACCAGCTCAAATGCCATTGTAATCTTACAGTGCCTTTAGCTGCTGGTGAAACTATAACTATAATATAACGGAGTACTCAGAAAATCTTCTTTTCATGTCGACTTGTTTAATACTATTCAGTTTTTTTATCTAAGTCGTGAGTCACACCGTTCAACATCACAGAATGTATAATGTTGTCATGATTTTGGCTGCGTTGTTTACTTATTTGCACATTAGAAATAATCTACTTTATAAAATGGTTTGATTTGTCACTTGACTCATTGCTTAAAAATTATCTGTAGGTATATTTGTCCCTCCCTTTGTATGTCAGTAATACAATAACTACATTTATCTGTATCTGCCACGTGTATGTATCCATGGAGATATCGCTTTGCCTTGAAATTTCAAAAGTATGGCATCAAACTTGTCTATGTTCTTGGAGACAAGCAGATAAATTCTCCAGGCCAAGTTAAAGGTCTGATCTGTGGAGAGGAACGCCTGGTCACTGTAAGAATGCATGTTTTTCAAGGTATTTGTTAATGTTAAAGGTTTATTATAAAGTACCAGAAAAACAAAGCATAGCAAAATTATTGCAAAAAAACAAAACAAAAAAAAAGTATGTATTTACAGACACTCACACATCACAAGCAATTAGATAAGATTTATTGACCGGATATAATACCTTGCAGCTCAGTGACATTGACTTATAAATCTAGTGAAACTTGGCTAATTAGTTTGAATGGCACTTGCGTCATAAAAAGCCTGTAACGCAATGTCGTCTGCACAGCCCTTTTTCTCTTCAGTTTGATTCTGTTCACTCCGAGTTCACCCACGTTAACATCAGCCTCATGCAGATACTGCCTTCTCTTAATTAGGATTTTAAAATGTCAAACGTTATTGATTGGTATCAAAGTGAACAAGGTCAGCAGGTAATTAAAATGAACTCACTCTACGACGATGAAGGCTGCATTAAACACTTTGAACAGGCATTTTCTCAGAGGAAGTGGAACTCTGCATGAAGCCAAGACAAAAGAAAGTGAGATATTTTTCTACAGCCAGTCATGTGTGTGGGTGTGGGTGTGTGTGTGACTAATCATAACGTGTTTGAGACTAGCATTAGCCACAGAACATTAGATGAAATGAGTTAAGCACAAAAAAACAAAAAAAAAACAAGCTAATCTCGCAAAGGCTACAAAAGTGTTAACATTTACACTTGCTCCAGAAACTCAAGAGACTGCAGGTTCATAAATTCATCCTTCATTTCTTCCATAATAGTTTTGTCTGGTCAGCTCTAACCTTCAGCATCCTGGCGTAGTTTGGCACTTTGAGTGAGGTGACTAAGGGCCCCCTATGTTGCACTTTTTCACCAAAGCAAGTTCCTAGTTTGTGAACTGTGTTCACAGACTATGGCAATAAAAGTCTTCTGATTCTGATTCTGATTCTGATTCTGATTCTAAATAAGATCATCAGGATGAGTGGGAAAAATCATTGGAACATCTTGGATCTCTCTTCCAAACTCTGGCATTAAAAACGGTGATCTCCTCAGACTCTACTCACTGCCTCCATGACCAGTACAGACTGCTCCCATCTGGCAGGAAGTTCTCCTTGCTCTGAGAACCGAGCAGGCCATGTCCTCTTTTGTGCCAACTTTAATTAGACTTTTGAACCAGCACTAAAGAAAGGAGTATATGAACCTCTTTTAACTACTACCATCTGTACATTTATATAGTCTCTTTTAACCAATGGTATCAGTGACCCTTGTTTTTTATGTATGCAGTATGTGAATGTGCCAGACCTTAACGGGAAAAATAAAGTTCTGAATTGAATTTAAAAAAAACTGGTGGAATATAATATGCCCCAGGAAGAATATTATTGCTAATGGAGATGGCACCTCACCCCCACATTTAAAGATGCACTATGTAACTTTTCTGGTGAGCTGTTTGTTTCCGTGTTTCTACCACCTGCTGGTCTTTATGGAAATCGTATTGTGTTCCCTGGAATTTTCCTCAGTATGAAAACCTATCAATCTTGAAACATATCCATTCTTACTACAGACAGACTTGCTTCTCTAAAGAGGAAGATTACCGGTACAAAGAAAGCAACATATTCATGGAGTCAAGCAGAAAAGTTACTTAATGCTTATTTACTGAATGTTAAATCAGAAAGGTCCATTTGAAATCAGTGTACATTGGAAGGGTGTAATGCATTTGAGGTTTTAGCTGTACTGTGTTTTTATAGATGTAGTGACATGAAGTTAGTTTTACTTAACAATTCAAGTTTCCACAGAGAAATATTAACCAGATCAATTCCCCCAAAAGAACTTCCCATAAAATTAATTGCTTGCTAACTTATTTTCAGAGGTCTAAATTATAACACCAATTTTACCTACAAATTATAATTCTTATCTTGACTTTAGTCTGCCTTCATTTTCTCAGTTTCAACGCATACCTCTTTTGCCAAACGTTTTAGTGCTATGTTTAATAATTGACCAGTACAAAATCATTGGTTTACGCTGGCACTTTTACACAATTAAACATTTAAGAAGCTAACAAAGTTGTGTTTTGGTCCCAGCATGGAGCACAGCAGTTTGGAGAAGCCATTACATCCGTTTCACACAGATTTTTAGCACAAGATGTCCTAAAAAGAGAAGCCACACTGCGTTAGCCTAATGTTTGTTTGCCACATGTTGATGGGCTGCAACTGTTGCTCAATTATCTATGAAAAGTCTGGCCTTCTTCTGTAAACATCTGCAGTTTCTTTGTGCAGTTTCTTTCTTTTGTGCTAAAGTAAATCTGCTATCTAGATTGTGTTTATAAAGGATCATTTTGTTTAGGATGCCCTCCCTGAAGTAGAATCCAGCACAATATGTATACTTGCAAGTGACCTCTAGTGGCTGCTGTATATTGTACTTATAATGCTGAAAGTAAAGTGTACCCTTTGATTGCCATACCACTTTGTATCCTTCCTAATCTCACCTATGGTCATGAGCTTTGGGTATTGACCAAAAGGACAAGATCTTGGATACAAACGGTCAGATTGAGTTTCCTTCACAGGGTGGCTGGGTGCTCCCTTAGAGATAGGGTGAGGAGCACAGTCACACAGGGAGGAGCTTGGAGTAGAGCCCCTGCTCCTCCACATTGAGAGGAGTTAGCTGAGGTGGCTCAGGTATCTGTTCCAGATGCCTCCTGGATGCCTCTCCAGGAAGGTGTTCTGGGTATGCCCCTTTAGGAGGAGGCCAGAGGGAAGACCCAGGATACACCAGAGGGACTATGTCCCCAAGGAGCACCTGGAGGAAATGACTGGGGAGTGGGAAGTCTGGGAGGGAGATGGGACATGGGCTGAAAGGCCACTCTGCTAATAAGAAGCCATTACTCCAAAATATCTGTGTAATCCCACAGTTATCCAGGTCTGATCACTAGGTCAAAACACAATAGACCTAGCTTACAAACAGAAACTAAACAATAGGTGTTTTGAGTTTCACTGTACTTAGCTCCTCCCTTCAGATAGATATAAGGCAGTGTCCACCAGCAATCTGACCAGAACTGAAGAAAGAAATAATAATAATAAAACAAAACACATGCCCTTTTTTTCTCACTGTTTGACATTGAATCTGACTTTTCCTGCTTGGATGATGCTTAAGGATAACAAAGTCAGTTTTGTGTGGAAAATGTATGGGCAGACCTGAAAAGGTATGGGCGAACAAGGCGGTCTACAAACTTGGCTCAGTTACACCAGTTCTGTCAGGAGGAATGGCCAAAATTATCTATCTTAAATACAAACTGCGCTGATATCCTTTGTGAACTATAAAAACCTTTAAGAGTCCTGAAATGTTGTCATAGTTCATGTGACCATCACATATGATTAAAGCTGAGCTTAATGTGCAGTTGGCATTTAATGTGCTCTCACTGCACAGAGCACACTGCTCAGCTGAGAGGCAAGCAGTGAGTGTCAAATTAAGACAAAGCGTAGTTATAGTGGTATCGGCAGCACATTGATGAGTACGGTACTGGTATCAGTATCTGTGTATCCTTATCCCTTACATATTCTTGCAAGTTTGGTAAACAAACTTTTCTCTGTGTTACATCTTAGCCTTGAGACATGAACAAGGAAAAACTGCCACAATTTGGTAATTAGCATAGTTATCAGTTCAAGGTATTAAAATGTGTTTTGTGTGTTAAGTGGTCTATGCCGCAGAGCTTCTGTACCTGACTTTAGTAAACAACAGCCCTGCTATTCATCTCAGATCTGTTGCTGCTATTGTCTTTATTAGGTTTGCCCCTCCCTCATGAGCTCCATTAGACATTTCACAATGAAGAGGTTATATTACCTGGTCCACGTAATGAGATACGCTTCTGCAAATTAAGGGGAACTTTGTAAAGAGCAGCACACCTTATGCAGCTTTCTTAGGTTATTAGGTTTGGCCTGTAATTGTGTTCATGTTACTGTAGATGCACACAGTCAGCCTTAACATTATGACCACCTAAAGCACATGTGTCAAACTCAAGGCCCGCGGGCCAAATGTGGCCCTCCATATCATTTTATGTGGCCCTCAACAGGGTAAATTAAAAGGTATGATGGTCTTAAAATGTCATTTTATCAAGAGATATGCTGTTACACAGCCATATTTTTACATCTATGCAAATGAATATGCAATATTTGTAACTTGAATAAGTAATAAATGCAGAAACAGTTAATTCAAAGTTTAAAAAGTAGTTACATTTATTTTACATCTGGCCTTTGAGGACAGCCATTTTGCCATTTTGATGTGGCCCTCGGTGAAAATGTCATTGACACCCCTGACCTAAAGAGTATTATATAGGGTTGCAAGATTCATCACAATCAAATTAAAATCACAATTTTGATGCAAATTGGGAAATTGCAAGGGCTTTTTGAAGTACCTCCACAAACAACAAAATATCCAGTGTTATTCTGCATAAATCTGCTAACCCTGTAATTTAGAATTGTACAAACATGTTCTGAAATGTCATTCTTATATTATTTTGTTCATAATTTCAGTCTTTTTTTCAATTCTCCAAATCGTTATTATTTTTAGGGGGTTGTAAGTTATGTGAGAACTTCTGACCACCTGTTTAATATAAAGTGCAATATGTGACACATTTGTAATCCCTCTGTATTCTGACACCTTTCCACTACAGTGCTGGGGAAAAGTATTTGCCCCTTACCGATTTCTTACTTTTCTGCACCTTTCTCCTTAGGCATTTCAGATCAACCAAACTTAAATATTAGACAAAAATAACTCAGAAGTAAACACAAAATGTTGTTTTAAGTGTCAATTATAGTGATTAAGGGAAAAAAGCCATCCGAACCTACATGGCCCATGTGAAAAAGTAATTGCCCCTGAACCTAATAACTGGGTGAACCTCCCTTAGCAGCAACAACTGCAGTCAAGCATTTGCAATAACTGGCAATGAGTCTTTCACATTGCTGCGAAAGTGTACTTCAGCTTGAGGTCTCGAACTGATGGCCGGACATTCTCCTTCAGGATTTGTTGGTAGAGAGCAGACTTCATGGTTCCTTCAATCACAGCAAGTCGTTCAGGTCCTGAACATTAAAGCCCCAAACCATGACACTACCACCACCATGTTTCACTGTTGGCATGATGTTCTTTTCATCAAATGCTCTGTTCATTTTATGCCAGATGTAACTGGATGCAACATTTGTTTCATCAGTCCACAGAATATTTTCCCAAAAGCTTTGGGGATTATCAAGATGTTTTTTTTTGGCAAAAGTGAGACAAGCCTTTATGTTCTTTGTTGTCAGCAGTGGCTTTCGCTTTTGAACTCTGCCATACATTTCATTTTTTCCTTGTCTCTTTCTTATGGTTAAGTCATGAACACTGACCTTTATTGAGGCAAGTGAGGCCTACAGTTGTTTAGATGTTGCTCTTGGTTCTTTTGTGACTTCTTCGATCAGCTGTCACTGTGCTCTTGGGATACTTTTTGTAGCTCGACCACTCCTGGAAACCATTGTACCATGTTTTCTCCATTTGTGGATAATGGCCTTCACCGTGGTTCACTGGAGTCCTAAAGATTTAGAAAGATTTTCAGACTGAGACATTACTTTTCTTCTTATCTGCTCTTGAATTTCTTTGGATCACAGCATAATGCCTTGGGTTCAATATGACCTACTTCACCTTGTCAGGCAGGTTCTATTTAAGTTATCTCTTTATTTGAGAGGTCTGGCAGCAATCATATGATTAATCACAGTTACCTCATCCTTTAACAAGGTTGGTAGTTACTTTTTCACATAGGATCATGTAGGCTTGGATAATATTTTTCTCTTGCATTTTATGTTTACTTGGGTTATCTTTGTATAATGGTAAAAATAAATTAACATTTTAGCTAAACCAGCTTCTAGCATCTATGAGGTCAAATAAAAAATTCAGACATTACATGACATCACATAGATAATTTATCACTCATATTACACAAAAAAATCAGCTTAATTCTGACTTGGGTGGTGCAACTGGGCCATATGATGATTTGCAAATATAGTCATAGTGTGATTTTCTCTCAGGGGAAAAACTCTAAGCTACCTCTATTGTTCTTGCCAGTGGTGCAGCACCAAATGCCATTGTTACCACCTGAGTGTCATGGGCTCTGCCTCCCAAAACTGTAATTTGAATTTTAATAATAATAATAATAATAATAATGGCTTACACTTGTAATGCACTTTACAGGCTTGTCAAAGCCTCTCAAAGTGCTACACTATAGTCATTATTCATTCATTTCCACACTTGGTGATGATAAGCTACTATTGTAGCCACAGCTGCCCTGGGGCAGACTGACAGAAGCAAGGCTGCCAATCTGTGCCATCGGCCCCTCCGACCACCACCTATCATTCGCGCACACACCACTTTCATACTAGGCAATGTGGGTGAAGTGTCTTGCCTAAGGACACAATGAACTTTATAGAATACAGAATTTTATGCCATATTGCTTACTGCTAGTTGAATCTCAGACTTGCTGTGCATAATATATTCCACATTCAAATCTCTGAACACCAGTTTCACTTGTCAGATGTCATTAACACTAACAGTTACATCAATTGTCTGACAGGCCACAATGAACGCCCGGCCACAGCGAATCCTGGACTCCTCGATCTCAGTCTCCGCCCCAGCGAGTCCTACCAGCAAAGGCACCCACATCCATCCGGCCGGGTGAGAGACGGCCCCCCACACAGCACGGCCTCCCATACAGTACAAACAGACCAGAAGAATGAGTATGAGTCAGCCGTTAGCAAAATGTAACACACAAAGTGATAAAAGGATTAACAGTCGTGAATGTACTGTTGTGCTAGAGCTGCTAGGGGGATACCATTTCACATTAATATCGAGTAACTGAGTGTTTTACTTTGGTTTCAAGTAATGCATGCATAATGATTTTTCTCTTAAACTTTTGTTCAAGTCGTTTACCAAGAAAGTTTTGTTGCTATTGAATTATAAAAGGAAAGGGATATTTTCTTTCCTGATGTAATTGATTCATTCGTTTCTCTCTCGTATTTTTTTTATATCCACTACCTATGCAAATGATATCTCACTTTCAATTGGAAGAAATGTAAAACAAATTAAAAACAGAAGCCAATACGAAATTTGCAGTGACTTGATAATTATAGTTGATTAAATTGTTAAAATATTGGCTGTTCACCTCTATTATATTGTATATTGTATTTCTTAAGTATTGAGAGTTATACAATTTACCTTTAAATGTGTTCATGGATGTCACAATAAGATGTTTAGATGTTTTTGCTTTTTTTTATATATATATTATTTCATATAATCATCTGCTATAGTAAAATCTTGACTTTCCAAATATGATAGAAACGCCATATATGTAAATATATCCCATTAATGTATGAATGTATGCCCTCTCCAGTGGCTCTCCTCCCATGCCCAGTACCAGCAGCTCCAGTCTGACCAATGAAGTCCCCAAACCTCCGCCCAGAGAACAGCCGGCCTCCAGACCCCCCTACACCCCGACTCTGGGAGGACAGGCCCAACCGCACTCACACCAGTTCCCTCGCACACGCAAAATGTTTGACAAGGGGCCCGAGCAGGTAACTGACTCAGGATTTGTGGATGGTTGCATTATTGTCCTGTGTGTCACTGATGCTACACTACAGAAATGTAATAATTTCCCATGAGAATTACTGAGGTATTCTTATGGCTATGGTTACCTACAGTATATCATTGCACTGAGTTATATTGATCCATAGAGACCCATGTATGATTCTATGGCCATACTGTGGACTCATGTTTTCCAAAATATTCAGTGCAATAAAAAATGTATTTATTAATTTATTGCTAAAAGGTACACAGATAATTTTGAAATTCAACAATTATTACACCACGAATTAACCCTTACTGATTTGGAAAATAAAGAATAAAGAAATTAGAGTAGTAATTGAAGCACCTTTCTATTTTCAATTTTTTTATATATTATTTTTATTTCTAATATGACACTTGGTAGGACTTTGAAGCACTTGATAGAGCTTAGCGGCATTAAATAACTTGCTTGTTGTTTAGGCTACAGAAGATGGAGATGAACCCGGTGGACACAGGAACTACATTTGCCCCGCTCTACAAACTGGCCTGTGTGATTGGAGCGCCAAGTATTTTGCTCAACCGGTCATGAAGGTAATACACTTTTAGTTGCGTGATCATTTTGAGAAAACATTAAGTTTCCCTAGCTTAAACCCCTTGTGTGAGTTTTTATAATTTTGACATAGGGATATTTCTACAGTATCTGGGCTCTTCAAATGCTATTGGGCTAGATTTTATTTTTCATAAATTACCTTGAATAAAAAATTCTAAACTATACACTGACTTTCTGCACTTACCTTGCTGACCTAAAAACAACAAAAAAGTATCATTATGAAAATCACCATTATAATTCTCTTCATAGTATACACCTTATTTAATAGCAGTTGCTAAGGAACGCTGAGGTACTTTGTAACTGTTATTCTTTCAGTTTTATATAAATATTTATGTGAACTCTGCTACTGTTGCGCATTTGTCAAGGCATTTTTCTGTGACTTTAGGGTGACTCAGCCCTATGAGGACATGATCCCGAAGTTTTTTCTGAAGTATTAGACTCCTATAGAAAACTTCAGGCAGTCAGGAGGTGCTTACTGTGAGAACAAGATGGCTCTGTTAAATAATTGAAATGTGTGAGAGCCATAACTTCACTCCATCCTCGATAAAATTATTGAAAAATAAAGGGGCTTTTTTAATGCACTGTAGAGGGGCTCTGATGTCTGTTTTATTAAATCAACTTGGTGGAAGCACATGTCCAATTTGTTTTAAGAGTTTAAACAGCAACATTTTTGTCACTGCAATGCATGGGATGAATGCATGAATACTATTTTTACATTGATTTATACTGTTAATTTTGTCCCTGTTTCTTAAACGTCTCTGTCTTGCATTTATCTTGTACATGCTTGGTGATATCACAGAAGACTGTCCTGATTACAGCAGTGTGTTTTGGATTACACACACCTGGCTACAGAGACAGAGTTTTGAAATGTTAGACCAATCACACTGTTTCTTATACCCCCAGACACTGCCTTTCCTTTACCTTCACTCTTTTCTTTAGTCCTCCAGGCACTGCCCAGTCTATTTGAAATGTGGTTGTAGGTGGAGTTTATGTATCTAGTCCTGCATCAAACATTATGTTATTCATTTAAATTCAATTTAATGTATTTTTGTATAGCCCAAAATCACAACAGTCACCTTGCAGGATTTAACAAAATTGCTCATTTAACCGACAGTCCTGTCCTTAGACCTGCGGCAAGGAAAAACTCCAATAAATATTTGTAAGTGGTTAAAATGAAGAGAGATGGTAGTTTATAGAAGAACTTTGAGGGCAAATACTGATGCGAATGGGGCTCTCAAAAAGCATAAACACTGTTAAAAAAAAGAAGAGGTAAAACAGGCTGATTGGTGGAGACGTGAGATGGCATACCAGAGCGAGGAGGAGAAACTGTACAGCGAATCGAAAAGCTGTGTTGGCAAAATTTTGAGTGCTGCCATAAAACTGAGTCCATTACAATGCTGTGTGTGTGAGACTGCCTCAAAGTGTGCACACAGGTTATCATATCACTGTGTCAGCAGCAGCACTGTGCAGGCCAAGGACAATGAAAAATCTCTTCATATGTGGAACTGAGGTGATTAGAAAGGTCCTGGCAGCTGCAGTAGCCTTTATGGAGGAGGCACTTCTGATTTTCAAGTGAGCTGATCTAATAGGCGTTTGATAATACAATTGTTTTCTGCTAAATCTGGTGACAGCTTTTTGAAATACACATTTATTGGATTCATAAATAACATGTTATATCCAATCATGTTCAATCCACCTGTGGACATTTCTTTTTGTATTGAGAAAATATAATAAACTTTTTTCTAGTGTTGAACCAGCCATATCTATTTGTCTGCAGTGGCAGTGCACAACTACATTTCCTCTGAAGTAGCCCTTTTTATTGTACTTATTTTAAAAATTATTTGACTAACAGTGCCACTTCACTTTTTGAGTAATTCTAATTTCTCCTGTTTAAGACATATCTCAAGGCGCAGGTCATCATGTATGTTTTAATGCAGGACACCTCATGCATTTATCCACCTGTCAGTTCTGTGGTTTGGCGCTCCAGGTTTAAGGCAAGAATACACTCTCTTCTATACAATATGAAGGAAAAGTTTCTTGTCTCGCTCTGGGAAAAGCCATGTATAGTCAGCATTCAAAGATATATTCAACATGGTCTTTTCCCTTCTTTCCAATGCCACTGTTGCTTTTTCAAACATTCTCCTCAGAATCTGTGATTTACAACAAGCCACTCTGATGCAATCCAATCTGAAACAAAACTGGTTTTGCCCCAGTACAGATATATTGTATAGGCAGCTTTTTACAATAAGTATTCTGTGTACTGTCTGCATCGAATTATGAAATATTTTACTGTCTGATAAGCAGGAAGGGCACGTTAGCATGGTAGATGTTGTTAGCTTTACCGTCACAACAAAACTATGATGCTATAAATGCATTAAGTGAGGAATAACTTTGGACCACTGCAAATCTTTTAAAATGAAAGTTATTTTTTTCACATCTTTGAGACAGAACCTTTACAGAATCTATTTTTACACAGTTTAAATTTGTTATGTCACCTTTTTCCATTTAAATATTGTTTTTCAGCTAATAATTTAGATTGTTGGATGATTAATAATGTGTGTGTTCATTCAACATAAGATATTTAAATGGGAAAAAAATGTTGGGTGTATTTTCCAATCTTCAGTCTTTTATATACTACTATGAATGGACTTGCCAATTACATTGCTTACTAATGTTGAGTATTTTACACACTTAAATTCCCTGTAGCCTGGTTTACACATGTACTCACTGCTGTGTACAATTTCAATATTACTTCTACAGATGAAGCATAGCAGTCGTGCTCATTTGCATCCGCATACTTTTGACTGCATATTGTGCCATTGATTCACTGCACTGTATATAGAGTGGGTGAATGTCCCAGGAGGATATAGTATTCAAGAGCCCTATACAAACATACTTTTCACCTCAGGCTTTCATTATGCGTTACATTAGTGGCCGACACAATGTTGGACCACCAGTCTGCGGGCCATTGCCTCTCACATTGGCGCTATATCCCTGCTGTGTGAATACTGTTCCCAGCCACACTCCATGGAGACACATGTGGAATACATACTAAACAGGGAGTGCAGGCAGTGGGCTGCTTGTGTGTTTGTGCATGTGTGTGGCTTGGAATATTATCGCATTTGTTGTATTAAAACTAGAAAATTGGTGGTTTAATCGTAGCTCCATTAACAGCATAGTACTTGGTGTTCCTGGGCAACACACTTCATCCTCTTTGCCTATGTATACGTGTAGTTTAAAGTTTGAAGAATCTAGTGTTGATATTCAGAAGACTGGTATCCAGATCTCTATCTTTCAGCCTCAGAACCACCTTAATACATGGCAAAGTGTGAAGAATGAATCAATGATACAATGTTAAGGGTTTTTTAGGGGGGTCATATCAAATGAAGTATTAGTTATTTTGTATGACGAGTGTAATTTAATGCATCCCCTAATACCAAACAACACTATCAAAACTTACCTCGTGTCTTGAGTAATAAAACTGCCCTGTAGGATCAACCAGCCATACTTTAGAAAGCAAATGACTGTATTTTTAACATTAATTATGTAAACCCTAATATAATTCTGATTATGTATTAAAGACAAATTAAAAACATTTCCTTTTCCTTTATTGCACGGTATGTTTGTAAACAACCCATAGCAAAAAATAAAGAATTGTAATGGCATATATAGCTGGCAGCATTTGCTTATAAGGCATTTTTCAAAGGCAAGGGGCTCACTCTTCCTGAATGCTAAGTAGCCACACACAAGGATACACAACCATAGGGACGCTCCACTCACTGTAATAAATACTGTTGTAATGCTGCAGCCTGGGAGCAAAGCTTAAGGAACAGTGCATATGCATAACGTTATATAAGACCTGTACTATAGTAAAATGGTGAAATATGAAATCTCATGTATGTTGTACTTCAGAATATCACAACAAATTTTGAAGTACGACATAATGAAAGAACCTTATTCCACTGACACAATAAGCTTAAAGTAGGATAATACCAGTGAACCTTCTTTAAAGTAAACCTTATTATAAAATTGCCAGCAAGCAAATAAATAGTACAACTGAACATTTAAGTATTTAGTTCTAGTATATATGTAATGTGTCATAGATGTTACCTGTTCGGCGACCTACTGTATCTTATTGAATGATAATTTGCAATATTGCTATGTGAAGTGCAAGTTAAAATAATGACATTGGACAAGTAATCTGTATGTAAATATATTTTATTTAATTACACGTGAAACATTACATGTTGTTAACTGGCAATGAATCCAAGTCAAAAGTAAGTCAAAGCTGATCAAATTGCACAAAATATGTTCGAGTTTCAGTTCAAGTTTAAACATGTCTTGATATGTCTTTCAAAATGCTATAGACTTAACAATGGAGGCTTATGTATTCATCCCATTTTAAATCTTACCAACGCATCTTACCAATTTTTTTAACCAGATCAGATGAGACCAGACTTCCAAGAGACATTCAGATAATGACTTTGGATCGTTATAGTCATAAGTGAAATGGAAAACTCGTGTAGGGCTTTGAAATATCATCGTACCACTGGTGTTCTTTGTCAGAGTGACACGAATACACATGTTAAAGTCATGAACGATAAAGTCAGTCGTTTCTCCATCAGCAAGAGGGATCAGCCCCCCTCCTACACAGTGACATAACAGTTTAACAGGAGTCCAATGGAGCAGCCACCACATGCATAAATAAACATTACAGCAGTCTGAACTCTCACTGAACCTGCGTGTTAGATTAAAGTCTGGTGGTCCCATTACAGAAGGGCTACAGTGTTAATATATTTTTGTTTTTCATTGAATGTGATCTGATTGTATGTTTGAGTTTAGATGTTTGAGTGCTGTATACCATCCCAAACAATTGAAAACTTTTTAATAGGCTCAGTGCTTTACAAAACATGTTGTATTGTGACTTTTATACACTTTGATGTAACGAATTGATCTAATTGTTCTAATAAAAGTAAACAGCTAATGGGGACGTTGACATACTGAATGAATGGTTAGGGCTCGCACCTCTCTGCAAGAAGGTTCCCGTTCCTTCCTGGCCTCTTTGAGTTTGCTTGTTCTGCCCGTGTCTGAGTGGGTTTCCTCTGAGCATTGTGATTTCTCCTATCAATCCAAACCGTGAACTAAAACAGAAAAAAAGTTGAGGAAAAAAAACTGATTGATTTTAGCCGTGTCATGACTTGGAATGATTCATATACTGTAATTGCTTTTGTAACATCTAAACAAATCAGTGAAGGACTTGTATTTGACCTATAGATCCCAGAGGAGCACGATCTGGAGAGCCAAGTGAGGATGGAGCGACAGTGGAGGTTCCTGAGAAATGCCCGAGTGAGAAGACAGAGCCGCAACATAACTCAGAGAGGTAAATATGCTCTTCAGTTTGAATTCATTTCATAACTTATTAAAAAATATTAAAATAAATATAAAATATAACAAAAAAGTATGAAAGCACAAACTTAAAAACAAAAACGTAAACAACACTTGAACAGCTTTAGAAATTCCCAATGCCCAATCCAAAAATCCCAATGTCAAGACAAGGCCCCACCCTGTACCCTCCCCAGCATATTTTCAAACATGTTTTCAAGCATTAAAAAACAGGTGTGAAACATTCAAATTAGACCTGTATTCATTTTATTGGAAAGAGCAGTTTTGAACAAGACAACTTTGACTATTTCACAGATGCTTTTCATTAAGGCTTTATTTTGTATAGATGATTATCAAAATGCCACCTTTTAATACCTCACCAACTCTGGATATGCAGTTTACAAAAAATAAAAACACCATATTTTCTACAAAATCCAAAAGTGTGTAATAATTCATTATTATTACTTCTATTTTCACTCATTACTTTGTAGGGCTCCACTTATCGGGTCAATGTCCTGCACGTGTCAAAAATAGATTTTCTTAATTGGTTGCGCAACCCTGACCTTTATCTCCTTTTCACAGAATATCAGTCAGATCTACTTCTATTGTATTGTACAAAACTACTGTATTTTTGCACCAATGAAAAGAGGTAAAGGCTTGTATATAATATCACAAACATATCTTCCATTATTATTAGTCATATGCTTGCTCACATAGAAGCTTTACTCACCCGTAGCTACCAGCTATACCCAGTTTTTGTACAGGCACAATCAAAGCATGTTTTCAAACAGAATAGTTAACAGGCTAACGTCATTGAGTCCCCCTCCTCTCACACGCGGCCGAGTCGATTGGCGTCACAGCTCACGCACTAGTCTACTTTAGATTTTTTTCCACTGTATTTCCCCTGCATCCTCCCAGTTATGCGTGAGTGATAGGGCTGCCCCCATTCAGTCTGTTTAGCTGTGAAGAGATGGCACGAGGAGAGGAGGAAGACGAGAAAGAGGAGGAGGAGGAGGAGGAGGAAGATGAGAAAGAGGAGGAGGATGAGGAAGACGAGGAAGATGAGGAGGAGGGCTTTGAAGCTGTCTTTAACTGCATAAGAGGTTAAAAGGTAGTACTCATTAACAACTTTAAGAAGACAAAGCATATAGTCAACGTTTTCCCTTCTCACAAAATTATAATATTATAATATTCATTATAATATTTAAAGATGATTTTTGATTAATATTGCTATAATATATACAGGCCTTATCCAATGAAAGAAACATTTGCACACAAGTTAAAATGACAGGAGGAGAGGAAGACAAAGCATCTGGTATGTAACCAATTTCACTTTGGAATAAGTTGCCTTGGATACAGAACTGTTGAATTGTTCAACTGTCATAATATTTTAGATATTGCTATAATTACTGGCCCTGCAAAAACATTTGCACACAAATTTAAACTAATTACACATGAACTTTGATAGATTATTGTAATCACAGGGGCACAGAAAGGGGCACATGGGGTAATACAGGGTTTATTTTTGTCAGCTGGACAAACTTCAAGCTCTGAGATGATTATCTCAGGGCTTGAAGTTTGGCCAGAGCTTTATCATTTATAATTCAGTAAATATAGATAGTATAGATTTAGCTCAATGCTTAACTATATAACTTTTCTTATCAAGGACCCACCACCTGCTTGTCTCCATAAAGATGGAGTTACATTATTGTTTTTCAAGGTATTGTAGCAATAAAAAGCCTTGTAATTGAATAAATGCAATATGGATAAGGTTAATGCCATATTATAGAACATATGGAACAAAGCCACAACATCAGAAGACAATCAGGTGGCAGACTGTTGTGTAGTAATGCACTTTGAGCAAAAAATGATTACCGGTAGTGCATTTTCACGAGAGAAGTATACGCTCCTGCACATGACATAAATTCAACCTGTTAATGCCTTTGAGGAATGGAAACCAGTGAAAAATTAATGCATACTCTGTAGTAACTACACAGTATTGCCGACAGTCTTCTTTAACTTTTTTCTTTTCTTCTGATGCAAAATTCATACGCCAAAATCTGGAGGCTTGTTTCTGGTCGTTGCTCTGTACTTGCCCATAGCACAAACAAAGAAATCGATGTTTACAAACCTTTTTAACCAAAATCTTTGACTGTACTATTTATCTCCTCTAACCAGCTCTACTGCTTCATATTTGATGAATTGTGATAGATTTCTTTGCCTTATTCTTGCAATTATCATCCTCTCCAGCGTATGTTCAGGTAGACACCAAGGACAGACTGGGGAAGCTTGCACGTGTAGTTTCCATGGCAACATACAGAAAGATAGCGACCGTCTTTAGACCTCTTCACTACGCACTTGCACATTCTAGTTAGTTGGAATGCTGTAATTTTTAATTTGTCACATAATCACTCGGGTATTTCTGGTGCGTCCTCCTCATCATCTTCCTAAAATTGCATTATGAAGCAGAGTGGTAAGGACTGTCGTGTATTTTGTGTAAATTTATGCACTCAACTTATCAACAATTTTATTCTTCCCTCCCGGCCGCAACATATATCTTAATTTGTGAAGTCACCTTCTTTTTTTTTTCTTCTCAAAAACTCGATGAATAATAAAGAGATGCATGTGATTTGTGTTAAAGAGTTTGACCAAAAAAATCGAGTGGACATTAATGGAGTGATGTGGATTAACTGATGGCTACTTTTGGGTGATAATGTGCAATAATATACATGTGCTAATCAGTGTGTGTTTTATGTCGTATGCTCTTGGTGTTGTAAATATGGAGTGACTGTACTGTCCATTGTCTGTTGTCCTGTGTTGTTGTGTCTCATACAGGAGACAATAAAGACTAATCTACTTTAGACATTAAGAAAAATGAAAATTGTTGTTTATTTATTTAATTTATTTTGTGATGAAACATTTAATATACAAGTCAATTAGAGAGGAGTATTACTACACTTACAGTATGGGATGGAGCTGAAAAGCTTTTAAAAAATGTTAAAAGTTGTTAAGTTGGTTTTACAGTTTTCTTCATTCATTTGCATGGATCATTGGCATAAACACTGTTAATGCTTTTATGAATCCCCATTAGCTGCTACTGTGGTAATCAACTAGTCTTCCTGTGGTCCATTGCTTAATAATACAATTTGTATAATGATTTATAGTAGTTGTTAAACAAAGCTATGTAAGTAGAGGGGGGAAATATATCAGAGATGTGCAAATTGGATAATCGAGTTGAGTAATTAAAAAGTCTAGTGTAATTTTCTAATTTAAAGTGATCATTCTGCCATTTTGTGGTCCATTCATGTTTTGTTTTTTTTTCAATACTTGAATCACAATCAAGACATTTACAGGACATTTTGAGCACATTCCTGATACATTGTTAAAATATTGTACCAAGATAATTAAAATAAATGTTGATATATATTTTTGTCTATATATCCATCGCCATATGTAAGATGAGAAAAAGTACAAACTAGTGTTTTCATCTTTCATAAAATACTCCAGTGAAAAGGAAATAGTCATGCATAGTTTCCTCTTAAGCTATGGTACACCATGGCCGTGTCTCAATTCGCCAAATGCACCTTTTGAAGGTACCCTTCGAAGTACTCCTCAAAGTATAGTTTGAAGCTTCCGGACGAGAATGGGTAATCCTGAGTGTAGCCGCCATCTTGCTGAAATGGGACAGGTCTACACCACGGACCGCACTTCCACCGCTGTCTTTGAACATACGATACGTACATTATGTATGTTATTTTTAATTATTTATTATTTAATAGAAGAAAAATCAAGATGTCGTCGTCGCAGCCGTTTCTTTCTGTTTAGATTGAATATCAATAGGCAAATATAACGTTCAAGGTGATTTTTTTCTCAACTGTAGCTACTTCATAACTTTAACAAAATATTTTGGCGAATTGACACAGCGGCCCATGTTTCTGCATCATCCCTTATGCATGTCCTTGGTCTCTCTGTGGCAGATATTTTTTCTATAATTGTTCATAAAATGCCCCATGGCCAAAAAGGAGACAGTGTAGTTTTTTGTAATAAGATCTTAGTTATTGCATCATGTTACTGCGTCAGTCCCTTATGCTTGTCCTTGTTTTTTCTGTGGCAGGTATTTCCCGTCTGGACGATCAAATATTCATCAACCGAAACCCTGGCGTACCGTCTGTGGTCAAGTTCCACCCCTTCAACACCTGCATCGCCGTCGCCGACAAGGACAGCATCTGGTCTGTCACTACTCTCTCAACTGCATGGGTTATTGTTAAAGCTTCAGTGACTACTTTATAGTCTTAAAAAAACAGCTATGAAGCTAATTGTGAAAGAAATCAAAGGTATTTACAATCAAAAAGTGTATTTATTCACAATTTAATAAAAGTGTTAGGATTTCTGAATACATTTATGGCATTAGATATTTTATCCAGTCGTACAATAAATTAAACCAACCAAATGTCTATAGAAAAAAATCTGATATTTATGTACCGTGCTACTTATGTTAATGAAACTTAAGTATGTCACCATTTCTGAAATATTGCTGGCATCTGGATTGTTAATAAATGTCATGGTACATTAACTGGGTCTTAATATGTGAAGTATTGTTAAACTATTCATAATAATTTTAATAGTTCATTCACCTTAATAGTTCATTATAAATTATGATTTATAATGAACAGAAAGCTTATTAGGAAGGAGTAAATAATGAATAACTAACTCTATCGCTTCACCCTATCCCTTATCATCGCTAATAAACAATTTTATTTATTAAATCTTTGTTAATGCTTTATAAAGGCTAATAAAGGTGTAGTCAAAACCATGTATCCATATTAAAAAAAGCCCATTTGTCTTTGCAGTTTTTGGGACTGGGAGAAAGGCGAGAGGTTGGACTATTTTTACAATGGAAACCCTCGTTACACACGGATCACAGCCATGGAGTATCTCAATGGACACGACTGTTCACTGTTGTTAACGGCAACAGGTAAACCACAAATCTGTACCAAAATTGGGGTTGATGTTGATCTTGTTAAAGTGAGACCTTGTCAAAGTGACACCACATCATTTATTGGCCCTTAAACTGCTATAAATGTAACAAAATCATTTATGGCACAATTATCTGCTTCAACTATCTACAACTATATTTTATTCACAATTTAAACAATGAATGAGCTGTTGAAATATGTTCTGTCATTATATATTATTGGACTACAGTAGCATCTAAGTTGTTTTCCAAATAAAGGTTGAACGGTCAATTTCCTATGGCAGCATTGCATATTTGTAGTATGTCCTTAAGCAAGACACTTCAGTCAGAAGGTTTTTGCACAGAATCGTATCCACATTGTGTAAGTGTGGCAAAGTATTGAATGAACAATGCACCAAATTGCAAAACCTTGAATATCGAGATGTTCACTTTATCAGAAAATTGTATTCATCATTACTGTATGCATTAAATTTCTCTTTAATATCCTTGTGGTTTCTATTTGGTGTTGCTAGTCCCTCTCAATTCCTTCGTTTTAGTTCACACTCTTGTCTCTATTTTTTTGAGCACCACCTGCAAATGACTGCATATCTTTTCACACCAAAGAACAACGCAGTGATTTCCCAAAACAGTTTTGTACTTCCTCTCTGCATAACCTCCCTGAGTGTTCGTGCCCACCAGCTAAATTTCAAATCTCACTGCGACTCATTTGTAGCAGCAACCAGCTTTAAATACTTGACTTTCCCAGCTCCAAAATGGTACAGAGCGCCCATGTTAATTCAGAACCATTTGTCATCAGAATAGAACAATTACCCTGCATGACTCTGTTCTCATACCACAGGTAAACTAGTAATTTCATTTTTTTTCTTTTACCTTTGTTTATACCGGGAGAGCCCAATGAGAGTACCAGACTCTTTTTCATGAGCTCTTGTTAAAACACAGTACAATACACAATACACAATACAAGCAAAAACAAACAAAACTGCATAGGTTCTTTTAAAACATAAAAAACTGGGGCAGGAGTTATTATAAATGTTTATCACAAGATTATTAAAATGCCTTAGTGGTACCAGTCTATCCAATTTTGCATGTCCAAGTGCATTTGTTTAGTTTTGTCCAAGCAGTGACACCGTACTCAGACTGAATGCTGTAATTTACATACATCTTAAAGTAGACAATCTCTGAGTTGCATTTTGATTCATGCATGTTTAAATAATCTTGCATTGTCCTACATTTGAGGCTTGCGTGCTAAAATAGTTTTCACCTACCCTCTAACTCCACCCACTGCTCTGTACTTATACTGCAATTCATAAAATCCATATGGTGCCACATCGTCATTTTTCAACAATAAAATGCACTGTTATTTCTATCTCTGGATTTTACATTACAGTCTAGCTCTAATCTCTCTGCATGTTGTCGTTTTTCTCAGATGATGGAGCTTTACGGATCTGGAAGAACTTCGCTGATCAGAAGAACCCCGAGATGGTGACCGCATGGCAGGGGCTCTCAGACATGCTGCCCACTACCAGAGGTCAGCCTTCTGCCGGCGCCCACAGTAAAGACCAGAGCTACTTTTACTATTATCACACCCATCTGTACTCCCATAGTGTATTTAGTCTCCATCGTGGTCCTGTCCACACATCATGCCTTTATCCACAACAATTAATTTTCCAAACCTTTTATATAGTAACAGTAATTTGCAAATTAGCTTTTTAATGCCTACATTTGATTTTAGTGAGTCAGTAAGACTTTCAGGTAAACAAAAGCTTACTGTAGACAGAGGGACAGTTTGAAACAATTTGATAATATAAGGGAAGCACAAATTTTAACCAGTTTAATTTTAACTTTAGTATTTTTAGTGGGTGCGATCAGTGAATACCCAAACAAACCCCCCTCTGCTATTGCTACTATTGATGATACATTTGCATCTTGATCAGGATTTTAGCTGTAAATACTTTCACAGTTGAGGCCTCCATAAACTTGTTTGTTGAATGCATCACGTTTTGTTTTTTTTCTCACTTCAACAGATTTTTGAAGGTGCTAAACAAAAACAAAACTCAAAACTAATTCTTGTGCAGAAACAAACTATCATGCTTAAAATATTTGAGGGTTAATGCCAGTCATTGCTACATAGTAGTGAAGTCCAGCTCACTGTACAATGTAACTTTTTCTGGTGGCGGAAATTCTTGTCTTTATGTCTGAAGATATTATATTCCAAAGTATGGCAAAAAATATGCTCAAAACTGCCTTGCATTCTCACTGTGAGCGGGGTTGCCTTTCCACAGATCTGACCAGTAACTTGTTCTGGTGGTGTCATCTTCTTGTCTCCTTGGAGGTAGATAAGTTTAATGCCATACTACGGAACACTCCTGGCAATGCAAGGACATCTCCATGGAGGGAAGAAAGTGTTGTATCTTCCACTTTAAAATTACATGCACTGCAATTAGTGCACTGTTAACTTATAGAACTGTTTAAATGAATCTTTTAAACATCATTCCTGAGTTAGTTGTGTGGCCTAAATAGGCTACTGTACCTAGCTAAGTACATATCAACATAAATCTTTTGATAATCAGAAATGTTAGGGGCTCAATTCGATTTTTTTTTCCTAAATTGTTCGGCCCTAATATCCACTTACGGGTCAGTTGCCACATAAATTCAACCTGTCCTGCCAGTACAATGTTATCATTTTAATGTATTTATCTTAACAAAGACACATTAAGTTGCATAGGCTTGGCATACTTGTGTGTTCTCACTTGGTCATATTTCAGTAGTTTTGCACATTTTGAGTGCTGGCTGACAGCTGGAGTACACACTTGTCACAGAGCTCCACGCTGCAGTGTTGTGGCAGGTCCTCCTTTCACCTGCTCCACTTCCTCTCTGCCTCTGGCACTTTCACAGCCACTCTTTCTGGGTCAGGCTACTTTTCAGGGAAGTGTGACAGGCGGAAGAATTGGTGTATACTGCCTGAATTCTTGATAGGGTGGAGTTGCCCAACATAAATAACCGTTAAGGACTTTAGCAGCATTAGTGGCTTGTCAGGTATTGGCCGGAGCAGTGGAAGGTGCCTGGTTAGCTTCTATTATTTTAAAGTGCACATGACAGGTTTTCATGTTTTTCTAATTATTACTTGGTTTGGTGAGTTAGTACCTGTGGTAAATATTCATTATACGTTGGTTTGTGGAAAAGAAAAAATTACAATAATACAGGAAAACACATGATGCGTTTTAAAACAAACTTTAAACTTCAGGGTAGTAAGCCTATGTCATTAACACAGAAAATGCCATCCAAACTTCAGGGACAATTAAGCTGCAAGTCAGTTTCTGACCATTTAAACTTTCATTGGACAAAAAGAATGTGTTGTCAATTTATTAGTCTAATTTATTATTATTATTGTTAATGAATGATTATCTCTTGTTAACATTATGGTTGCTAGGTAACACTTACAAAATTACTCCTACGTATGTTACATCTGCTGCCTGTGTCCAATTACAAAGGAAAATGATAAACTTGAAAAAAGAAGAAAAAAAAATTAAAATCTGAAGTAAAATTATGTTACGTAAATTTGAGTGAAATGAGGAGTCTAATCTCATGTCATAGTTAAATGTTGTAAGCGGTATAGTGTGGTATACTGTGTTAAAACTGTATCGTTATGGATTTATCTTGCCTTTCACTTTTTTCTTTGCAATTAAGGATGCATTCACACAATCATTGCATCAAATTAGGGCTAAATTGGGACAAAACCCACAATGAAATCTGGACTAGACCAGGACTAAACCAAAATTAGAACAGGACCATAGTCAAAATTTGGATTTGAAGTGGGCTAAAAGGATAAAATAAGGACAAGTATAAACACACTCTTAATCTTGAAAGATGTTTGTTATTTTTTTATTCAATACTTATTCCTTGATTTATTTCTAACACTTGAAAATCCTTATTTATTTTTAGCTTGCATAAAAAGTTTCACTATCTCTGCTGTAGTATGTAAAATGTCATTCAGATTTGGGTAATTGGAAGCAACGAAATTCGAGATGTCAGAGCGAGTGACAGGATCGGTGTGACATGCACAAAGCAATATGCGCATAGTCAAATAGATCTTTACTAAAACACTACAGTGTCTTCGTGGCTACATATAATATACATTGTCTATCTGCCCCGACACCCTGGTCCCCCGCTGGACTCCCTCACTTTCAGGCCTGTTTGGAGGCAGTCTTTAAACATGTAATGGGGGGCTTGTTATCCTGCTGAATGTATTGACAGTGACAGCTGTAGCGTAGGTGCTGCTTTCAGACTTCATTGGACACATCAGGTTTAATATTAGTGGCATCTGCGCAGGGAGAAGTTTCACTCTGGAGCTCAGCGGACAGTGTGTAGTAAATGGTTTTGGCGCTTTAACATAAGGCAAAATCCAATAATGTCACCATATGAATCAGTGAATAATTATGGATTTGAAATGGTTCCATGATTGGCCCTTCCAGGAGTGATTAATGTTTAGAATAACTGTGCATACTGGTACCTAGGCCTGTCGTAACAAATTTTGAGGCTCGATATATTGCTACAGTGAAATATTGCATTAAACAGTAATATTGAAACTACTTTATGCCACTGACACAAAACAGGATAATCCCAGTAAACCTATTTTTAAATATACTGTATCATAAAAAATCCTGAGCTGCAACAAATAAATGGAAGAATGAATCAGTCAGTTATTTATTCTACTCTCTACAGCTCAAATGTTACAAAAAAAAAGTCCCCAGAATAAATATTGACCCCCCCCAAAATATTGTTTCAGCTTTCATATATTCATATTATTGTGACAGGCCTATTGGTACCTGTACAGCAGTAAAATAAAAGATCCTGCTTGATAAAATAACACAAAATTGTTATTGTCCCACTATAATTATTGTGAAAGGTTAATTATGTGCTTGATAGATTTCATGATCATTTTAGTATTAATTGCCATGTCAATAAGGTAAACAGGGTGTTATTCACATGTGGTCAAATTGTTCATCAAAATAGTGTACCATCTCATTTTCTCTTCACATTATTAAATCGAGTTTATTTGTGTGTTACAATGGCGTTTTGTAATTCAAAGTAAGGAAATTGCATACTAATGTTTACCCAATGAGTAATAGCATGTTAAGTCTGACAATTTATGTAATAAGCTGATTGTAAGTGCAACTATTATCTTAAACTCCAACATTTTGCTTTTCGTGTTGTCTCTTAATATGGAAATAGTTTAGCAGAAGTCAAATCACTTGTTGTTTTTGCCTCTTGTAACAAAATGTGTTTACTGAATCTCTCATGGTGTAATATTATTGGCTTGTGTTTTGAATATTTTCCATTTCTAGCCTCTGCTGCATTAATAATGTACAGTACTCAGTGAAATATTACACACAACTCCTTTCTACTGTCAAGAATACCTTTCCAACCAGAATGAGAGAGACATCCCAGTCCCTGCTTCCTCTCCCCGTGTCTGTCAGTACCACGCTGTTGTAAACCACCTCTGTAGAGTTTTTATGTTCTTATGTGTCATGCATTTTATGTTGCTGGTTTATTCATTTTTATGCTGTGTTGTTTCCCCACCTAAAAAGGCTGAACAAGGCACAGCACTCCCTATAACATGCAAATTTATTGAATGTGACACAAAATGGCTTTATTTAGAATATTTTGAGGTATACGACCTATTTGAATATACCTCTAGATATTGTGTCTTACAGTGTCTTAACGAAATATTAGATTTACAATCTGCTGAGAATTAGTATTTGAAATTACACATTTCACAGTAGTATAACTTCTCTACAATGATGTTTTGTCTCCATTGCCTACTGTATAACTCAGGCTAATCTGTAAAAGAATCTAAACTTTAAGTCCACAATGTTTCTATAGCACATTTTATAAACATACAAAATATTATAAACTGCTGCACACCAGTTCACATGAAAATAAACAATTTTATTCAGCCTGACCTGTCATAATAGCAAAAAAAAAAGAATAAAAAAACATTAAAACCAAATAAGAACCATATTAATTAGACAGACAACAAGAAATAAATAGAAATAGAATATAAAATAAAATACTGTTTTAAGCATGAGTGTATTGCTGCGTTTTAAAGGACATAACAACTTTCTATAGGCCAATATTAGTTAATGTAGATGGGTGCAGCTAAAACTGATATTGTTATAATGCAAATCTTTGTTGTAATAGAGCACATAATAATGATCTGGTTCAACATTTGTGAATTTACCTTTTGGATATTTCATGGAAAAGTACAATGATATCAATAGGGAAAACTGTCTCTTGCCCCCATCTGGGAGTATGACACCATCATAGTCTAGAATCTGGAAACCTCCAATAGCCGAATGTAAAGTAGATCTCGATAACTGTTAAATATCTGTGCATTTGATTTGTTATCCAACTTTATGACTAAAATGATTGAATGTCATTTTAATAATCGTTCAGCACAAGTTGAACTAAATGACAATGCCGTTTTATTATAGTAATTATTTATCTGGTCTTTTTCCTAATCTTGACTCCTGTGCTGTGATTGGCTAAAGCTCCTTGGTGACATAAGCCTTGATATTTAACATGCCAGACAGTCCCTCACCACAGCCTTGTAGAGTTCACACCCGGTTGCTCATTGCTGATCAGAAATGATTCATGTTTGTTTCAGGGCATTTGTTACTGCATTCAAAATTAATCTTATGAAATACTTAGTTTTGTGATACTTTAAAATCACTTGGAAAAACTTCTGAACAGTCCTGTGCTGTTGTGCAATAGTTCTCCTCCTTCATCCTTTTGCCCTTTGGAGAGAGGATTTAAGGATAGGGGTTCTCTATTAGAATACAGATTTGTGGGGCTAAAGTTTTAGACTGACAAGAAGATACTGCAGTGAATACAGGCTTTAAATATATCATTTTATATAGTCTAGATTTAAAATGAGCAACCATAAAGCATATTGCCAGATGTATCAGATAATATATTGTAAAAAAAATACAGCCAAGTTAAAGGTATTACCATTAATATTCATTCAAAGACTCCAAGTCAGAAGGCTTGATGAACAGATAAATAAACGTTACGCAAATAATACTATTTTATCATTCCTCATAGTTCAGAATATATTAGTTGAGAGTTGACAGTATTTTTTTAGGGGAAGCTAGTTCAAACACAATTTATTATTAAAATCATATAAAAATAAGTAAGTAGTTTTAGAAAAGAAAGGTTGAACGATGGCTCGAGGCATTTTTCCAAAAAATGTAATAAATAAAATCATTACAATAAGAATTTCCTGCTGTATAGTATATCCCGATCTCACTCAAATAAATCATATCATTATCAATGGATTTCAGAGTGATGAAAAATGACCACCATTGCCATAGTAAATACCCATTCAAAACAAAATATCATATGCTTTGAATGGTCATGGTCATTAAAATGTGACCTGTAAAAATTAAGATGAAACCAGTGAATATAATTTGGGATTGTCTGCCTTGTTCACCCCTGCCTTGTTGTGTCTTTGTTGATGTCTGCTACTTGGGCCTTGGCTAATATGTGGCTTACTTTCTGTCCCTCCCCTCCCTCCTTACCCCCACCCCGCTTGCAGGTCTGGCCAGAAGGGTGTCCATCTATCTGGACAGAAGTAAACAAGGAGGTGAGTGTCCCATCCTGAAATCACCAGCAGTATTTTTTCTCTATTTCTCTTTTTGCTCTAATCATAACCACAGGTCATTTATAACCTTACCACATATCACACCATTGATATGGGCCTTTCAGCAAACACTAAATCAGATTCTTTTTCTAATGTTGTTCAGTGTTTCACTATGGGAATTGCCCTTGGCGTGACCATCCATAGAAGCTCCAGTGGCGCCATGTTTGTCTCTGACAGAAAGAACGACTGTATCTCGAGCTCCGCCCCCTTCATGATACAGTCAGCCTCCTCCTACTGTAGTCATTGTCACTTTCTTCCCACATGGAAGTCACAACAATATCTCCTTCAGCACTTCAGGCCAGTTAGCTAGTTTCTGTTTAATAGTTCACAAAAGAGTCATAAAGGATATTGTTCGGCTCATACACTGGGTAATTCTCAAAAACGTATTACTAGCTAATAAAAGTTGTTAGGGCATCGTGTCAAGCCGAGCTACTTTTTTTTGTTATTCGTGCAACAGTTCAGTCGGCATTTGCCTGCTGACTGTTCTGGGACTTCATACTTAGCTACGATAGCTAATTTGCCTTATCTAAGTGGTAACCATTCATTTGTTGACCAGTTCAGCAGCAGTGTGTGGTTCTGGTAACGTGTCACAGTGAGCAGACACCTCTAGAACAGCCTGGCCTAAACCCAGAGGTTTAGTTCTCACTGTTGTTGTGTGAATTGCGGCTAGTCTATGGTTCTTCTCTCCATCTTTGGCATTATGTTGGCTCCCACCTCCGCCAAAGGGTCAAATCTGAAGTCTAAGGAGGCTCCATACCATCCGTGCCCCACGTCACGCAGGGCTGCTATATCAGCAGGGTCCCTCATCCAAGGTGCATAGCTTGAGAAAAATATTAGAGAGGAGACTCAGAGTTGCAGTGGCAAACTCCCAGGACCCATGTCTGATGGAGGCCACCGCTAAATCCACAGCTCCCACCTTCCCTGTACAAGCTGCTAAGAACTGGGCGGACATCTTGGTTGATGATGCCACTGATATGCTCCCACTGTTCTGACTTCTAACTTCCTCAAGGCTGTGTATATTGAAGATGTGGAGGAAGACTCCACATTTTCATTAGCCCAGTCCAGACAACCCAGTATGTCCGGTGCTACAACCCTCTGTATAGCAACCTGTACAAAGTGCAAATGTGCTGCCGCCAGACTTAATATATCCTCGCCTGCAGCTGTGGACACAGATGGAGGTGAGAGGGATGTGTACGATGGCAAGCAGCACCTACCAGCCCAACTGTCTCTCAAGCAGCTCCTCCCTATTGATGAGGAGTTTCTGGGCTAACCCACTGAAGAGTAAGCTCCCAGTTCTGCCTACTCTAAACTGGAGATACATGGGATGAAAGTGCTGGGGCGGCTGAACCCCCAGCGGTGGAGTCCTCAGTGGCACACCACCTGCATCCTAATCCCCAGGCCATCTCAGCATCAAGTAACATTCCCCAGTGTAATAAAATGGAGAGGGTCACATCCTCCATTTTTCAGCGCATGTACAAATATACAGCATAGACTGCATGTGTACTGAATACTGTGTCTTTACTGTCCAGTTACCAGGGGGAAATACTTCAGAAAATGGACCAACAAAGCCAAATCCAATCCTCTGTGGTGGAAATCTGTGTGGTGAATGACCTCCTCCTACACTCTGTGTGTAGAGCTTGCCAAGGAGATGCAACTTAAGACTTAGAGGTTCTCCAAGGTGTGCATGCACTCCAACCTGACCTTTGTGCAGACTGTGGATACGGCCTATAGCTGATCTACTATATCATGCGGATTTTCATTCCTCACCTTTCTCCTCCTCTGAGGAGTGTTGACTTCACTCCCTGTGAGCCTTCCCAGTGCAAGTTGAGAGAACAGCTGGCCTTAGAAAGGCAGATCAGTTGTTTGTATCATGCGCTTGTCCAGTCAGAGGCTTTCTCTCTGGATTGTTGCACACCTGCAGAACGATAGAGCCTCAACAGGGGTTGAGGGCACACTTCACCAGCAGTGTAGCTACTTCATGGGCTCTGTTCAGAGATGTATCCATCCACGATACATGCACTGTGTCCAGTTGGGCATCGCTGCATACCTTTGTACCCTTTTAAAGACTGGATGTCTCATGCCCTTCTTTTGCTCAGGTGGTCCTAGAACCAAGAGTGTCTGGATTTATTTAAAGTCACTGTGAGGCACCACATTGACCCACTGATTCAGCTTTATATGCAATCCAGGAGTGGGCCACATCTCCCATCATGAAACAACGAACAACATTAGAAAAAGATCTCAAGGTTACATACTGTAACCCTGGTTCTTTGATAACTGAGTGACAAGTTTCACCTTCATTTCCCTTCTTGCAAAGCAGTAAGAAATCGCTGATTACAGTCATCCTGTCTGTCATAGGCGCCCATGGTGCCATTGGAGCGTCTGTGTATTGTCATGCTCAGGGTGATTCCCATAGTGAAACACCTCACTTTGTTATCAAAGAACTGGTGTTATGTTAACTAACCTTGAGTTTTGTCCATCTTCTTATTCTCTTGAGAGGGTTTGGGTTTCTACAATTGGCATTAAGAGGGGTTCACTCTTAAAACACTGACTAAATCACATTCTCTCTCTTATTCTCTCAGTGTTATCACAGATCGATCCTTGCTCCTTTCATGTATTTGAAATATAGGAGGTAGTACTAATCAAGTAGTATGTTTTGTTTTGTTGTTTTTTTTAAGAATTTCATCACAAATATTTACACATATTTTAAACATATCGCATAACTTACATGCATTATATAGACTTTTGAATCTTTGATGCTCTTGTAATAACCATAGCTAGTAGCATTCTTGTTCATCTATAGTATTGCTACAGTGGTCGTACTACTTTTTTTTTTTTCTTTCCCAACACTTTATTTGACACTGAAAAGTTGGTAAACTTGCAGTAAGTAAAAGCTTAGTTTATTTCCATTGTATTCAAAAAGGAAGCTAAACTTTATAAATGTCACTATAAAAACATCCTCCTTCACTTCTTAAGATTTAAAACTTGCTTTGAAGCCCTAATTGATGAAAAAAAAAAAGCCTGTTCTTTTTTCTTTTTGTCATGCTCCAGTTGGGAGGTGGCACTCTAATTGTATGTTGCTTGTATGGGATGCTAATGGTGCGGTCTTGCTACGGGGATCAGCCACTAGCCTCCAGTGGGGCTTATCTAAAACAAGGGGCTGTTGGCATTAGTATGCAAAGCAGGGCTGTGGAGGGGACCAAAAACAAGAGGAAGACTTACACATAGGGCAAAACAGCCTCATGCAAGGTCAATGGGTTAAAAGAGTCAAATAAATATCTGGACATCAACGAGAAACAAAGAGAGGAAAAACAAGGGACATATCTAAGCCAGACACCTGAAGTCAGAAATGTCGCTTTAAAGGTCGTTTTGCACAAATACTCAAGGATATTTAAGAGGAAACAAGTGTTTTGTCCAGACCTGATCTAATATATAAGATAAACAAAACAGCTGAAATGGAGCCACGGCTAAGGCCCTCTAGTGTCTCTTAACTTTGTGAACAAACTTAACATAATGACTGACCAGTTTTTTTGTACAAATATTTTGATCTGCCTCCCATTCCCTTGGTAAAGAAAAATTCAACTGTCAGACATTTCGCTGCTCATCCACTTGCTGGTGGACTGTGCCTTGTATCTGCCTGAAGGGAGGAGCTAACTACACTGAAAATAAAACACCTATTTGTATGACTAGGTCTATTAATGTATCTGATCAGAACTGAGCAGCGAAAAGTCTTCACTCAAAAAACTTTTGGTCCAGTTGAATTTTCACTTGGTAAAAAAACACCCTATAATGCATTATACAATAGAATGTGATGGTTACCAAAAACCGTCAAGGCGCCTAACATGAGTATGCATCATCTCACATACACATTTGTATGTGAGATGATGAGATACACAGTACAGACACACATGTCAAGTTTAAAAAGAAATGCTATACAGAAAAGCACAGTTATGTGTGTCATAATAGCAGTTGAAAGTTTGTATTAATAGTATATAAAATATGGTAATGGTAACAAAAAATAGTAATAAGAAATAAGTATCAGCCTATTAGATATATACTGTGCCTTACTCTGTCTGTATGTATTCCTCCTTAAATGCCTTGAAAAAATTGTTATTGTTATTAAATTAATATTTAAAACAGTAGCAGTACTAGCAGTAGCATTAGTGGTAGTAATAGTAGTTGCAGCAGCAGTACTAGCTGGTGGACGATTAGTCTATAGTTTTGATTGATGGGGAAACCAAAACTGGATTTAGTTGTCTGAAAAGTATTTTGGACTAGTAATTTCCCAGAATGGACAACAGATCCACGGTGGAAAATTGAGGTGAAAAAGACATCAGACAAGACACAAACATCATTATCTGGTGTGGATTTGGAGAAACCCAAACACAAATAATCCACATCTCTTTGGATTAAATTTGAGCCAGCCTAATTACACCATAATCCACATACAATTTGTAATCTTTCTCTTATACTCTGTGTTGTTCTGTAAGAGTTTAGGTTGGATTTCTTTTTTACATTGTTCTAGTTGGCTACACTGTGGAAACTAGGACAGGCATGGTCTCGGTGGGGAGACGGACTCTGTGTCCTGCTCCATATCTGCTTGTGCTGCTGCCTTGTGACTTGTTAATACTGGGCCCAAATCCAAAACCAATTTGGTTTGCATCTAAGCAGACCTTAAGGGAGGACACCCTTGCAACAAAACTCACCTGAACTTTAGTAAATAGTTTAGGTGTAGTGAAAAGTGCAAAAGTAATTGTAGTCTGACTTTGTGCTTAAAATAATACTTGTAATTGTAGATTGGGAATTTCCTTGTTGTGAGAGGTGAAGACTTGTGGCTGCTCTCTCTAATTGTTAGTAGTGGCATTATAGTCTCCTGAGGTCATATGTGTTGTATGTGTCACTCATCTCAACACAATTTGGTTCTAACAAGTGTCCATGCATTTTCAGGAGAGCTCATAAAAAGTTGTGAATTTCCTTATGTTTATGTATCACACATTTTATTTTATTCAAGACTAAAATTAAATATACACTGTAAATCATAACTTTGCTCCCAACCACATGTTTGTCCTAGATTATTATTGCGGTCCACAATTTTTTAACAATGCAATTTAAATTTGATTCTTACAATGGCAACATATGCAGAAATTGTCCAATCCAAGTGAAATGCGGTTGCCAATCTGTGTCAAATGCAGAGAATAAATTTCCCTACGGGGACAGTGAAGTGTACCTTAACCCTAATCATACCTCTCACTCACCCATCAAATGTGTACTTAAGCAAGCTGGGTACACTGTGTTATCCAGGGACACAACAACAGTGTGTGAAATTTAGAGGTGGGATTGAACCGCTTACCTTCTGGCACTGTCCCCTCAATCATTAACATCTTGTTCAATTATCACCTGCACGTCCTTTTGGTTTCAAATTAGGTATTGTTGTTTTGTTTACTTTCAATGTGTTATTTCCACCTCCTCACCAATGCTGATAATCTAGAACAAAATGTAAAAATGAATGTTCTGGCAGTGCAAAGTTATGAAAGTGCCCTCTGTTGCGACCTCTATGTTGTGAGCAGATTACGTCATGTTAAAAATAAAGGATCGTGAGTCTGGGCTAATCCTGGAGCAAACCTAATAGAGGAATCCTGGAGGACCCTTTTAAAGCAAACAGGATGAAGAGCAGAAATGAGACTGCACAGAGGAGAGGAGCTCTGTTTTAATGAGCTGCAGTAGTCAGGGATCTACTTCATCACCTCAGAATAGCACATACTGAAAATGCACAGGAAACTGCTTTTGTCTGCTGAGACTTGGGTCGAAGGAAACAACCATATTAATGGAAAAAGGATAAATATATCACAAATTAGCCCAACACAGAGGTGGGATTATAAAGCCCATCTGCCTCCAGCCCATTATTGGAGTTAAAGTAGCTGTGTGCACTTGGACTAGAAGAGTGGCCAGGGAAAACCACTCTGCCAGCAGCATTTAAAGAAGCAATAATCAGTTTAGCTATAATTGTTATATGGAAATCAGTTACCTACAGTAGGATGTGAAATATCAGTTGTTCATGACATTATACAGCAAATTTGAAACCTAAACATTAGTCCAACGGAGTTTAAGTCCAAACCACTATTTACATTATTTTCTACATTGCATAAACAAAACAAAGTTCACCACACAAAAAGTGCATTTTTATGTATAATATAAATAAATAAATATGTAATATTTTTATTTTATTTATTTATTTTTATTTTTTTGTATGATATCAGCGCACAAACACTACTTCCTGGTTTTGTAGAAGAAAAAAACACTTCATAATTAGAGACAGACAGCACACATCAGTCACATTTTGAACCTAAGAGCTTTTACAATATCTGTACTGAGGTAAAACAGATTTGACTTTATTAGATGAAAAATGGGTACCGCCTCTTTAAAGTATGAATTGCACTATAAAGTAGCTGCTGCATCATTTGTACTTGCACCACAGCACTGCCTTAGTGCCTGTGTATTCTAACTATATACCTCCACCTCTGAGTAGTTGAGATTCACAGCTGAAGAGGCATTGCCCACACTGCTTTGCTCCTCTCTCTCTTCACTCCGTCGTGTCCACATTGATTTTCTTGTGGGTAACTAAAACCTGCTCAAGCCCACAATCTGGGACTTTTCTCCCCTAAAGAAACAGGATCAAAACTCCACAGACGAAGAAGACTTTGGGATGAGGGTGCTAAAAAACATGAGGAGAGGCATGTGACAGGGATTTGGGAAGTTAGGCCAGTGGACCATGGAAAACAATGGAGTCTTGCTGAATCTGATATGAGCTTGTAAAGATTTTGTAAAAGAAGAGGGGTGGATTTAAGGGCACTGTACCTGATTTTTGCCATCTTAAAAACATGAAAAACAGAACTAGTTCATTTTAAACAGTTTGCAGTGGTCCAAAGTTACTCCTCACTTTCCTAACATGTTCCTAGCATCCTAATGATTCACTGCCATGAGTTGTTGAAGTGCTTTTCACAACTCTCAGAGACCAGTATGGAGTTTTGCCGAGACAGTAAAGCTGATAACTAGCATGCTAACAGCGTACATCCTGATTATTGGCTCGCAAAATGCTTTCTAAATAGATGCGCTGGGGCAAGACAAATTTGGCTTGGAAATAAATGAGAAAATGAGTTTTTCCAGTTTTGTAAAGCCTAGAGCTCCGCTAGAGTTCACTGTGGCCTTCCCACGTGCATATTTTTCCTGTGCCTCTGAGCAAGATACCCCACTCCACTCCATTTGCATCTAGCCTAGAAAATAAGTACATACCTAGATTTACTAAACAACCATGCTGCAAACATGAAAAAGGCAGAAAGCTCAAAGGAAAATTGTATATGCCAGCAATCTATGGCTTTCAAGTTAGTGTTTGTTTTGTTTTTTTTGTTTGTTTTTGTTTTTAAATACATTGCTAGCAAAACTCAAAACATGTAGGCAAATTATTTTAGTTGGACGTAATAATCAACATCTGTCAAAGTAAATTAACTAAAAAACTCTCTCCTCACACGCTTTTCACATTGTCATGGGTATGTGCCATTTGCAAAACAACTCGTTCCGTTCCTGTTAGAAAATAATGAGATTAGGCAGGAATAGTGTTATCGGCTTTTAGAACTTGACTATATGAAATTAATAACCTCCTACATAAAGACGGTGTAGCAATAAATAATATAAGCAAAGTTTGAACTACATAATTAAAATGTTTATATTAGTGTACCAATCATCTGTGATGTAATCAGTTGCTTGTAACCAATAAATCCCTGTCAGCCATATTACTTAATCTTACTTCTCCATCATTGCGACATAAGGATATGGTGCCATGGTGGAGGCACTTTAAACTAGTAGCACTTGTAGCACTAATTTGGATACAATGGATATGTTTACAAGCCAGACTGGGAAGGAAAAATGCAAAAAGGGCAAATGAATGTGGCAAAGACAAAAAGGACAAAAGGATTGAAAGTTATTGTAAAATGCATTGTACTTTATTTTCAAAATCCAGGTTACTTTAAAAATCCAATGACTCAAAGCAGACCTATTATGCAAAATCAACTTTTCATAGCTTTTAACCCTGTTATAATTGTTTCCCCTTCTCATTTACTCTCTTGAAGTTGCTTTTGGAGTGATTTGTGCATGTTTGAGCAATTTTTAATGGCTCATTTTCAAGACAACATATTTTGCCGGTCAATCCTCGTTTTCACCGCCACTGGCATACTCGCACTGCTCTGTATTTACTTTGTTTTTCAGTTTTAATATCTTAATCGATGATATTCCCAGCTTTCGGCAGAGTCACGTGGTCATTTTGGTACAAATTTTAAAAAGTGATGCAGCTATATCTAGAGGGGCTGACAGCTACATGACTTTTTGTTGTGACGACAATGTCAGCTCCCACAAGGCACTGCAGTTTTCTAAAGCAGAAGTCAGACTTATTCTATTTTTTATATTTAAGTAATTTTAGATGAATATTGCGATTTAAAGTGTGCAAATTATAACATAAGGGGGACATTATAACTATATAACAGACACAAGCACAAATATGTCTTTTCTACTAACAACAGCAGGTGTTTTTGATGATCAGATTTTGTGTGCAAGTAACACACACCCAAAATTACATCTAAGGACTGGTTAATCGGATTTTCCTCTCCATGTAAAGGTACTCCCTGACTCAACCGGAACCTCCTTTATGTAACTCAGTCATTTCTGTATATTAATATTGGGGAATCTCCATCTCTCCTCCTCCCACCTTATTGTAACCCAGATTTTGCTCATATTACCAAGCTGCTTTGTTCAAAGAGAATAGGAAGGGGGTGCCTCGTTCTTTATCTTTTTTTCCTCTTTTTTTCACAAAGTCTTTGAGTTGTGCCAGCGTCATGTGTTTTTTCCATCTGTCAATGCGTTTGGTGCTCTGAAGTGTGTTCCCAGCGTGCGTTCTTTGCTTCATGACGTAATTTTGTATTGAACCTTTTTAGACGCCACATGGGGCATTTCCTGGCAATGGAGCCTAATGCAGCAAAGAAGACGCATCCTGTTCTGTCAAAGTATCTTCAAACGTGTCACGATTTTTTTTTTTATTTTTTAAAGAAAAATATCAGTTTTGAGTGTGGTTGTTGGGGTCTTTTTGCAACAGTTGGATAATATTACAATTTGGGAACCAATAGTAATGGATTTGCTGCACTAGGTCCTACAAAAGTATACCTAAAGTGAAGAAAAAAATACATTTACAAAAATATTTACTTGTATTTCAGAAGGTTTTTGGAATTTCTGATGGTTTGACTTTATAGTTTGAAAATCTTATTCCATCACATGTTTATTTTGCTGGAAAATGCTTGCAAAAACATGCACTCTGACAGTGAGTAACCTGTGCACAAACCTGGCCTGTTAGATAAGTTTAATGCTATACAGTGGAACATTCCAGGCAAAGCAATAACATCGAGAGAAGAAGATGGCGTTCCTTTACGGTTGCAAGTTACATATAGCAACATACAAACAACTGCAAAACAAAAACCTCAGACAGTAGTACCCTTCAGTATAATTTTTTATTTTTATTTTTTGAGCTATTAAAAGCAAACTACTGATTTAAGCACGTTTATCGAAATAAATAAACGGTGGGGGCTGGTGGGTGAGTGGATATGGGGATCAATTGTTAAAACCGAAGGAGGAAGTGACTAAGAGCTATAGAAGGAAAGGCTGGAAGTGATGCATGCTGGGATTTCTGTAGCTCTCTTGAAAACAAAAAGGAGCTGGAGGACTCGTGAGCTTTTGTTGTGTGTCCTCATCCGTCACAGAGACATCCATTACCAAAATACCATACCCCCGTCCCGTCTGTGCGCTGTACTTCCTCCTTCTCTGCGATGACGGACAAGAGGTTTGGGCAAAACATCATTAACAGAACAGACTTGAAAGGCTCAGACTCTTTTGAAATATCCTACAAACACTGCCTGAACCTCAGCTCTAGAATTTTAGATTTGGAGTGAAGCTTCCTTGTTGCAGCTTACGACCAATGACATATTTACTAGTTTCAAATCTTGTGATCGAATTATAATTTAAATTGCAGTTTTAACTTTTGTTGTCTTAAAAATGTGGCAAAACAGAACTAGTTCATTTGAAATAGTTTGGAAGTGGTCCAAAGTTTTTCCTCACTTATCTTATGCATTTCGAACATCCTAATTTCTCCCAGGGTTTAGTTTATAGTTTATAAGCCCTTTTCATTACTTTCAGAGACCAGTGCGTACGTTTGCCGACGGTAAAGCTAACAACAACTAGCATGCTAACACTTCCTGCTTATTGAGCGATACAAATGCAGACAGCCCGCAACTGACTTATTTTGACCTTGAGAGCTGCTTATACAATATATCTGTACTGGAGCAAGATACATTTTGCACAGATACATACAGTCTGGTACAGGGCCTTTAATACAGCATGAATACAAAGTGAATTCATAATGAACACATATTTTATTAGGAATGATTCATAAACAATGTGTTTATTATGGATGAAGTCTTTTTCAATGCTCTATTAAAGCTGTTAAAATGGATTCGGTAACACTTTATAATAACTACAGTCTTATTTTTCAACATTGCCATTTTGAAAACATGTTTTGGACTTCCTCTCTGACACCTGTCTGGGCCAGTTGAGAAATAATCCTGGATGGTGTGAGAGTTGTTTTTCTTAAACCATCACCATTCAACCATTCTAAATTCCTCATAGTTGGAAGTGCTATTTTGTGCTTTTTAGACATAAACCCAAAAGTAATAGTATGTTTGTTCATATGCTTTAATGGTATATTCATGCTTGCATTTCCCTGTTGTAATATTTAACATAATGTATTTGTCTTTCTCATATAAAATGTCAGCAGAGGGTGTTAGAGCTGTATATGCTGTCTTACTAAAAAGTGCTGTCATCTGTATAAACATGTAAAACAAGTCTGGTCATGGTGGACTTTAAAAACTAGACAAATGAAGAAAAAAAACTCCAGGTATGCTTTTGATGTGGACACAGCATTAAAAGTGGTCTCTGGTTTTGACTCAGGTTGAGATGACAGGTTTCACTGAACATATTCGCTCCTTGCTTCTCTGGCCTCTTCACTTTCTGGTTCAAGTGCAGTTTGACTGATCTTCAGCCAGACTCTGCTGACAGGCTCCAGGCCTGTCCCAGAGCTCCATGAGACAAGACACCCTCTGAAAACTCAAACATGCACTTTGAATCTGCATGAAGACTCTATATACTGATTATAAACCTCAAATATCTGTTTTTTCCATTATATGTGGGTCGCATATTAACACAAGCTACCTGTAATAAACATAAAGAGACCTAGAGTTACCCAAACTAAGCCAGGGTGTGGTAGATTTCTGCGGTAAAACTCACTACCTGATCTTTACAGTCCTAAAAACGTGAAAAACAACTGTTAATTTTGTAGCAGTCCAAACTTATTTCTCTTTCCACATATTCCTAGCATCCTAATTATTCACCACCATTTATTTATGAAAATTTTTCACAACTTTCACAGAGCAGAGTTTTGCCATCACAGTTATGCTAACAACTAGTATGCTAACATTGCACTGACAGCACACAGCAACCTCATTTTGACTGTAAGAGCTACTTTTAAATTACATCTGCACTAAGGCAAACACATTTTTACATTATTATATGAAAGGATTGTGTACAGGCTACTTTAAAATCTGTTATTTTGAAAATGTTTGCCTCAGTGGCCAATTGATCAAAAGGTTAATCCCTGAATACATCTAGAGACCTTGTACCCTGTATCGCTCATGGTGTAGTCAGCTGTTGCACTAATTGTTCATTTGAGGGCTACAGAAGGTGGAGCTGGCCTTTCCTCAGTTTGGACGGTTGAGTTTGAGCTCAGACACAGGGCAGCTCAGGGTGGCACCAGCTGTGTGAGATTTCTTCTAACTCATTGAATTCATGTGCACACACTTTAACCGGTGTGTTAGATCACAGCACCTCTGAGGCGTTAAATATTTAAACAGTGGTTAAAAGGCCCCTTCTGTTTTGTTTGTACAATACTTTATTCATTGCAGTACCTCTCTGAACTACAATTGTGATTATTCTTGTCTCGTTGACCACAGAATGGCACAATTCTTTCAGAGCCATATTGAATTTTCACTCCTGTTGTAAATAGTATTTATTTTAATAATAGTAACTAGCCTCATATTACTATTTTTATATGTTTCAGTGTATGTTATGTAAGCATATAAAATATGAACATATAAGAAACATTGATAACTAATATTGTAACATAATTATGTGGCTTAAACCATTGACAATATGGAATCCCTTCATTTAAGTAGTGTAGTCACTAATTTTGGATTGATACCACAATGATAATAATTTTAAAATGAAATATAAAAAGTTAGATTTTTAGACTATAGAAAGTCATTTTCAACACAAAATTATGTACCGGTATTTGTAATGTTACAATGTGATCTTACTATAAAGCTGATATCCATACTCAACTCAACATACAACTTTCTTTTAAAATTTCCCTGGCTGTACTTTCTCCATTGGACTCTAGACTTGCAGAATATTGTGAGGTCGCTTGAACCCCATGGCTAACTGGTGGTTTTGCGCTGCAGGTGCAGGGATGGTGGTGGACTGGGAGCAGGACACTGGTCTGCTCATGACGTCCGGAGATGTGCGAGTCATCAGGATTTGGGACACGGACCGTGAGATGAAAGTCCAGGTAATGCATAGACACATTAACATTTGGGGGAAACCATTTAAGACTTTAACTTTAATGGAAAACATTGCGCCCTCCACCTATCGTCCTGCATTTTAAATTGGTGGACATTAACACCATGGATTTTGTCTAAAGGCCAGGCCCTAGGGTGCCACTGCGGGCTTGTTCTGTTTTAAGACAAATTGTCCGTAGCTTGAAGCAGTTTAAGTTGTAGTTAAACTTTTAAACACACATAGTAACCATTAATTTTTCAAATGCCGAGACAACAGATACTTGTGTAATGACATTTGTTGGTTAAATTCCCTGGTTTTAAAATGTATATCGGTGAGGTGTCCTTGGGCAAAACACTGCATTTTACCAGTGCCAGTGTATAGTGGTGTATATTTACATTAAAAGTAATATAATAATTACAAATAAAAACAATCATTACAAATTATTCTGGTGGTAACAAGGACAACTACGCTCTTCAATTTAAACAGATATTTTTAGCAATTTTTTGACAGGGGTGATGGGGTTGAACTGTTTTTGTGTCTTTTGGCAACGCACTTAATACATACAGCCAAGTTTTGTCACATTGGACAAGGAAGAGTGGGATTTAAAAACAGGGAAACACTTTGTACTATCTAAGCATGAACAGAAAATACTTTTTAGAGTGATTCAGGCTTAGTATTTACTTCATCCCCAATTCCCAATCCTAAACCCTTAATTAAGTCATTATTATTAGTATAAACTGGTATCAAAAAAGGTTTATAGAGAGAATTGCAAAATGCAGCAAAAGCACCAGTTAACTCCGGTGTTTGTCTTAATAGAGTTGAATGAGCTGCACATTGTCTAGTGTCAGGGACTTCCCCACAGTTCACTGAGTGTTATTAAAGGATTAACTGGGATCGATGGCTCTGTGTGTCTCTAATACAGATGTAAAAGCTACAGCACTGCTCACACGTACAACATGAACGGCTTATATTAAACATATGCATTTCCCTTTTAATTTCCCTTTTATTATACGGTCAGCCTTTTGCACTGAAAGCCAAAATATTGCAAACTGAAAAACTTAAGAAAACCTGTGTCCTCATACTGTGAGTGGTCTTGCATCTTCACAAACCTCTCGTATTTGGCCTGGAGGAGGATATCTTGCTTGTTCTTCCTTTGGCTATAATTTTCCCCAGTACAGCATAAAACTTAAACATCTTCTTGCAGAATTTTACGAAGAATGTTTCCATGGAATCATGTTGGTGATGAGGTGCCACCTTTTTTCTAGTCATTTTGCCTACTTCAGAGAGGGAATTAAACTGAAAATCTTCTCCAGGATATTTTAAATTGATACTGGGTAAAATACAAATTTGAACCATGATGGCAACAATAGAATATAATTTTCAACACAAATTAATAGTAGTTTCTTTGTATATTACACAGTGATAATATATCAGTTCTCGTAGATACAATTTAGAAAAGGTGCTATTTTTGTGAATTAATGTTTTTTAATATTAATACTTGTTCAAATGAGTATAGTATCTAGATTCAATACTAGATTTAGTATCCAATGTTTCACAGTGCTGTCATATTTTATCCTGTTGAGCACTGTTGTCGTAACAACTGGCATTTAGCGTTTAGTAAAGTAATGCAGCCCATTAGCGCGGTTTTGTCTCTTTCTCTCTTTTTTGTCTAATGGTCGTCTGTGCTAATCAGCGTCTTGATGGATGGAGCAGCCTGGAGTACCAAAGGCCCAGCTCGTGGCTACTTATCGACGCAGTTTTTAGTCTAAATGAGCCAATAGTCTACAAACTACATTATTGATTATTCGTCTAAGAGTTTCATGAGTTGGGGCACTTGTAAAGCAGTGTTTTTGTCTGTTTTTCGGACAGGACATCCCGACTGGAGCGGACAGCTGTGTGACCAGTCTGTCATGTGACTCGCAGCGCTCCCTCGTCGTCGCAGGCCTCGGTGATGGCTCTGTCCGGGTGTTTGATCGCAGAATGGGCCCAAATGAATGGTAAGTATTTTGAGGCGCTGGACCTGATTTCTACTGTCTTATGAGTTACGAGTGAGTTTTAAATTTTCAGGGAGCAGTAAAGCTAACAACAACTAGCATGCTAACATTGAACTTTCAGGTTTGCAGAAGACTAAACTGCTTTAGGAGATACAGACAGAACACAGCTGTCTCATTTTGACCCTAAGCTGTTTTTACAATATATCAAAACAAAATAAATTTTGCTCCATTACATGGACAAAAATTGGGTACAGTCATTATAATTTATTTATACTTGGTTATAAAAAGGTTAATTATATAGGACATTTGCATAATTTCAATTTTTCAATGTTAATAATTCTGCCACAGTGAACCACAATTTTACAGCCACACCAACCTGGATAATTAGAGAGATAAGTGGTAGTCACCCATAGTCTAAAATGCTCAAACCATGAGTAGCCGGTACAACACGTTGGTATACTTAATATTTAATTTTGGTAGTTATGCTCATCAAAAAGGAAGGCTAAACAGTTAAACGTTTTCTCCATAAATTGTGATAAAATTACAATCTAGAATTACTTGTGCCTCTACATACTCAATAGAAATCTATAGGAGAGGTTTGCAACAGAAACAAGAAAAAAAAAAATAGCCAGATAATGCAAATTATTACATGTGTTGATGTGTTGAAATGCATGTACAGAATACTAATTCACCATTCATGAACTCCAGTATGCACAGTAATGATCTATGGGTGACACTGATAACTGGTTAAGTGTTTGCCCAACAATCAGAAAGAACATACTGCTGTTTTCTGTAGCTGGTTATTTAAAAAAAAGATTACCTGACTTTATTTGCTGGCCACTTTTGATCAAAAAAGAGTCACGTGGGAAATGTATAGTGTAACTAGTATATCAATACATTGCAGCCTATCTACTTTACCTTTCTTATTTATTGACACGTAGCATAAATTATCGTTGACTCCTGACCTCATTAGTAATAATAAACATACACAGTCTCATTAAGACTGTGCATGTTTATTATGGCATAAATACTGATTTTTAACAGTCTAATTTCAAGACGCGGTAGACATTTAGCACTTTATATATTCATTTACCACCATTGTAATTCCCAACAGGGAGGCGAGCTGTGTTATGTTGTGCTTCACAACCATTTGTCTTAACACAACTGTAATTTTGCCTCATGAGAGAAAAGAAACAGTAGGTTAAATAATATAGGGCTTATTCATATACTGTGTTGTATCTGCTCATTTTCTGGCCCCATAAGCCTTAAGACAAAGAATATTATAGTATTGCCTTTAAAAGTTTAAATACTGACTTTAAAGATACAGTATGTAACTTTCTGGGGGTGGTTCCTAACCTACATGATTCCATGGAAACAGAAAGCCATATTTCGGAGCACTCTCCATGGACATAGTTTTATGGCAAACTGTGGAAGATTATAACCAAAGGAGTGATATTTCCATAGAGACAAACAGGAGGAGGCTCTTTCCCAGGATAGTAAGAGTCAGGGTTTTATTTTTATTATTTTTTTATTTTTTTGTCTATTTTTGACTGAAAAGTTACATACTGTTGCTTTAATTAAATGTATTCTGTCATCTTATGTCCATGTAATTGTTTTCTTTTGTATTTTAAGAGGATTTACTCAAATGGTACCCTTTAAAATAACATAAAATAGTAATGTGGGGGAAAAAAATCACTTTCTTTTTATCACATTTATTTAAAGAAAACGTTTTGGGTTTAACCATTCCAGGGACATGTCTAATTGTTGCTAATTGGCTGTCTTGTTACAACATGTAAAGTAAGAAAAAGGATTATTCTTTTTGTGGTCAAAGTCTTCCAGTATGGGTAAAATGTGAGCGTTTCAAGAACATTTAATATCCTAACTCTTCTGGTGCAATCTCACAGTGCCCCCCAGTGTTCACTCTCCTGTATAACAAGTACGCTCAATGGAGAAAGCCACTGTATTAACTGTAGTAACCGGCATTGTAAAATAAAAAGTTATGTTGCTTGTAAAGACGAAAACACCATCACTCCTATTTAAATACAATATTAAGTTTACCTTTGTAGAATGTATTTCAACCAAATTACTGCCTATTTTATGTACTGCAGAGTGCACTATACACATTGTAATATGGCGATTTGAATGTATTTTGCAGTCGTGTAATGACGTATAGAGAACATGGCGCCTGGGTGGTCAAAGCTCACCTGCAGAAAGAGACAGACGGCCACATAATCAGTGTCAGGTAATGTCATATATTACTTATTAAATATCTGATATTTAGGTACCACTCTATAATAACTACATCTTAATTAGTCTTAATAAAGTGGTTAGGTTTAAGTAGTTGCTGAGCCTGATTCATTCTTATTAAACAATTTGTTCATTATGAATTAAGTCTGTGTTTGTGCAAATTAAAGACTAATTAAACTGTAGTTATTATACAGTGTTACCTATATCTATTTGAATTATTTTATTTGTTCTTAAATTATCATTAAACTTTCTTTTTAGTGTTAACGGTGATGTGCGTTTCTTCGAGCCACGAAGCCCAGATTCTGTTAATGTGCTTCAAACTGTAAAAGGACTGACGGCTCTGGACATCCACCCACAAGCAAACCTGTTCGCCTGGTGAGTCCCAAACTGTAACATAGTAACATATTTAGACATCATTATTACGATAGAGGCAGCGACTAAAACAGATAAATCATAGCTACTGCAGTCCATTGGCTAGATTAGGTAACAAACGTGTATTTAGGTAGATGAGTTAAATTAAAGGCAAATTAATGATGTGCTGGCATGGTAGTTGGAGTATATGTCGCAGTTTTCCTGAGACTTTTCAGGGCTGCAGTGGTGAGTAGCTTTCAGAATGTGTCAGTGGAAGGTACGGTGTTGATTTGAACAGGTGAAGCACATGGGTAGTGAAGGCCGGCATGTGAGGTCTGCAGTAACAAATAGTTTTACAAGAAACATTTGTTACTCACGATTGACACTCATGTACCTTTGCCACTCACTAATAAAGTTGTAAAGGTTGTGATGTGATCTGCATAACTTCTATAGGGGCTAAGTTCTACAAATACCATTTATTATTCTCAGCAATACTCATAATATGTTCATCATATGTTTTATATTATTAGAAATGTCTTAGTTTCGTATAGGCCGGTTGAGTGATTAAATGTTACATCAAATCCTGATATCTTCTGAAGTAGTAAAAATTTATAGATGAAATAGTAATTTAATTTTATTGCAAATAAATTGGTTTCATTCATTTGTGAAGATATTTTATATCTATATTTTGTCTGGCTACGGGCCTCTTGTTCCTTAGTAATATTATCTTGTAAACACATGAAAGGGATGGATATATGTGTATTGTGCCAGACACAATAACAGCAGTAAATTCATTCATTTTAAGAAGGTTGTCATAATGGTTATTAGATCTTCTATAGTGTAACAAACACACCAAATTACACCATGTGGTATTATATTTATCTATTTAAAAAATACTTCACTACTGCTTCTTTCTTTGCCTTTTTCTCTTGTGCAGTGGCTCAATGAACCAGTTTATTGCAGTGTACAACTCAAATGGAGACGTGATCAGCAACATTAAATACTACGACGGCTTCATGGGACAGAGGATTGGTGCTATCAGTTGTTTAGCCTTCCATCCATACTGGGTAAACTGCTGTCTAAATATCTGCCTATTTCTCAGTTATTTTGTAATCATATTTAATTTATATATGTATTTATTTTTTCATTTCTAATAAAAACAGAACATACCAAATATACAGAACAGTCTTTGCCAAAGTGTATGGGTTTACGTGAGTCCTGGAATAAATATGCCAAATTGTTTAAAATGTTTGAATAGAAACCCCAGCAACCTAATCTAAAATCTGTTGTTTCTAGATTACTGTGATAAATGATAACCATCAGAGTAGTTTTCAAAATTTCACCATCTAAGATGGTATTTGGCTTTGACTACCACCAGATCTATGATTATATGAGGTCTAAAATGGGACTAAACCTGATCTAAAATCAAACTAACCCATGAATAAGGTCATTCATAATAGTGATTAATCTAGAAACATTAAAGACACAGTACCAGATTTACAGCCTTAAAAACATAAAAAAAAAAAAAAAAAAAAGCTAACAACAACTAGCATGCTAATACACACTTCCTCATTTTTGGACAATAACATGCTTTCTAATTAGAGGCAGACAGAGTAGACACAGTGGACATATTTTGACCTCAAGGGCTGCTTATACTATATATCTTTACTGGGGCAAGACAAAGTTTACTCAGCTACATGGGGAAAAAATCCAGGCCTTTAATACATTTTCAGATTTCCCATAGTGATTATTTCAGCTTTACATTTACCTGACTATTGTTTACACAAACCCTTAGCAAAAGCAAATCATAATTGATTCACATAATCTTAATTTACTGCAGTCACTACATCTAAAATTTGAAAAAGTTGGACACAGTGATAGAAAATACAATTGCAACTTCCCCAACTTGGTATTTTATGGCTATTGATAGGTACAGTGACCGTGTAACCTGATAATGTGAAGTATGATTTGGATTAACAGTGCTTTCCTGATGCTGAATGCTGAAAACACATTAACTCCCCTAATGTCACATTTGGGCCCGTTGCCACAGCACTAGCATTAGCTGATTTCTATACTGCAGCATTAGCAGGCTGTCAGGCTTCACATTACATTACATTTGACAAATAAATGTGATAATATGAAATGAACCCTGTATTTATGATGCATGAATGTACAGGAACAAGGGAGTAGGAACATAAAACTGTGTATAAATGTATATGCATCTATCTAAGTATTTTTATTTAACTCTATTTACACTATTTACAGCCTTCGTAAAGCAGAAAGAAAGACTTAAATCATAATGAACAAATAGATTATTAAGAATGCTTCAGGCTTAGTAACTATTTAAAGGGCCCATATTACACTATTTTCAGGTCTTTGTTATAATTTTGATTCCCCATCACAAACATACCTGGAGTTGTGTTTTGTTTCATTCACACATTCATTAACACACAAACCCTGCATATTTAGGCTGAGTTCTTCTCTCAAACAGATGCCAATACAGGAAGTGCTCCACTGTGTTTTTAAACTCCATGCACCATGACTAGAATCATTTGGATTATTTCAGTCCTGAAATTGCTAGTCAGTATTGTGTGATATAGGATGTTTAATTAAGGGTTTATTATTCAGAGTTAGGGTTACTTAGGGTATTAATTAATTAGTTACTAAAAAATTATTAAAACAATTTGTTATTTATGAATTAAGATTTTCTTTGTTTTATTAATGTCTTACCAAAAATGTACCTGCCTTTTGACCCAACTTTAAATAACATGTGGACATCCCGTGAATGCAGTCTATACAATAGTATAAATATAGTCTATAACTCTGATTGGCCAGTTGTCTTGCCAGTATCTTAACTGTTTTAATTGTTTTTTTCTCTCTACAGCCTCACTTGGCGGTCGGCAGTAACGACTACTACATGTCCATCTACTCAGCAGAGAAGAGACTGGAGAGGAGATAACACACACCAGCATTCACTCCCTGAACAGGGCTGTGTAATGAATTTTAATTGAGCAAGGGTCATCTCTAATCATGAATTATCAGCTTGGGGATTTCAGTCGAGGGGTCTACAGCCAGTCAGTAAAAGCATGTGGTTTGGAGTTCAGACTTTGGACAAAGAAATTGGACTATATTTTTGTTTTGTTTTCAATGGCAAAGTTTGTCTAGTTTATGTTCAGATTTATGTAAAAAGCCATTTTTATTTGTTTTTAATGAGACAAAAATAAAATCAAAAATTATGATTGATCAATATGAGGAAAAAAAAACTTGTTTTGATTTGTTTTTGGGGGGTTTTTTTGTCATATTGCCCAACTCAACCCCAAACTACCCCAATGTCCCATGACCCCATCCTCCCAAATTATGACTGGAGACCTGGCTCTGAGCTCCGGGATGTAAATTATATTTTTGTACATATGCAATTACTCCCAACCTGAATGTTCAAGTGATGGCTGCTGCAAAATATGAAACTTGTGCTACAAAAGACTCTCTATACATACTATATGTAAAATGACCTTTTCATTGTTTATTCATATTCTTATTATGGAGCTAATGATTGTAGACTTGACTATGCTGCGGGCTGTGTATATATAAATAAGCCTATACAGAAGATGACAGAAGACAAAGGATTTATTTTAAAAAGAGAGAGAGAAAGACTGTTGCATCGCAGCTAGCATCACTACCTTGGACTTGAAAACACCCTCCATGCAACCTATAAGTCGCACATTTCTGCTGGACCTCAAAATATGCGTTTGACAGCCAAAAACGGATGGATTTAGCCTTCGCTGCACCTTCAGACTTTAAAAAGCAAAAATGGACTGGATTCTGTCTCGAGCAGCGCATGTCACCCTTGTATGAATATGTGTTTGTTTAAGCGCATATTAGCACAGTTAACTTCCTTGTTCATTGTTGCCAGTGTGCCAAATGTTCTTTTTTCTTGCTGATACCAGGTCCATGGCTTTTTGTTGTTTGTGTTTATTTTGAGACGTACTACCTGCTGGAAACTGTATCCCGAGGTGGTTAAGGTAGCTAGCTAAGAAAGAAAAGTGTTACGCGAACAAGAATGGTACTTCTGCAAAGCAATAATCATGCACTCTAGGACCTAGCCTCATGCCCCACCCCTTCATGTCAGATAACACAGCACTTGAATGCAAATTTACTCTCAAAATGTGTTTGATTCAAGCAGCCATAAAGCAATACAAAAATGACTTTCTATTTTGAGTGCCACATAGAATAGTTATTTCCATTTTAATAAATAATAATTATTGGTCTTTCAGTTGTAAACAAATTATTTAGTTATGTATTTTATTTTGGTTTTATTGTTTGGTTTTGAATTTATTTGAAAATATTTAAAGGTGTTATCTAATCTGGGTCAAGTCACATTGGCTGTAAAGGTACACTATATAACTTTTTTGGTGGAGGGTTCACCACCTGCTTGGAAAGGACGTATACAGTATATAGCATTAAAACGTCTATTTTGCATAGATCAAATTACATTGCTTTACAAAAATACCTTGAACATCCATTGTTGCTGTGAGCGGGGCCACCTCACCACAGATCTGACCTATATCTTGGCCTGGTGACGTCAACTGCAACTCCAAGGAATTGCGTTGTCTGGAATGTTCCACGGTATGGCATTAAAACATCTATTTAGCATAGCTCTAGTTACATTGAACATTCATTCGCAGCTAACCACAAATCCAACCTCTATCTTGTGGCATTAATTTCATAATATATATTTATATTTATTATATGAAAGCTATAACATTTTTATGAATACAAGCAGGTGGCAGACGATCCTCCAAAAAGTTACATAATGTATCTTTAAAATGAATAAGCTTGTATGTCAGTTGAAATGGTTGGTCACATTACCCAGTCTGATGTCCACTTATACGAGCCTGCGATTGCCTGTGTCACTCTGGTACTGCTTGTCACTATAATTTCCTTGTGCTTACAAAATGACGTGCCTCTCCTTGATCGTTTGCTTCTGTAACTTTTAAAAAATGTTGTTCTGTTACGTAATTTTTTGTTTTTAATTCTGCTTTTTCTGTTGGTAGGCCATGACTTGAATAAGATGGAGGCAGCAGGACAGGCAGACTTGTACAATAATTTATGCTACTTCAATGGCCATATCTCTTGATTTTCCTCACAAAGTAAACAAGAATTCACAATTTGAAGGTTAGTCCACACTGACACTGATCTCTCACCAAAATCACAAATGTCTCCAAAAAATGATTACTTTGAGTTAAGTTTTTGGAGAAAAGAAAGAAAAGACTTAACGTTGTGAGAGAGGAAACATAAAAACAATCAGGGTTGTCTGGCTGTTGGCTGCTTTGCTGATTGTGGTTATGAGATGGAGATGAAATAAACCAAATACCATACTGGACACTCTATTGTCTCTGTATCTCATGTGTCTGTAGATTATATGATATTTTTGTGCGAATTTGTGCTACCCAATAAGAAATGACGCAGATAAAACTAATCTATTTCATCAACGTAGTTTTTTGAAAGAATGTAAAATTTACATGATTCTTTTTTTTGCCTTATACTTGGTCTTTTGGTGTCTTGGTCAGTCCAGTTTTTATTTTGATGGTTTGAGTAGTAACTGAACACACTTCACAATTAATGTAGGTTGAAATAATAATTTGGTAATACCCAAAATAGTGACATATTTTTCTAATATTGTGCAGCCTTAGTGGATGGTACAAGGGGGCATGTCAGACTTTTATGGACATTTTAAAGGCAAATTCAAATGCAGATACTGGTGAATATATAGAGGATGGAATATAAGGATATAAAGAATATAGACTAGATCAAAGCTAAATATACACATTGGACAAAATTTCTGAAAGTTGATTCAATAAAAAATGTGTAGCCCAACATCATAACTGCTGTCACCTCAGGACTTATATGACTACAAGTATTTAAAGTATTAATTTACATTATTTGAATAACATTTTACTAGCTACATGAAAACCTGATTGGTCCTCCGGCTGTGATTCATGTGGTTTCCCATGTGTTGGGAAGTGCAGCAGCTCAAACAATGCTGCGTCTGACAGTGCTTTGTGAAATGGGGGTCAAAGTTCAAAGGCCTGACGACGATGTACATAGCAATCCTGTCTGCGTTAGGACTACACCACACTTCACACACAGACATTAGCACACATGTCAGGTTCACGTGTTGTATGGGGACATACCAAATGACTTGGGGCGTGTCCCATTTCTCTTCACAAAAAAGGAGCCATAGAGGAGAGAGGTTGGTTTGTTCCAGTTATCAGTCACTCGTCACATTGGCAGCTGAAGAGCTAAGGAGACAAGTGAACAGAAATGAGTCACAGCATCACATGAATTTTCCCAATCACAACCCTTCAAAAGCCCTACACACACACACATACACACTATATATATATATATATATATATATATATATGTGTGTGTGTATGTGTGTGTGTGTGTGTGTGTACGTGTGTGTGTGTGTGTATATGTGTATATATGTGTGTGTGTGTATATATGTGTGTGTGTATATGTGTGTGTGTATATGTGTGTATATGTATATATGTATATATATATATATATGTATGTATATACATATATATACATACATATATATACATACATATATATATATATATACATATATATATATATATATATATATATATATATATATATATATATATATATATATATATATATATATATATATACATACATACATACATACATACATACATACACACACAACTAAGGCATCAGTGGTGCCTTAGTTATATATATATATATATATATATATATATATATATATATATATATATATATATATATATATATATATATATATATATATATATATATATATATATATATATATATATATATATATATATATATATATATATATATATATACATACATACATACATACACACACAACTAAGGCATCAGTGGTGCCTGTGGTCATCAGAGCACTCAGCAGTGACCCTCAAACTGGAGAAGTGGCTACTGCAAATCCCAGGAAAAACATCAGACACCTCAGTCCAGAACAATGCAGAAGTAGGAATAGCAAAGACACTGCGCAGAGCCCTCAAGCTCCCAGGCCTCTGGGAGCTTGAAGTTTTGGGCATCAATAAATGATACACATCCAACAAAACCTTACTCCTGTCCTCTAAAATGAAAGTGTTAATGTCCATTTCTCAGAACTTTGTTAAAGATCCACTAATCCTCCATCAATTATGATCACAGGTTTCTGCTTCCTGTTATATATATGGTGCCATTTTGAGGACAGTTGACCATTCAAAAGATATAATGTTTTGTTTTAAATTGCTAATTGCAATGACAATGGTCCTAACATTTTATCATTCTGAAACCCATGGATAGCACCTGTTAATCTATTAATGACAAGCTATTTTATTCTCTTCCTTTATTTATCCAACCACACTACAATATCTGCATATTATCAGTAGTAATTTTACGTTCCACCATCGTAAGTAATACGGGCCTATCAAATGTTATGTCCTTGGTATACACCCTAATTACCGTCCCCACAATACTTGGTAAAGAAGTAGACACACGCACTCATACACACACAGAACACACACACATAACATACAAAGCCAATAAGGAGTCCAGGGGAGCACATTCCTGAGCGAGAGAGACGCGGGCAGCCGGGACATCCTGAGGAAACAACACTCACTTCCTGTCAAAATTAAACCAACTCACTGCTGCTACTCGTGATAACTGTCTCTGCCGAGGTACCACCCTTGGGTCCCCCCTCGTACCGCCCAAACATCCCGCAAGGCTGCCATACCAGTGCGCCTCCAGGACAGGACAGAGGAGCTGGGATTTTCATTTGTCAGGATGGGCCTCTTGTTGCTGCTGACCTCTGTGCTCTTTTACAGCTGTAAGGCTACTGTCTAAACGCTATAAACATGGATTGTGAGTTTGAATATTTTACATGGCTAATATGTTGTCTTATTTTTTATGAAAGATATGGGGTCAATGACAGGAGTGGATGCTCAGAGCAGTAAGTACAAAACTTGGTTGCTTTATTTTGATTGTGCTGCAAATTTTATGTGCTAGGGTGAGGATTAACCAGTGTCACTATTAATTTATATACTAGCAATAGATTTTAAAAAACTATTAATCTAGATTATATTATTAATTTAAACATCATGCTCATTGTCTAATACAGAGAATTTTGTGAAATCTTATCTTAAACTAAATAACTGCTAATAAAATGAAATGAAATGTCTTTTTGCTATGAATACTTTTTGATGTGTTAATCCCATAGTGAACCTTTACAGCCCAGGATTCCTATAAGAGAAAGGAGGTGTACTTGACCTCATATGAACCGTATTTATTAAATGTGAAGTATACTTTGACAAAACAGTGTCTGAAGTACTTGTTTTATATATATTGTACATTTGGACAGTTGTTTCTCTCAGTCATATATGTTAGAGCTTTTTACAAGTTCCTGCGTTTGAAGTATAGACTGTATATATAAAGACTTTGTGAGAATCAGAACCACACATAAGCCAGATATCAGTTTGGTTGTCTATGGGAACTTCCTACTTGATTATCTTCTGTGTATTCGGTGCTCTTGAAGGTGACGTTTTGGAAAAGTTGTTGGGAACATGAGTTGAAACTGTGTCACACGCCTCTCTGTCCTCAGTCCCTTTTGTGGAAGTCATTAGTGGCTCTGTACTGTTTGAAGTGAAGATAGAAGTTAACTATCTATCAGACTGGAAAAAAACGCTTGTCTGTTACATTTGTGTACACTCCGTCGAGTTGATTTTAATGATAGATTTTCATAATCACATAAAAGAAATATTAAATTGTAGTTACCTGGTTTGTTTTGTAATCACCACCTCTGAAACTGATTTGCAACTTGTTTTTTTGTTTTGAGTCATTCTTAACATTCATCCCTCCTGGTCTTGTCCTTGATCACAAACTCAACTAGAAAACCTATTACCTGTTTATTTTTAACTTTTTAGTTTCATACCTGCCAACTAATTCAACTTTTTCCCACTTATTATCTAAAAACTGGAATGAAATCTTTAAAAAAAATATCTATTCCTATGATTTGATACACACTGCTGGTTCTGTATGTGCCTTGCCATGCTTCCAGAGGGTTTTTGGTCCTGTCCTCCTCTCCTCCTCCCTGTAAACGCAGTGATTGATGCCTCAGTGCTGTTGATCGTTGAGTCCCTCCTCTGTTTGTTTAGCTCACACAGCCACAGCAGCAGCCAACTGGTGTGAGCTCCATCTGCTACAGCAGCAGCTCAGGGCTCATTACACAACTTCAGAAACTCCACTCAAAGGTGATTTACTCCAAAGCGTTTTTTTAATTTGTATTTATTTTGTACATATATAAAAATGCTTTGAAGTAAATCACTATATATGTGCATGCTTGTGTATGTTTAATAATAGTAATCATGGTATTGCCAGCTTTAATTAAGGTCCGTAACTTCATTAGAGTTTTTGTTGTGTTTTGTTTAATTCATTTATGCATTTGGTATAAGTACAAAAAGAAGTGATATAATTTGTCAAAGTAACACAGTAGACCGCTAGACGCAGCATATTTGGTGCTATAAGATGTAATCACGTTGTTGAAGTTTGACGATGTCTTAATTTTAAATGAAGGGTGAGAATCGCTGTTTTTGAAAGAAAATTTTAACCTATGATTCAAAAAAGGTTGAACATTATTAGTATTTGTTTGGGATTGGCACCACAAACCATCATCATTCATTTAAGTCTTTTCAACTCAAAATAGTCAGATTTATTTGGTTTTCTGAAGCTTTTGTGAAAAAATAACTTGACTTTAGTTTAGTTTTGCCTCCAGGAAAAACCTTGAATTATAGAGATATTTATCATAAACAAGAAGTCTGCAATCTTTCTATTCCCCCAAAGAATTCTTGTCTCTCCTTGTCCTCTACCTCAATTTTGAACTATTTTAGAATATTATGATGTCTTGTGAATGCAACCCGTAGTGGACAAAAATAAAAAGCTCAATGGGAGAGATTGCATTTTATCACGGCCTTGGCTTTATCAGTGTAACTTATACTAATGATCTTATTTGTTAGGAGATCTGTATTTGATCTAAATACTGAAATGCCAGGCTATTTGATGAATAATGAATTGACTTCTTAAATATCACTGTTTCTATCCAACATCTGCTTCTTTGTGAGTTTAGTTTTACCTTTAATAAACATCACCAACTGTGACCTATGAATCAGGCATTCATTTTCATGCATTAAAACTCAACACATAATCTTACAATCCTTATGAATCCTAATGTAAAATAATGAATACGTAGGACCTGTTGGTGTTTTTCTGATTGGTGAAACATGGTAGAATGCAGGAGTGGCTTCAATAGGCATTGTTTTAACGTCTGTCTCACACCCAAATGATGTCAGGAGTCTCCAAACACAAACATATCAGCTTCACCTGTTGCTCATATAATGGAAACTCTTAGCAACATGTACTAGCAACGGGGGCGAGCAGAGGCTAACTTTTCCAGCTTTTTGTTCAAATGGGAAGTGAGGAATAGGAAATGCCAGGTCAAGTACAACAGTGGCTGACGAGGACACTTCCTGATTCTCATACATGTGCCTTGAGTCAGATGATGATAATATGGGAAGTGTGAGCATGATTTAAAAAATGAATTTGTCATTTTCATCATAATGGTTAAAAAAAATATATAAAAAAAATAAAGAAATAAAAAAGGGGGGCTTTTTTCCACATGTTGTTGTGAGCAGCTTTGTTATGAATTTAATTTGATTTTAAAACAAAGACGCTAAAATGTTGAATGAGGACAAAGGTGTTGGCTAAAATGTGGTCTGTTTTTAGATTGTGTATTTGTATGTGGTATTGAATATTGAATATGTGTGAACAGTCAATGTTTGTATTATTCTTTTGGAAAAAATATGTATACTCTTACTATTACTCCTATGTATTTATTTATGTCAAATGTGAAATTATTAAATTGGTTAAAAACAATACATTTGACACTGACTTAAACAGTCACTTACCATATAGTCTAGGTATTTTAGGTTCTTTGGCTATAATCTTCCACAGTACAGAGAATGTTCCAAAATATGGTTTTAACTTTTAATTTTTAACTTCTATTTCCATGGAGTTATGCAAGTGATGTGCTACCTCCCGAAAGTTACATACTGTACCTTTAACCAACAGAAAGTAAACAAAATTAAACAATGCAACAATCATTGGTATAAAGTATAAAGAAATAATAAGATTAACCTACACCCTCTGTATTCCCTGTTCTGCCCCTCATCAGGGTTCACCATCCGCTCCATCTCTCTGTCTCTGGAGCCCGGTGAGAACGTGACCCGGGACACTAAGGTGACAGTGCGGTGCAGCGCGGTGGTGAGCAGTTCAGGAGTCCAGCCTCTGAGCAGAGAGTACACCATCTACAAAGACGGCATCGTGGTCTACTCCAAAACCACCAGCAGCACAGAGGACCTGCTGTACGTCCTATCCCACGCCCGGGTCTCCTATACGGGCAAATACAAGTGCAAGATCAGCATCGAGGGCAAGAGCCAGAGCAGTGAGGCCCGCAGGCTCACAGTCACAGGTACGAGAGAGTGTGTTCAGTGGTGTGACTTTTAAGATGCATAATGACTTTTAATAGCTTTTATAATTATTGTCCCTTCTCATTTACTCAATTTAAGTCATATTTAGAGTGAGTCATGCATGTTTTTTAATTCTTCTGTACTCAAGACGTCATTGCTCTGAAAATAGATAAAAATGTGCCAATGAAATTTGGTTTCTCAGTTGCCTTACATTTTGAATAGTTAAATATCTCTTATCTTTCTGTTACTTGAGGCCATACCAACTCGAGAATGCCTAATCTCACTTGATTTTAAGCAAAAAATTTAAGTCAAGCAGAATTGGGCCTGGACATTATATTGGGATGGGAGACAGCTGGGAATACAATGTGCTGCAGTGGAATGGCACAGACCACAGGCTCCAGTGTTTACTTCACCCACCTTGCCTAGTAAAAATGTGGAGTGAGTGATTGGTGGTGTGTCCAATGGCACAGATTGGCAGTCTTGCTTCTGTCATTCAGCCTCAGTCAACCCCAGAAAAAAGGTGGTTTGCCCTCTCCAGGTGGGTGGAGAGTCCTTGTGGAGGAGTTCAAGTATCTCGAGTCTTGTTCATAAGTGAGGGAACAATGGAGCGTGAGATTGACGGGTGGATTGGTGCAGCATCTGCAGTGATGACTGTGGTGGTAAAGAAGGAGCTGAGTCAAAAGGCAAAGCTCTTATTTACTGGTCAATCTACATTCCTACCCTCATCTATGGTCATGAGCTTTGGGTAATGACCGAAAGGACAAGATTGTGCTTATGTTATACCATATTATTTCATTATCTTTCTCAAATACCACTTGTTATTTTTCAGGCTTGTCCCCTCCGGTCCTGCAAATTGATCAGACCATGCTGAGTGAAGGGGAGGAGCTCCAGGCCACCTGCACAGCTCCTGGAGAAACTGGGTCTATTATATTTTACTTTTATGAAGACCTTAAAGAGAAGCGAGAAGAACGTGTGAACACAGACCAAGTGAAGGTGGCATTCCCCCTCAGCGGCCCAGGACACCACACCATACAGTGCTCATACACGGTCCTCATCCCCCCAGACTCCATCGTCTCAGAGAATAGCCACTCTGTGCATGTCTCTGTCAGAGGTGAGGGGTCAAAGACATAGAGACATAGACATAGACATAGATCTAAACAGGATGCAACCACTGAACTCTGGTTAGAAAGATTTAAAGATTTTTTTTTAAATCACTCTATTTAACATACTCTATTCAATCTATTTTTTATTGAAATTGAGGTTGACTTATATTACAAATATTTGAATAAACAATATTAAATGTAATTCAACACATTTTTTGTGGGTATTTTCCGGCCTTTTGTTGAACCTAGTACACAGACATTACTGTGCGCAGGCTCTCCACAGATCTAGTCGATAACTTGGCCTGTTTGCATTACCTAATTGTCTCCATGTAGATAGACTATTTTAATGCTATGCTACTGTAGAACCTTCAAGGCACATCTATGGAGACAAGCAGGTGGCAGAACATCCACCTGAAAGTTTACATAGTGAATCTTTAAAGAGACCAATCCACAGTTATCTGGACCAATGAAATTGCCTACACAAACCGAGCAGAAAATGTGGATTCAGTTACATTTTTTAAGACTGTAAACTTATGGAATACAATATCTTCCCCCCCCCACAGAGCTGTCCATTGTGCCCGTACTGGAAATCTCCCCTCAGTACAAAGTGTATGAGGGGGACCAGCTCAGCATGTCCTGTGGAGTTCGAGACATTTATCATCATTTTGACTCAGTGCTTGTGTATCTGAGTCAGGGCATGAATATGCTGAAGAGTGGACAGACAAAAGTGAACCACACCATGACAGTTCTGGCCAAAGACGAGGCAGAGTTTGAGTGTCGCTTAGAGGCAGGAAAAGTGGTGAAGGCTGTGACCAAGGTTGTCCCTGTCACTGGTGCGTATGTTTGGTTATTTATTATTAGGATCCTATGGACCTCAATAGCTTGGTTCCCATTCATTTTTTCCCCATAGACTCTCCTAAAAAATGTTTTCCTAATATAATGGACGTTAGTTACCTCATAGCTGGTTAACCTTAGAGTCTGAACTTTAAATATTAGATTTTTTCCAAAAGTCTATGGAGAAAATGAATGGAAAACCGGAACCAGAGTAGACTTCAGAGTGGGTGGAACTATTGAGGTCCATCTGCCATTGCTTTGTCAAATTTTCCTTTTCCTGTCTAAAGCTGCAAAAGTATCAATATCATAATAACATCAAGTTTATTTTTCTCACAAAAATGTACTGTTTTGTTTAGTTTAGTTTTATAATGAGAATGTCTATTTTTAAAAGGTAGATTTTATGTATTACTTTCGGTACTAAATCCTAAATAAGCCTATAATATTGCAACTTGATTTTGTCTATGTTCAGTGTTTTGTTTTGTCTATTTTGTTTTTTTGTTTTTTTCAGCCCAGGCATGCACATTTTAATTTCAATATAAATGAAGTCACTGTGTCAAAAAGAATATTAAAATATCTCAATAATATCAATATCACAGTAGTTTACTTTAAAAAAAAGTATCGACATTGAGTTGTTATGCTGTTATCGTGACAACACTATATTATTTACCCTTTTATTGTTCCTCTCGTCAGAGCTGTTTTCAGTGCCCACTCTGACCATGAATCCAGAGGAGGTTTTCCAAAAAGAATTAATGAAACTCATTTGTAAAAGTGATGAGATTGCGTCCGAGCGATTGTCCAGTGAAGACCTGACGTACGCCATCGACCCTCCTCAGATGCACCTGGAGGAGAAGAAGAGAGGAGAGTTCTCTGGAAAAGCTTTAGCCGTGGAGTTCAACTACAGCTGTATCGCCAGGGCCAAGGGCATCTTGAAGCACAGCAGAACACTCACTGTTCGCCCAAAAGGTAGATTTTTACAATATTATGTTGCTCAATCTGGTTGGTTCTCAACCTGGGGGTCACATGATATCGGAGAATAATTTTATGAAAACTCTTAATTAAATAACACTTCATATGCACTGGTAAATGTAGATTCCTTTTTGCTGCCTTACCATTTATCCAGGCCTATGTCTTGCAAATAGCAGCAAACATTAGACATAAAGCTATTTTATAATTTTGCAAGTAGCCCATTTTCGTGTTTGGGGGTCGTGTTATGAGGGTCGTCACTACACAAATTTGAGAACCACTGCAGGTAATTAATCTGTAAGTGATAACAATAGGGTGAATTAGGATAGCTACATTTATTTCAACGGTCATATAAAAAAGCACAAATCATATTGCTCTATAAATACTCTAATCATATGCTCATATCTCAAAGGGGTACAGATTTTTTAAAACAGCAAGAGAGCAGGCCCACATTTCTCACTCTAAAATATTTTCATCATATTATGTTTTCTAAGTAACCAATATTCACCTGTTTCTCTGCTCCTGTTTAGTGGCTGTATCCATCCCTAAGATCTCCGTTGTGGATAGGGCTATTATTGGCAAACCCTTTAAGATTCGCTGTAAGTCGGATAACGGCAGCCTGCCCATAAACTACACCCTGATTTCTGACTACAAACAAGTTTCCATGGTGACAGTGAGCATCCCATCTGAGGAGGCTTTGTTCAACGTGACGGTGAACAAACCTAAAGACATCCGCAAGTTCTTCTGTGAGGCACGTAACGGCCAACAACAGTCCCAGCTCAGCCGCAGTCTGGATGCTACGGTCATAGGTAAATCTGCTACTCACAGAAAAAGAGGGAGGGAGAGAGATAGAATGTGGTTGGTAGTGAGGGACAGAGAGAGAGAGATATAGAGACCATATAGATAGAGACCAACGTCTGTCTCGGGGATAAAATATAAGTAATTCAGATTCGGAAAACTGGAGCACCTGTGTACCATGTGTGTATACTATTTGATGTATTAAAAGAAAGTGCAGAAGGTTAGTTAACCTGCTTTATAGATCCAGAAATATTAAATTTTTTAATGCTGCACTAAACAACTTTCCTCCTATGAGGTCCATCAGCTGTTTGGTTATTGCTTTGTCTGGAGATTTTGACTGTTTTCAACTTTTCATTCTTGCAGATATTCAATGATATGTATTTTACATGCCATGAAAGGGGTCACCTCTCCACAGATCTGGCCTGTACCTTGGCCTGGTAAAGTCACCTGCTTTTCGCCATAGGGATATGCAGGTTTAATACCATACTGTGAATCATTCTATGTAAAGTAACAAGCAAGGAGTAGACCTAAGTTCCACCAGAACAGGTACATATTGTACCTTTAATTTTGTGTAATTAAAACATATTAGTTACAATTTGACTTTAAAGGATATCTTCAGTAAGGTCCCACAATAGGTGTGATGTGACAAGTTATTGGTATGAAAATTGGTCTGAAAATGTCTCACAAATATTGCAAAAGATGAACTTTAAATCTGTCAACTGGACAGAGAGTGAAGACATTTTGCTGCTCATCCAAGCTGCTTCTTCAGTTCTGGTCAGATTGCTGGTGGCCACTGACTTATATCTGTCTGAAAGGAGGAGCTAACTACACTGAAACTGTAAACATCTATTGTCTCCAGTTTCAGCTGAAACTACCCTGTTCAGCTTCTCTACCATTAATTTTTTTCAATTGGATGTTTATGAAACTCAAATTACATTTCAGACTGTTCTGTTATTCTGTACATAACGTAAAATCTAATAAGAAACAATTCTACAAAGTGCATGAAATATCAATGCTCTTTCTTCTGCAGAGCCTGTGTCTCAGTGTCATGATGTCAGTTTCCCTGTCCTCCCGTGCTCTCTCCCCCTCCCCTACCTGTGTGTCTGGAGCTGGGTGGAGTGCCTGACTCCTCCCGTGCACACCTGGGGTGCATCAGCCTAATCACCACCACCTGCTGCTGAGTACAAGAAGGCTTGGCAGTCTACACTCGGTGCCAGACCGTCCGCGTGTAAAACATTCCTGCCTCTACTCGCCCAGCTCCTGCCGCCACGTTCCAGTCCTGGTATCGCTTCCAGCTCGTCTTGTCTCCTGCTCGTCTCGTCTCCTGCTCGTCTCGTCTCCTGCTCGTCTCGTCTCCTGCTCGTCTCGTCTCCTGTCCGGTCCTGGTCTCTGGTTTGTCACCCGCTCCCCGCTCTGGTCTTCGTCTGATCCGCCTGCCCTGGTACCGCACCTGCTTCTATCCCCGTCCTGGTCCTGTCCTGCCCGCCTCTACCTGCACCGCACCCGCCTGACCCGTCTCCCGCTCCCCGGTTCCTGTACCTGCTCTTGTGACCTGTTTAAAGACTGCATTTTCACCGCTGTAAATAAACACTGTTAAAACTGCTCTGGTCTGCATCCTTTGGTCCTATCCGCACCGTTACGACAGAACGGTCTGGCCACTATGGACCAAGCAGGCTCAGATCCGGACCAGACGCGCCGCCTCACGCACTCTCACCCCGAGGCGGTGCTGGGTCAGCATGAACAATCCATTCGGACTCTATTGGAGCTAAATCAGACATTGTCCCAGCAGGTGGCACAGCTTAACCACCAGGTGGCCGCGCTCCTCGTCACCCCGCCTGCTGCAGCCGGAGCGCCGCCACGCCTCCCGGAGCCGAGAGGCACGGATCCGGAGCCGTATGCTGGACAACCTCACCTCTGTCGCGGATTCCTGTTCCAGTGCGAGTTCATGTTCCAGCAATGCCCTTCTCGTTTCAGCTCGGGGGCCACCAAGATCCGATATATATGTGGATTACTCCGGGGCAGAGCTCTCCAGTGGGCAGAGGCGCGCCTAATGAAGACGTCTGTGGATAGCCTGGATTTTAATGAATTTGTGTCCACGTTTAAGCTGGTGTTTGACCACCCGCACTACCAGGACAATGCTGCCTCCCGGTTATTGACTCTCAGCCAGGGCTCCAGGACGGTAGCGGATTATTCCATTGAATTCTGGACACATGCGGCGGAGCTGGACTGGACGGACAGCGCGCTGCGGGCTGTGTTTGTGCGGGGCCTGAACGAGACTTTGAAAGATGAATTGGTTTCCCGGGACGAACCCCCCGACCTGCGGACCCTCATCTCCCTCACTCACCGTATAGACAACCGCCTACGGGCTCGTCGCCGAGAGAGACGCCGGTCACCGGTCCCGCCGGAGCCACGCGCTGCCCCGCCCCCGCCGGATGAGCCCATGCAACTCGACAGGACCCTTGTGTCGGCCGAGGAGCGTCAACGGAGGCGTCGTCTGGCCGGGGCTTGCCTCTACTGCGGTGAGCGCGGACATTATGTGGTCACTTGCCCAGTTCGGCCAAAAGGGGGGGCCCACCAGTAGCACTGGGAGTACTGGTGGGCGAGCAACACATCCTGGACTCTTCTAATAGACTGCGGCTCAGCGCCACCCTGTGCGTTCGCACAGAGACCTTATGCGTTTCCGCCCTTATCGACTCCGGGGCTGAGAGGGACTTTATTGATGCCCAAGTCGCGGAGCAGCTCGGGGTCTACCTGGAGCCCCTCGAACGCCCCTTAAATGCCCAGGGGCTCAATGGACGTTTTCTGGGGCACATCACTCACATCACAGAACCTGTCACCGTGATTCTGTCCGGCAACCACCAAGAGAACCGTCAGTTTCATGTCCTGTCCTCCTCCGCTTCTCCTCTGGTCCTTGGTTACCCCTGGCTACGCGCCCACAACCCTGTTTTCGATTGGGCCAGGGGCGGAGTTTCGGGCTGGAGTCCCGATTGCCACGCCAAGTGCCTTCGGTCCGCCCTCCCTCCGGCCGGGAGGTCCGTTCCTGTCGCTGATCCGTCCCCAGACACCCCCAATCTGTCCTCGGTGCCTGCTGAATATCACGACCTGGGGGAGGTTTTTAGCAAGAGCAAGGCCCTCTCTTTACCGCCCCACCGTCCATATGACTGCGCCATTGACCTCCTGCCGGGTGCCCCACTACCATCTAGCAGGCTATATAACCTGTCTAAACCTGAACGCGAGTCAATGGAGGACTATATCCGTGGGTCCCTGGCTGCCGGAATCATCCGCCCGTCCACTTCACCCGTGGGAGCGGGGTTCTTCTTTGTGGCTAAGAAGGACAAATCCCTGCGGCCTTGCATTGATTACCGGGGTCTGAACAATATAACTGTAAAGAATAAATACCCGCTTCCCTTACTGGACTCGGCATTTACGCCCCTCCACGGTGCGACCATCTTCTCAAAGTTGGATTTGCGGAATGCGTACCACCTGGTGCGCATCAGGGAGGGAGACGAATGGAAGACGGCCTTCAAGACACCCCTGGGACATTTCGAATACTTGGTTATGCCCTTCGGTCTCACCAACGCCCCTGCCGTATTCCAAGCCCTCATCAACGATGTGCTCCGTGATTTCCTTAACCGATTCGTCTTTGTTTACTTGGATGACATCTTGATTTTCTCGCGGTCCCCCCAGGAGCATCATCAGCACGTTCGCCAGGTTCTCCAGCGCCTCCTCGAGAATAAACTGTTCGTGAAAGCTGAGAAATGCGAGTTTCACGCAGAGGAGGTCAGCTTTTTGGGCTTCATTGTGGGGCGGGGCCAAGTAAGAGCTGACCCTGAAAAGATCCAGGCTGTCACTGAGTGGCCCGTTCCTACCAGCCGGAGACAGCTCCAGAGATTTATCGGCTTTGCCAATTTTTATAGACGTTTCATCCGGGATTTTAGTAGGGTTATCTCGCCCTTAACTAAACTCACCTCTCCTGCTTTGCCGTTTGCCTGGTCTCCTGAGGCGCAGACAGCCTTCGAGAAGCTTAAGAGACTATTTACCTCCGCTCCCATCCTGCACCAGCCCGACCCTTCACGGCAATTCATCGTGGAGGTCGACGCCTCCGACTCGGGAGTGGGGGCCGTGCTTTCGCAGAGGTTCGACCCCCACAACCGCCTCTGTCCCTGCGCCTTCTTTTCCCGGCGATTGTCCTCGGCCGAGGTCAATTATGACGTGGGGGATCGGGAGCTCCTTGCCGTAAAGCTGGCCTTGGAGGAGTGGCGCCACTGGCTCGAAGGGGCGGAGCAACCATTCATCGTCTGGACCGACCATAAAAACTTGGAGTACATCCAGTCCGCCAGGCGCCTCAATCCCCGTCAAGCTCGTTGGTCCCTCTTCTTCAGCCGCTTCAACTTTCTCCTCACCTACCGCCCCGGATCTCGGAACGTCAAACCCGATGCCCTCTCCCGCCAGTTCGCCCTGGAGGATAGCCCGGTCACCGCAGAAACAATTATTCCCTCCTCGTGTGTGGTGGCCGCGGTCCATTGGGATATCGAGGACACCGTCCGAGAGGCCCAGACCAACGACCCCGACCCAGGTAACGGCCCTCCAGGTAAACTGTTTGTTCCCGATTCTGTCCGGTCTCAGGTGCTCCAGTGGGTCCATGCCTCCCGTTTCGCCTGCCATCCTGGTGCCGGTCGCTCTCTCTCCCTCCTCAGGAGACGCTTCTGGTGGCCCACGATGGACACAGACACCCGGGCTTATGTCGCCGCCTGCCAGGTATGTGCTCGGGCCAAGGCCTCCCACTCACCCCCTTCTGGTCTCTTGCATCCTCTCCCAGTTCCTCGTCGCCCTTGGTCCCACATCGCCTTGGACTTCGTGACGGGCCTTCCCCCTTCCCAGGGGAACACGGTGGTTCTCACCATTGTGGACCGCTTCTCCAAGGCCGCCCATTTCGTTGCCCTGCCTAAGCTCCCCACAGCCAAAGAAACTGCCGACCAGCTGACCAGTCATGTCTTCCGACTCCACGGCATCCCGGTGGACATCGTGTCCGACAGAGGGACCCAATTCACCTCTCAGGTATGGCGGTCTTTCTGCGACGGTTTGGGGGCCACGGTTAGCCTCACGTCCGGGTTCCATCCACAATCTAATGGGCAGACGGAGCGGGCCAACCAAGACCTGGAGTCGGCCCTACGGTGCACAGCCTCCGCCAACCCCGCGACCTGGAGTACTCACCTGCCCTGGATAGAGTATGCTCACAACTCCCTCGTGAGTTCCGCCACTGGTATGTCCCCCTTCGAGGCATCGCTGGGATATCAACCCCCTCTCTTTCCCACGGAGGAGAGGGACCTCGCCGTCCCGTCTGTTCAGCGCCATCTCCAGCGCTGTCGCCGGATCTGGAAGAAGGCCAGGGCGGCCCTTCTTCGGGCTGGAGCGCGCACTAAGGCGACGGCCGATCGCCACCGTGTCCCGGCGCCCGTATACCAACCTGGCCAGATGGTTTGGCTCTCCGCCAAGACGGTCCCGCTGAAGACGGACTCCCGTAAGCTGTCCCCCCGATTCCTGGGACCGTTTAAGATCATGAGGATCATAAATCCATCGGCGGTGCGCCTCCAGTTACCCCCGTCTCTCCGGATTCATCCGACCTTTCACGTCTCCCAGGTTAAACCAGTCCGGACCAGCGACCTGTGCCCTCCGGCCGATCCCCCACCGCCCGCCCGAGTCATTGACGGCCACCCGGCGTTCACCGTCCGCCGCCTGATTGACGTTCGTCGCCGTGGTAGGGGCCTCCAGTACCTCGTCGATTGGGAGGGTTACGGTCCGGAGGAGCGATCCTGGGTGCCCAGGGCACGCATTCTGGACCCCGACATGGTGAGAGACTTCCACCGCGCTCATCCTGACAAGCCTGGGGGTCCACCAGGAGGTGGACCTTAGGGGGGGGGTACTGTCATGATGTCAGTTTCCCTGTCCTCCCGTGCTCTCTCCCCCTCCCCTACCTGTGTGTCTGGAGCTGGGTGGAGTGCCTGACTCCTCCCGTGCACACCTGGGGTGCATCAGCCTAATCACCACCACCTGCTGCTGAGTACAAGAAGGCTTGGCAGTCTACACTCGGTGCCAGACCGTCCGCGTGTAAAACATTCCTGCCTCTACTCGCCCAGCTCCTGCCGCCACGTTCCAGTCCTGGTATCGCTTCCAGCTCGTCTTGTCTCCTGCTCGTCTCGTCTCCTGCTCGTCTCGTCTCCTGCTCGTCTCGTCTCCTGCTCGTCTCGTCTCCTGTCCGGTCCTGGTCTCTGGTTTGTCACCCGCTCCCCGCTCTGGTCTTCGTCTGATCCGCCTGCCCTGGTACCGCACCTGCTTCTATCCCCGTCCTGGTCCTGTCCTGCCCGCCTCTACCTGCACCGCACCCGCCTGACCCGTCTCCCGCTCCCCGGTTCCTGTACCTGCTCTTGTGACCTGTTTAAAGACTGCATTTTCACCGCTGTAAATAAACACTGTTAAAACTGCTCTGGTCTGCATCCTTTGGTCCTATCCGCACCGTTACGACACTCAGCCACTGTTGACAGTCATTCCTTCCCCATCTGAGACGACAGAGGGCTCAAACCTCATCTTCATCTGCAGCATTAGAGGCACGCCCCCGGTTACCTTTAAAGTCTATCGCTATGGTAAGGACGAGCCGGTGTTCACCAGAACTTCTGCTGAAAACAACACCAACTTTGAGTTTCCCAAGCTGGCCAAGGATGACAGCGGGATATACTACTTTGAAGCATTCAACCATGCCAACAACATCGTCATCAGTGACCCAGTCAACATACAGGGTGAGAGCAAGATGGATTATACCTTTATTTACACATTGCCCAGCTCATAGCAGGAAGTGTTTTAAGTTTCTTAGAAAGTTTTCAACTTCTGGAGGGCAGTCAAAGCAAATCACTTTCAAATTCATTATTCAGGTGAAACTTTTTCTTCTATGGACCACTCAACTACTGCCTTTAATCCATAACTTACTGCGTGGAGTTTGCATGTTCTCCCCGAGTCTGAATTGGTTTCCTCCAGGCACTCTGGTTTTCCCATCAACCAAAAATGTGCACCAATCCTCCAGCTAAGGTAGTCCTGACTACGTCTGGCAAAAAGATCAGGGAGATAGGTCCATGGATGCAGCACTGCAGTGCCCGCTGCTTCTGATGAGATGCCCCAGCAACACTGAAAGATGGGTGAAATACAGAGGACAAATTTCCCTACAAGGACAATAAAGAGTACCTTAACTGTAACCTGACAGAAGAAGACCAGAGGTCTGGTCTTATCTTTTTTGTCTTATTTTTTTTCCATCTATCATTGGCAAAAAATAAACTTGCAGATGGCAGTGGTAAACACCCTTATATAAGGATATGCGATGTATCAGGAAAACATATTTTATCGTGAGATTCTTAATAATACCCAGACAAATTATGTAGGCTCCCACAGTTATACAAACAAATACCTAAAACATCTGACTCTTGTTTGATTTAGTTAAACTTTATGGATGATTTCCTGATTGTTGTTTCCTCCTCTCTCCTCCACAGTGCGTTTAGCAATGTGGAAGAAGATAGTGATCGGGAGCTTCTGTCTGCTGGCCCTGTGTGTCCTGGTGGTGGTCTGTGTTCTCTGCTACAAAACTCACAGAGGTAGACAGACCTACAGCCCTCCGTCTGCGCCCTCTTAACCTCACTATGTACGAACAAGACATCAACCCTCTCCTCCTCTCTTACCTCTTTCTCTCTTTCTCGTCATGTCCTCCTCCTTCTCTTATCTCTGTCTCTTATCGTAGGTAAAAAGGAAGGAGCCTCTGAACTGTCAGTGTGAGTTGGAATCAGTATTTGTTTATCATGAATTTTATAGATAGAGTAGCTTAAAGGTGCACTATGTGACTTTTCTGGAGGAGAGTCTGCCACCTGCTTGTCTCTTGCATGTCATTGTCTTGTCTGGGATGTTATACAGTTTGGCATTAAACTTATCTATCCTGCATCCTGTTTTAAAGTTACCTTGTAAAACCCAGATGCTTTCTGTAAGTAGTGTTGCCTCTCCATATATCTGAACTGCAACTTGGTTCTGGTTCACATGCTTGTTTCCATGGAGATAAATGGGTTTAATGCCATATTGTGGAACTTTCCTAGCAAAGCAATGACAATGAGCTGGTGTGGGGCACTGCACCAGAAAAATTATGTAGCACACCTCTAAAGAGAGAAAATTAAGGTTTTTTGGGTGTTAGGGCTAGAAAATTGTTATTTTCTTGTTTGAGACTTTTATAATAGTCTGATTCAAAAACATGCTAAATCAATAGCTATTGATATTACTTTAATTATGAAACAGATTCTCTTTTATATGGAAAGTACATGTTTGTTGCACAATGTAATTTCATTATTATTATTTATAGAAAGCCTGCATACCCTAAATCAGATGAGACTTTAACAATGAATCTAACCCACGAAACTCCAGTTTATGACATGCCCACAGGTAGCCCACTGTTTACTGTTTTCTGTTGTTCACATCCACATTTACACCCATTTATTATTGACTCAGACCAAGCACTTCAATAGTTTTCTAACATGCATGCAAGACTGCTCTACTAATATGATTCAGAAAAAGTTGGGATAATGTGTTTGATATAGAATGTAAAAGGTCTATTTGTGAAATTTACAATAAAGCAGTAAAAATTACTTCTATTACTACTATTTCAGTAAATATAGTTAATTGTAGTCATTGGATTAAATTAGTTTTAGTTATTAATAAATGTGTACTAGGAATTGTCTAGTGGCTTCACATTTAATTATGTCCATTGTACACAGTATCCCCACTTTTATGGAAATTGTGTTTTACAAAAACAGTGTTAACTTGTATTTTCATTAGACATGATAAATTAACCTATATGTGACTTTTGCATGTACTAATTATTTTTTCTGTTGTCAAAAGTAGCATCAGTAGTACTAAATTCTGGACATTTAGCTTGTAGATAGTAGTTATGCAGTTATTACATTGTTGTTGTAAGGTTCTTAGACAGCTCTATATGATCTTGTTGCAGACGCAGTGCCAGGCTATGAAGGCATAGAGGGGGGAGTGACCAATGGGACGAGAGCTAGCGTGACGGCTCTACCTGCTAACACAAGCTACAGTGTGTCTGCTGCAGTTTAGAGACAGCTCACAAAAAGATGGCTCTGAACTTTATTTTGTAAATGACTGAGAACTAAATGGGAAGGACCACAGCGACTGGACTCTTCTTGGCTTTTGGACTCAGAAGAGGCGTGTTGTAAACCAAAATGACCTGTTGTTCCCTCTCCCCTCCGCAGGCTTCTTTTATATATTACTTTTTAAATGCTTTGTCCTGTATTTCTGACTGTTCTGTTTTCTGTACTCCATGTTCTGCTCACATTTTACAAGCGGGAAAATGTTCCAAAAGACTAGATCATGCTTTCCTAGGTCTCTGCTGTATTATAATTTATGCACTATTTATTTTTTTATTTGTTTTACTTCTGATGAGAGTTCACACTTACTTCACTGTAACTGGATCAGTCCATATGTCAGTCACTTAAAGTATGACAGAGGGTGACCAATAGAATGGTCAATAATATAGAGATGTTATTGCTTTGTCTTGAATGTTTCATAGTAAGACTTTAAACATATCTAGCTCGACAAAGACAAGCAGGTGACATCATCAGACCTAGTTACTTCTGTGGAATGTTTAATGCCATACTGTGGAAGATTCCAGGCAAAGCAATCCTTGGAGAAAAGCTCCCCACCAGAAAGGTTATATAGTGCACCTGTAATTCACACGTATAGTTATTTAAATGCAATGTTGGTTATTTATTTATTTTCCCTGGCTATCCTAAATAGTCTTTCACTCACCACTTGACCAAAAACTGTATCAGACATGAATGCAGGGTCCATAGTGGCAGTGTCGGGATGCAGAAAATACTCTTTGAATTTGCACAATTATGTCTTGTTAGTTCCAATACAGCCTTAATCTGATTTTTACAAAAAGTCTGGCACAGTTATAATCATTGTTCAAATATTTTGTTGTATAGTACTTTTTACAAGAAGTATTTGTATATATTTTGCTTTATTCCACAGGTAAAAGAGGCAAATAAATCTTTAATTTTTTATATCGGTTACTGCCTTTTATTCCAATCTAAACCATTCTTATCATATCTCTCTGTGTTAATGTGCTTTGAAAAGACCCAAGGACCACCGTTCGAGTCCATGAAACGTATCCATTTCCTAAAACCTCAACAGAGACTTCCTTGAAATGTTGGAACAATAGAGTAGAGGAGGAACTTCCTATTTTGGCAGCATAAATGCAGGTGGGCGGGGTTTAGGGATTGGGTTTGAATGCCTGCAGCAGGTGGAGGAAATTAATCACATAAGACTTGGTAAAACTGTGATGCAGATAACATAACCAGTGGGATGTTGTTTTGCCTGGACACAATGTGGTACTGTGGCTAATTTAAGTACATATTGTACTCGAGAATGTGGACTGAACACTGGGGATTGACAGAAATATTTTATTAATCCACAAGGAGATTATTTGGCCAAAGTAGCTCACAGATTAGAAAACAAAACAATAATGAACAAAACAAAATCTAAAAATAAAAAATAAAAATCTACTCTAATCTACAGCATGTTAGAGCAGTAGTGACATTACCGGGTCCAGTGCACTCAAATAATTGCTACATCTAGAGCTTCAGTAATTTATCCATATTATTCATTCTTAAATTATATAATGGATAATTTTAAAATCTAAAAATATGTTTTATGCCCTTGTCTTAATTCAGTATTTTTCTTGTGTATTGCAGCTACCCGAGCAGTGGACAGGACCACTGTCAGTGTCTGGACTGAAAGACCACCACAAGGTGAGCCTAAACGTGTGATGTAACTCAAGCAGCATGTCTCCAACAACTTTTCATAATTACATAAAGGAATCCTATAACTCCTTCCAGATTGTATTATCTCATATTGAGGTATAAATATATTGCTTGCTAGGTTTGACTACCCTTTCATTGTCCAAATAAGTATAAAAAAAATTTATGTAATGTTTTATTTGTTTATTGATTTACTTAAATTAATTAGTTTATTTTGGTCACAGGTATACTCTGACATTATTCCAGGAACAGTAATAACTAACATGCAACAAGACCAAAAAGGTGTAGGCTGAAACTTATGAGCCCTAACCTTTATACTTCTGTGTCATATCTTGAAACCAGTTCATATTCAGGAAAATAGCAAAAGGAAACAAAACAATACAGTAACAGAACAGCAAATAGTCCAATAAGCTTCATCTGGTCTTCCGTTCATTTATTTTTTAATAGATTCTTTTGGTAGACCAAGGTTTAGTTTGTTTTCTAACAGTTTTGACTGCTCACTGGCAGTCTTCCTCGACATGGTCTTGGTCTGGAAAAAGAATCTTAAAAATAAACAGTACAGCAATTGTAAAGTACTCTAGCACAAACTAAGTATCATAATTCATGTATCTGCCCAGAGCTAAACATTTAAACTTCTTTTTAAGGTGGAAGAGAGTGGTACACAATTTAAGTTCTTCTGTGCAATTCCAAAACCTCCACCCCTTTAACAGATATACAAAATGTCATAATATTTGATGTGATTTTCTTTTTATAAACATCGCAGTAACTCTAGGCTCATATTTGCTATCTTGGATTTTAAACATATTCTGTAATGATTTTGACAAGAGATTTTTTTTTTACTTTGAACATGATTTTCAATGTGTAAAGTTCCACTAAATCGTAAAATTTCAGGGTTTGAAAGTTTATAAATGTATGTATTGCCCCAAATCTCAAAATAAAAATATTTCCAAAGACTCTTTAGACAATACCATACTTTATAATAACTATATCTAAAAAAGTCTTAATAACGCTTGAACAAAGAGTTAATTCATAATGAACAAACTAAAGTAAGGATAATTCAGGCTTAGTTACTACTTAGTCATGAGGTTGGGAATAGTATAGGAATTACTTATGTGTATTTTCATTTCAGCCAGTGAAGAGAACAGTGTAGTGTCCAACGAGCCTGATGTAGAGTACACTGAAGTGGTGCATCCACGCTCAGCAGATCCAGCAAGAGGTAAGATTTCAGGAGCACTGTCTCTTCTTCACTCTATAATGATGTCTCTGCACCAAAGCCATTTACTTATCTGTTACCCACATTCTCTGGTTGTAGATAAGGTGGACCAGTGCTTCCTGGGTGGGGTCTAATTGTAGATCGTTAAAGAGTGTTCAAGTTTTTGTGATTTCCACCTCCATAGAGACTGTTAACAGGAAGTACTGATCTGATAGCCGCTGTGCTGTGCTGTGATATGAGAGAGATGAGAAAGAGTCATGCTTTGGTTCAGAGAGAAAGATGGCGGTTACGCACTGTGACCAATACTGAGTAGACGCTTGAAAAACAGGCATTATGTTGAAGATATAAACGTGACATTTACCGTTTGTCTTGACAGCTCCACTGAAGAAAGGCACTGACACAGTTTACAGTGAGTTACAAAAATCTCCACATGGTAAGTTTAATTTAATTAATACTGGAAAGAGTACTGAAAATATGTACTCGAGTAACATGGCACTACTGTCAAGTACACATGAAAAATGACTCAAATAGCTTTTTAAAGACTTATTGTGCTTGTGTTTGCTGTGTAGTTATAATCTAAGATGCTCGTGGATCATTATGTTATAATTTTGACATACAATTGGGAGTTGATTGGTAATATGACGTCTTGAAAATACGCAATTAAAGAATGCTCAAATATGCATGAATCACTCCAAATACAACTTTCAGAGTGTAGATGGTGAAGAAACAACTATAACATGGTTAAAAGCTCTAAAAAGTTGATTTCACATAATAGGTCAACTGTTTCAGCCACATATGTCAAACTCAGGCCCGGGAGCCAAATCTGGCCCATGGTGTAATTATATTTGGCACGTGAGATCATAGCAAATGTGCATGCGCCACTAATACCACAAATGCCAGAATGCTTTGCTAGTATGTGTGCTTGTGCACAGTTGAGACCAATTCACAGAGTAAATCAGATTGTAGCAAATTAAGCTTGAATATATGTTTTCTCTGTGCACTTTTTCTACTCCAAGGCATTGGACAGTTAATAGTTAATGGGGTTTTTTTGACTTGTAAAAAAAAGATTTACAGAGAGAGACATAATTTATTTGATGTATTAAAATAAGAAATTAATACTACTGATGTTTTTTTATTTCAAATTGAATTCCTCATGTTTGTAATATCGAACTTGCATGTTTAAGCAAAACTAATGTTTGTTTCCATATGAAAAGGTTAAACATTGCATATCAGGTGTAGTCAATTTTAAATAAATATTGAGTTTGGCCTGTGAATTTGTCTCAGTTTTAAATTTTAGCCCACAGTGAATTTGAGTTTGACACCACTGGTTTAGACTCAAGTTGTTTTAAACTGCAATCCGTGTATTCTCTAAGCCATGGCAAATCAGAGTAGGCAATGCAGTGTTTGTCGATTCAGAGAGGGGTCCACAGAGCAGTAACACAGTGAGACTGTTATCAGTATCATCTATGATTGTTGATGTAATGAAGTCAGACTGCATGGCTAGAATTATACTTAATTACCAGCACATGTTTTAAAAGTCCTCTCACAAAAGCACAATTAGCAAAAAAAAAACTACTACAGTAACATGAGTATGTATGTCATATTTTATTAATAATACACTCCAAAACCAAAAGGTTTTCATTAAAGGGCCCATATTGCACTATTTTCTGATCTATGTTATAATGTTGTTTCCTCATCAAGTTTTGTTTTGTTTCATTCAAATATTATATTTAGGCTGAGGTTCTTCACACAACTCCAGCTATGTTTTGGTTGAGGTAGCAACATTCTAATATGGCTTAAAGTTCAGAAGAGTAAACTTTGCCTAATATAGGACTAAAGGTCCAATATTAGGCAAAGTTTAAAGTAGTAACCCCACCTCACAACAAGAAGGTCAAAGGTTTGATTTGATCCTCTCCCTGTGTCTGGATGGGTTCCCTCTAGTTAAGAGGGCAATAAAACTTAAAGTGCTTGCTATATGGTAATGTAAGTATTGTTTGTTAAATTCTCATTGTGTGATATTTGTATAACACAATGGCTTTGGTATTTGAGACACTTTCGGAGAATGCCAGTTTTTATTCCCATGTGTAAACATATCTTCTAGTACCCATCAAAGGAGAGATTAGGACTGAAAACTCTTTTGGCCATAACTGTATCCTGTTTCTGCTGACTGGAACTTCCTGTTTTTAGAACAACAGCCAAACTCTGCCTCTGTCCATCAGTCAGACCCTAATGTGTCCTTTCATCAAAGGCAAAGGAAGAATAGACATGGTTAAAGTTTAGAGTTGTTTAGTTATAGTTAATGCTTTTTATGTATTGATGAGTATATGGATAAGCAATCTGTGCATCAACTGATGATGACTCCAAACAAAATCTAGTACACATTTTAATAATAGTTACACCTTAATTAATTAATAAAACATGAAAAAGTGAATTCATAATTAGCAAATTTTATTTAGAATGATTAAACCTTAGTAACTACTTAATCACAGGATTGGTGTTAGGCGTTAGGATTAGGAGGGAGGGTATTAATTAAGTAGTTACTAAGCCTGAATAATTGTGATTGTTTCTTCAAAAATCTGATATTCAAGTAATATTATGTTGTTTGAAAATGACTTATAGAGTTAGTGTAACTGAGTAAATATAAGCCATTATGGCCTCTGCTCAAGGCCAAACTATTCTTTTATAATATTATCACAGCTTTTGTTCCGTCTCTGTCTGTAAGTAGAGACTTCAAACACTGCTCTAAACCACAGTAGAAGGTTTGTTTTGTTTTAGCAGAGTCTAAAGCCTGGTGTGAAGTAGGAACAGGGGTCAAAGGTCACTGTGGTGTCTGCATAAAAACAGGACTCTGGTCTCATCCATGCTGTCTCTCCTCCACAGGTGAGGCAGACCCACACCCCTATGTGAGTACACCGCCCTCTGGCTGTCACTGCTGTGAATGAAATGAGTTTGTTTTTTCACACTTCTGCAGACAAAGCGCTCAGCATGGACAGGAGAAATGTATTAGACTTGTCATGTAAATAGTGTGAGCTCAGAAAAAAATGAGTGAAGGCTTCATAGTGACAATTTTATAAAAATCTTATATAATAGTATGCTTCTACTTTTACACATTGTTAAGTTACTTTTATTATATATTTTAAAATAGGCTGTACATTTGGAAAGCATGGTCCTTGGAGATGCTCCCTTTGTCACTTCACTGAGAAATATTGAATAATAATTAATGGAATAGAATATATTAATTGTAACTGATGCTTTATTGAGAAGTCTAATCGATCAAAAATCAATCCAGTGAATGTTCCACAGTATGCTGTTTAACTTATTTATTTCCATGGAGAAAAGTGCTGGTAGGTGACGCCTCCAGTCAAAGCTACAGGTCCGATCTGTGGTGAGACGACCTCATGAATTTCTTTTTATTTATTTTTTTGAAAAATACTGTTTAGATATGATCAATGCCATACTGTGGAACATTCCAGGCCAAGAAATAACATCTCCATGGGGTGCACCTTTATTAGGAGTTATTGAGTTAACCCATAAATACTAATGCAAAACCAAATAATGCAATGCAGTATGACCAACAGAGGCTTCTACTTAAATCCTTACTATATCACTGTGTCTGTTGTAACAAACACCATATCGTACTGCTCTTTCTCGGCTCCCGCCCCGCTCCCATCTGTGCACCTGTCTGTGCCCATGTCTGCGCTCCTTTCTGTGCCCCTGCCCCTGTCTCTGCTCCTGTCCATGCTCCTATTTCAACCTTAAGGGCTCAGCTGTGGAGGAAAACTTCTGTCAGAGTTTCCAGTAGAACAAAGACATTTTGGGCTGTCACTTCCTTCCCTATCTCCCTTACACATCAGCTAACAGGCTCAGTCCAATTACCTCAGGACCAACCCACGCACTGTCCCCTTAAAACACCCTAATCAGCACCGCAATGTTTGTCCCTAAGAGGCCCCAGTAGCACCCAAAATGTCAAAATAACGGTCAGAGGAAATGACATAACTGACTAAAACCAGTTATTTCTTTCATCAGTGGAGGATCCCGATGGAAGATAATGCATTTACAGTTTAATATGTCTCAGTATTATGTCTGTGACTACGGCAACTGATCTTCAAATATAATGTGGAGTTTGAACAAAAGAAACTAAAAATATTGAGTTTAAGCACTAGACGTAATAAGAGGGTGGTTTGGGAGGTGAAAAACTAATTTGAAAATGTTATATGGACTCACATTTGAGGAAATTAGATGCACCACAAGGGAGTGCCTCTATGAAATTGGAGCTCTGTCTGAAATCTTCAAGTTATTTTTAATATATAAACATAATTCCACTGTGACAAATAATAGGCTACTGTTAAGAGTCCAAATATTTCTCATTTACGATAAAATTTTGTTTCATTATAACTTTTTAAATATGTTGCTGGCTGGTGCTGTTAAAATTTTATTTGATAGAAGATAAGTTATAGATGAAGTTCACAATATTATCACAAAAAATGACTACACATAATGGACCAGAGTTAAAATGTGCAGAGTCACTGCAGAGTCAGAAATGCTATGATCCATCTTTCCAACCCAGTCCCATTCGACCCCTTGTCAAACTTTCCCAAATTCTGCCCAGTACATCAAGTAGTTACCAAAAAAATGAGTTAGTTTACTTACGTGTCTCTATAGAGATGTTAATGCTTTGCCTGGAATGTTCCAAAGTAGGTGTTATGGCATTCTGTATTCTAAGCTTTATTGTGGAGACATCTGTCTGTGTCACAACCAACTTATAGAGATACCAAAGTCTCTATTTCTATGGCAAGATATGTCCAGTGGCCTTGGGCCACTTTGACTAGACTAAACTGGTTTTACAGTGTATGTATGTTCGCTCGTCAGCTGAGGGCAAGACCACACTCTGTTAAGGACAACAGCTTTTTGACAATTGTGCACAATTGAGTCAATAAACCAGACTTTTTGATTCAAGACAACTTCTTTGTTTATTTTATATTTTAGAGGTTTTACTATTAGAAAACTCCACAACATTAGGACATTAAACGTGTCCATCTCTATGGAGACAAGAATGTCACAATGACAAGTTATAAGTCAAATCTGTGGACCCCTATCTCAGTAATAATACATATTTTTTTCAAGGTATATTTTATCAGTTAAAGTGCTTGTAATTGAATAATTTAGACTGTGGAACATTCCAGGTAAATTCATAACATCTGGAGGCAACGGATCCCTTCCCAGAAAAGTTCTAGTGCACCTTTAACTTATCTTTCTTCTGGCTGAAATCACTTGCGCTCTGTGTAAATTGTGCCTTTCCTGGTCATATATTGCACAACTGTGTATTGTTTGTCTGTACAGGGCTCAGTAGAGTATGCAGATCTGAATGGAGAGCAGCCTGACATGAATAATTATCCTCTGAACCACTACCACCATGAGCTACCTGTACCTGTGGACTGACTATACACTGCCTCCTTGTGTCCTGTCTCTGAACTGCACTGAAGCCCTCTGCACTGAAGTCCTATACACTGAAGTCCTCTGCACTGAAGTCCTCTACACTGAAGCCCTCTGCACTGCCTCGTCTGTGACTGCCACTGCCCAAGCTGTACATATTATGATTTTATAATAAAAGCATGTTATACTTTTTAATAACTACGTGTCCATGTTGATTCAAAGGATTTGAAACAATTTAAAGCTTCCCGGTTCTTAGTTTTTTATTTTTATTTTATTTTTTTTACCATCTAGAAAAAACTTAAAGATATAGGTCTAGTTCAGTGTGTTGACAATGAGTTAAAATGTGTTTTCAATCAATTCATCAAACTTTATTTGCATTACACTTTACAACAGAAACTTAACTAAAGTGCATTAAAAGATCCAAAAACAAGTAGAGTCAAGGCAATAAAAAATACAGTAATGGTAATTGGCCTATTATGTGTTAAATGTGTCACAAAGTTCAGAAGTTCAGTATTATTTCATGATTTGTTCACCACTAGAGGCCGTCGTTTTCACACGGCCTCTAGTGGTGCACAGCTAGTTGTCCACAGCTTGTTGATGGCGCCATCTTGTGTCAAAAAGGTCCACTTCACCCATTTAAATTTTAAGTTTGCGTCATTATCAAAGTTTTGTATTAGCCTAATATAATACACATTCTGGTTAATGGGGCCTTAATGTTTTCTATTGGCTATTTTTCTTAATCAAAGTGGAGGCTGCACTAATCCACCTTAATCTACCCCAGGGCTGTATTTGAGCACACCTTTGTCTATTATGGGCCTATGTGCTTTTGTTGCATGCACTAATATTACCTGCTTTTCCACATATGTATATTGACTTGTATTATTTCAAAACATAAACTCATGAATACTCAGTTCAACTTCTTTTCTACACACTTATATTATGTGTTTCTGTATGAGTAGAACTGAATGAAGGTATTAGATTACATAACAAAGTGGTTTCTGTAATTATGCAACTACTACCACCATCACTACTGCGGCTAGAGGCTACTACATGACTTCTACAAACAACAAATATTATACCACAACTGCCATAGCTACTAGTATAATTTCTAAAAGCACTAAAGGAGTATTAGGCCTACATTTTTTCACATCTGCACCCCCAAAATAACCATGCAACTGACCTGGGATTCCTACAACCAAATGATGAATAATGGTGGTGGTAATTTCAAAAGGTAAAGCGTTTAAACTCAGATTAATAAGGAAATATTTTATGATCATTCTATTTACATTTAAGGTCATATTAAACTTAAGAATTAATTTTAAACCTACAAGGCTATTAGGCCTACATGCATTTACCAAATTTGAACACAATTATTTAGACTGTAAATATACACTATAGTTTTCTTACAGTGCATATGACAGGTTAGACTATTTCACTAAAACATAGTTAATTTTACTTCCTGGTTGGACCCAGGCAACAGATATGACATGGCAGGTAATTATTAGGAAATTACTTTAGGAAATTACATAGGCCTAACCTAGCAACCATGATGATAAGGACCATCGCCCTTGTACATGTCTAAACAAAAATGACAGCACGTCTATTTTGTTAAATAACTGTTAAATCTCCCACAAAAACAGCTTCCTTGCACATAAATGGTTCCGGCATTTTGGATAGAATTTTCAGTGTTGATGGTAGGAAGTGGGTTATGATAAGATAAATGTTTTCAATGCTGCTTCTTGTGCTTTTGTACTTTTCATTTCGAGTATTTCCACAAATGTTCACTTGCCTGTATAAAAAATACTATCCCACCAAAACAAAGTATAATTACAAAAACATGAAAACCTGTCACATGCACTTTAAACAGTCATTAGGCCTAAATACTAAACTCCATCTCAAATAGTGATGTTTTAGTTTTGTCTGTCTGCTGATGTGGCAGTGATGAAGGAAGTCACAGGTCCTTATGTTAAACCATCACTCAAACAGACAGAAGGGCAACATTAGCATAAGCATTAGAGCTCCCACACAATACACATGCAGGAGAACAGTTAGTACGCAGCCTGTGGTCGTCAACAAATACTCGTCAACAATGCAATGAAATGTAGGTAGTTTAGACCAGTCCTGGCTTAGGCTTGAGTAATTCACAAATGTGTTATATAGACACCTTACTTTTTTGGATACTTTCTGGGTAGAATAGAACAATATCTGCAAAGTATCTAAACATCTAGGACTGGGCTTTGTGTGGGAATTGTTTTGGAGCCTGTTACCCAACCAAGTAACAGTAATAGCAATAGTGAAGGTGGCCGCAGTGTTTTGCTTGTCTTATTAAAATTTAGTCACTTTAATAATTTCAGTTGTGTAGCCTATATGGTCTGCCAAAAAATACTAAAATAAAATTATGGCTTTTCATTATAGTTATGGTTTTTTTTTTACATTGAAAAACATGCCCTTACTCTGAGTGGGCTTGAGTCTCCACAAACCTGACTCTGATTTGGCCTCCTGCTTGTTTCCATGGATATGTTGTTCCTTTGGCCATAATCTTCCACAGTATGGCATAACACATATCTATCTTCATGGAGAATATTCTGAAGTATGTATTAAACGTTCTATTTCCGTGGAATCATAATGTTGTACCTTTGACATAAAATATTGAAATGGAAGATCACATATAAATTCTTTGACTGTTGACTGAATAATATTTAGAAGTAAGTCTAGTCATGTTTTAAAACTCAAATGTATGATGTGGTGGTCCTGTGAGTCATTCTGCAAACCTTGACTGAATCAGCATCATTGTCCTTTATTACAGCCCACGTCATTTTCAGGCTTCCACTAATTGAATGTCCTGATGCACGCTGTCAAGAAAAGTATTGTCATGGAAACGGCAATGAATTAATGTGAAATATAGCCAAAGATAAAAACTAGACTAATCACTTTTAATTCAGGTGGGCCCATAAGCAGTACACATGCGTCAATGTACGATTTTAGCCATTTTAAAACCACATAGATGGATTGTTCTGCCCTGCTACAAGATTAATGTTGTGTTTGTTGTTGTTGTTGTTGGATATAGGAATGTAATGGCAGCATAGCATTTACAGTTAGGCCTGTATAGCAAGTGTAGCTTATCTTATTGCTTTGGTACAATTAATCAAAAAGTTGTAGCAAAGTTTTAGAGAACACTTTGATTTATTTCCCTAATCACTAGTTGCCTACAGCCTATTTATTCTATGCTCATTTTCTAATACTATGTTATTGACAAATGTTCATGTGCGTCTGACCACATCTTTTGAGCATCTGGAAAAGCACTAGGATATAAGACTAATCAGTTATTATAATGGTCTAAATTAGTTGAATTGGTGAAAGCATACGCAGCAGCCCATGTTCACCTTTCTATTTTTTTCATGAATTCAATATCTGCATTAGTAACTGTAGCTCCATTGACAACAGCAAAATCTGAGCTGCCGTGGCCGTTGAACCCATACCAGTGACCAATATGGTAAGCCATTTGAATAAAACCAGACTTACAACAGATCTTAATTTTAAATATGTTACATGTATTACAACATTTATTCAAATATTTGGATTAATTGAAAGTAAAAATGTTAAGTTTAAATTTGTTTTTGATCTGTATACAAACAAAACACAGGGTGTCTATAAAGTCTCTTTACAATTTAAAAAATTTTAACACAAAGACAAGTGATAAGATATAGGCCTATTAATTAGCTTTGTTCTATTGTACTCAGTGGTTATAAAGGTTTTTAATCACATTGAGATATGTATGTTTATGAGTTTCTCAATCAAAAATTTCCAGACCGTTGGATTGGAAGGGATGGACCAATTCCATGGCCACCACGTTCACCAGATATTACACCTACACCTTTGGATTTCTTTCTGTTGGGCGATGTTAAAGATACGATATCTTTAACATCGCCCATGAAACATCGTATCAAACAAAGACAAGGGACATTACTGAACTAAAGCAAAAGATAACAGATGCAATTGCAACCATTGATGAAGCTAAGCTACAGCGAATATGGCAAGAACTTGAGTATTGTCTTGATGTGCTTTGTGTGACTAATGGTGCCCATATAGAGGTGTATTAAATGAGGTAAAAAAACAAAAAAAAACAACTTTGGAAACCATTGAGTACAATAGAACAAGTCTGATTAAGATATCTTATTAATTGCCTTAATAATATATTATAATCGTAAAGATACTTTATGGACACCCTGTACATTTATTTAAAGTCAACATGTCATTTTTTGCACACTGGATATCCCAAAATCAAACTGGTTACAATGTGTGCATGAAAAATAGTGCCCATTTTCACATTTCTTGCATGAAGTTAAATGTTAATTGTACTTTTATAATTTTTGAAGTACATGAATTACATTACAGTTAGATTTATCTAAAAAAAAAAAATCTATAATGATTAATTGTAAAACTAACAATCCCAACTATGATAAAAACATAATGTACTTTAAAAAGATCTTTGTATTGTGTGTATTGTTGTACTTTGCTAACAGCACTGTATTAACCTATTTCCTCATTCCTCTGTTAAACATGATGTGGCCAAACCAACAATGGCAAAGTGACAAACTGTGTCGCTCTATCACCCAATAGGAACAGGACAGCATGACACTCAGGAGCTCCACACAACTGTCATTATTATTTATACATGCATTACAGAGAAAATATCACAGACCAATCTTAAGTTCACAGTGACATAGTCTGCAGCCTGTGTTTTGACTAAATCTAATTCAAAGCAAAGCAAGCAATAGGCCTAAATAAACTTTGATAAGATTTCATATGACCCATAGTGCACCATGCACAGACAGAAATGGAAAGCTAATAGTTTGAATATTAGTAGACTATGTTAGATTTATAACATGCTATAGTGTTCAGTTCAAGTCTTCTTGGTCATTATTCATTTTCTTACTTCCTGCTATCCAGTTTTTCAGAACCAACAAGAATCACGTTTTGTCAGGCCTACTGCAACTTCTAATGAGAGCTGATGATGTCCTTCTAAGTTCTTATCACTTTTATAAAACAAGTGCTGCACTATTTGAGTCTATTTTAGGTCAGTGTTTTTGATTAACAATTTGAATAATGTTTTTCAACATAGTTTATTTCCACATAATTTGCATATAGGCCTACATAGTGACTCCCAATGAATCAGAGGCAGATAAGGTCCATATAAACACATAACCATATTTCCCCCAACATAACAATAAAAAATGTCCATCCTCAAGTTAGTCTAATAAAACACTTAGGTATTACACAAGTAGGCTAATTCAGGGTGCAGTGGTCTGTTCTTATCGGATCTAAATGTAAAACATCTCAATACTTTAAGTGTGCATATCTTTGTTTTATTTTTCAGTTAAATCCCTATAATCGTGGTGATTACTTCATCCCCGCAGTCTCCGGCGGGGCTCTGTGCGGAGGAGGCAGCTGTGCTTTTCACTTCCAGGTGGCGCGCGCTGCGGTCCAGTCACATTTCAACACGAACAGCTTTGGGCCTGATAAATGCGCATGCGCACCACGGCTGACCTCCGGTTTCTGCGTGCACTGCCACGTTAGTAGCGGTAGACACAAAATACCAGCTACTCTCCCAGCCTTAAGCAACAAAAAAGACCGCAACCTGCACCACTTCTTACGCTTAAAGTCCCTCGTGTGCATTCCCGCTGCTCTTGTGTCTCTGTTTGTAAGAAACTCGGTGCTAAAATGTGGAAGTTTATCTTGCTGTGCGCTGTGGCTGTAGCCCGAGCTGAGATAACTGAGGAGGAAGATGTTCTGGTGCTGAAGAAAAGTAACTTTGACGAGGCCCTAAAAGCTCATCCGAACATCCTCGTTGAATTCTGTGAGTATTTTTTATCTTTAATACCTATAAAACTATTTAGTTATTACCAACGGTTTCTCTAGTTTCCCTAGCTTAGAAGAAAGTCGCTGAAGTAGCTTCATGTTAGCACGAAACTTTGACACAAGTTGCCGCTCCTATGGCAAAACTAATCATACCTTTTAACTTGCAAAGATATCTGTAGTTCACATGAAACCAAGTACTTTTAAATAACAAATGAGCTACCTTACGCAAGCATCTCCCAGTGATAAGATCATAATTTATGTCCATGGCCTTTCCCTCTCCTTTAAAATGGACTCCGCTGCGTTTACCCCAAAATGCGTCGTCGCCAATGAACCGTGGCCTGAAGTTCATTCATTTCGAGTTAAGGATCGCTTTGATCACGTTACTATCGGGTTTAAACACACTTAATTTGGCTTCTGGGGTTTCGCCTGACCTGTTCACTAGTTTGGCTTTTGGATCAGAGTTAATTTCACTTAGTATTTTTATGTTATAAGATTAGCCAATTCTGCAGTCTTTGGTTCGAGTTGTACTATCAAAAAGTGTTGTGATTTTTATGCATGATTTTCCTTTCAAGGAAGTTTCAAGTCAGTTTCATAAGGCCTTTTAGTTTCACTTTTAGAGCAGCTTGGATGGGGTTGTGCCCACGGCTTCCCTATTTTCGAACACGTGCATGTAGTTATTTTTGGCAGAAGTCATGCATTTTTACTTTATTTGCGTCTGCATTTAGGAACCTCTGGCCTCGAGACTTGTCCCGCAAGTTGACCCACAGTAATTGTGTCTGTCAAGCCTATTGTCCAGTGAGGGAATGTCTGTGGACTGGTCTATCCAATAGGCTCAGATTTGGGAGGGCCCTTGGACTCGTGTTCGCGTTGTTCAGTGTAGGGCGGGATCACTGCAGTTGTGGAGTAGGTTGACGTGTACTTAAGCCACTACTCCAAACATCCAAAAGTTCATTCGTTTTTTACGTCAAGAAACAAGGAAGCTTTTCTCTATTGTGATGCAATCTTTCAATATACGCGACGTGTCACCTGTAAGCAGAGTCTGTATTAGTCATGTGCCTCCATTTTAAATGCACTAATAGCTACCATGCCTTCCATATTATCAGATTTTAAGTGTAGTACAGTACAATAAAACCTATTCACTTCTATTATGCCTATATCAGCAAGCTACATATTGTACACTGCTTACTATTTTTAGTCAATAAGTTGATCTTAAATGATTGTTTTTGCAAGAAATTATGTCAGCCATTTCAACGATTACAAGATGTTCTTGAATAAAGCATTATTTAAATGTTGTTAGCTATTTGTTTCTTTTTTTTGTTGTTTCATTTTTAGTTTTTAATTTCTCTAATGATATTTATCATTATTACAATCTGTACAGTTTTAGTCCATTGTTACTGAACACCTAATTTTCCTCTATAGATGCTCCATGGTGTGGTCACTGCAAGGCCCTGGCCCCAGAGTACGCCAAGGCGGCTGGGATGCTGAAGGCTGAGGGCTCAGAAATCCGCCTGGGCAAAGTCGATGCCACAGAAGAGACAGAAATGGCTCAGGAGTATGGCGTGAGGGGCTATCCCACCATCAAGTTCTTCAAGGGAGGAGAGAAGTCTTCACCCAAAGAGTATTCTGGTAAACACTAATTTAGTTTATGTGAATTTTTTTTCTTTTATTCTTTCTAGGGTATATCATGCAGTAATGATGTAAGATATCACTAGTTATCACATCTGGTCACCTCTTGTATCAGTCATTGTTTCTCAGAGTTGAATGACATTATGGTGGCACAAGCGATCCAAATTTTAATTATGCTTTTAGTATTGTCAAAATCACAAAGTATTATTTGTATCGCGTGATAAATTTTTGTTCAGCTTCTTTTTAGTCTCCTGGAAAACACTATCAGTCGTAATATGCCTACAAAGTTAATAAATCACCACATAATAGTTATTAACATTGTGAAAGGCCTTCCTGTTATGTAAATCCATCTACTGTTGAAGAAAAATGTTAATACATTTGACTGCAAGGTTAAAATGTCATCAACTTGCATCAGGCTTTTCCTGTCCTCTTTTCCCCAAAGACCTTTTTTGACAACGTGATGCAACTAAGAGTAAGCTCTCCTATGAATGCTAACACATAGGCGTCCTGGTAATTTGAGCCATCAGAGTTTGACCAATCAGGTTTGTGGAAGTCTTAAAATGGGCGGGGCAGTCTAAGCACGTTCCCCTCATGCTGCTTATAGTGTGGAGCAGAGATGTGCAGGTCTTCACGTCGTCCTGGCTGTGGTGGGTCCTGTTTGGGGAAAAGGGGAGGGCTGAGGTGGAGGCAATGGCAACGCTCCTTTTTTGCTCGCAGCACTCAACATCGAAGGAAATGCTTTACAAACTAGATGTTTTTCAAGTTGCTGTCTCTTCCCTAAACTTCTGTAATGTGTAATCGAGGGCTGGGCGATATAAGAAGAAAAATCACTTTTTTTCTCCTTATGTTGATGATCACAATTTTTTATTTTGTCTCATTAAAAACAAAATGTCTTTCAATATTCACTTTTTGAACATAAACAAAACAGACTTTAATCATTGCCATTTAACAGAAAAAAAACTGAAGTTCAAACTTTGTAGGGATAAATTGTACAAACCACATGCTTTTACTGACCGTAGACCTCACAGCTGAAATTTCCAAATGGAGAAGCTGCTTCTTTATCATGAAATAGATCTAGATTTCTTGAAGTTGTTGTACAATGTTATCATTCTTATATTCCCAGTTCTATTTAACATTTGTTTTCAGAGTTAAGGATACTTATTGTCATGTCTAAACTGGAGTTCTATCTTGGAATAATAACTTAAGTTAGAATTGAGGGGTTTAGTTGAAGGTCTTTGTTTTGTTACCAATCGCATCCTTTATTGAGTTCATCTATAAAACTACAAATATCTTGCATTAAATTACTGTATTGTTCTTGCAGCTGGCAGACAGGCTGATGACATTGTGAACTGGCTGAAGAAGCGCACGGGCCCCGCTGTCGCCGCACTGGACGGAGTCACTGGAGCAGAGTCTCTCATCGCTGACAATGAAGTTGCAGTCATTGGGTTCTTCAAGGTAAGATTTTGGTTTTGTTTAAGCTTATTGTACTATTCTTTTTTTTTTTCTATTTACAAAAATTTAAACTCTTTTTTTTTTTTTGCATAATGTGATGACTTAAGATGATTGATTGAGATGTGAACACACATGGTACTGTGTAATACAAACTGGTTATGCATAAAATCATAATTTGAAAAAATAAAACTAGAAATGAATTGCCCTCAAAAGGACATGTCCTAATAGAATGTTTTGAATTATTCAATTAGGGAAGAAATTACTACAACTCACACAATTTAAAGTTGACCCAACATTAAATATGTAACTTTGCATTCATTGAAAAGTATCCTGACATTAGTTTCATAAATGCTTTAACAAAAAAAAAATTACAGCAACGCGCATCTATGGACTTTTTTCACATCTGGCAACAGGATTAAAGAAATTGTTTATTTTTGGAAGAAAAATAGATGGCATCTAGTGGTGGTATGTGAGAATCATCAGCTCAAGCAGTCCAATTATGGATGGTAGCATTAATTTTCCTTATTAAATTGTCAGCGTTACCTTATTTGACTTATTTTTGTAGGATCCAAAGTCTGCTGATGCCCAAGCCTTTGAGAAGGCAGCAGAGGCCATTGATGACATCCCCTTCGCCTCCACATCTGATGACGCAGTTTACTCAAAGTTTGAAGTGGCCAAGGATGGTGTTGTCCTGTTCAAGAAGGTAGGAGTAGTACTTTTACCTTTTTAGTAGGATACAAGTACAGTGTTAAAAGCTGAAACAATAATTAGTGTTTATTATTAGGTACTGAGGTCATACTGGTGATTTGAATCTTTGTAATGTGACGCTGTTGACCGAATAGTATCCGGAGGCTATACTTAGCCCGTCTGGGGTGTCCTGAAACGTGTCTGTAGTTGGCTCAGAGCTTACTCACTAATGACTTGAATATATTTTGCAAATGGTCATCTCAAATTACTGCCACTTAAATCAAATCAACATGTTTATTGTCATTTATTTTCCATTCTTTTTTTGTATCAAATCTGATTATAATTATTTGGTTAATCCGAAAAAATACCAAACTTATTTGTCTATATTTTGTCCATTCAAGTGCATCCAAAACACAATGCCTGTTTTAAACTAGTCCACAAATGCATAAAGCTCTGTGGCTCACCTGGCATTCCTCTCATCTCATTAAAAACACATGGATTTGGTGTATATCTGTATCCTCATCTGTAATCAGGACATGCAAACCAACATGTTGCTGCAAGCTAGATCAAAGGCTCCTTTTATTATTGGAGAAATGAGCGCCATGGTTGACTTGTACTTTGAGCCATTTTGACGAACGCAAGTTTTCTGTTAATAAAAATTGGACAACCAGGTCATGAGAGGCCTCTGTGATTTTACAAGGATAATGTCTAGATCAATTTAATATGGTTTCAGTGCAAAACTATCATTTTCAATTGCATGGCTACAAATACTGTTCTGTAACACAACAAAATAATGTGATGTATGATATTTAGTGGTTATCAATGTCAATCTTCTCTCAAATTTTAATGCTCCAGGACCTACTCTTAAAACATATGTATAAACTTATGAACTGAATTTTTATTTTAAAATATAAAGCCTCAGTAATTGCAAAATACTCATTTTCCAGGCTAGTGTGCATGCAGTGCATTTGCATACAGATACTGTTTTTAAAAGAATTGACCTTCAACCCACCCCTAAACAATTGCCAACCAGTATTTGCATTAAGTGAATAAACATTACTTTTATAGTGGGGTGTCTGCCAATAGCTTCTCCATGGAGAAGCTTGCTTGCGTGGAGTGTTTAGTAGTATGATCTCTAGTTTTCGTTAATTAATTTGTGTTTTTAGTGTTCAAACATGCCTTGAAAAACATAACATTTAACAATGAGTAGGGTTGCCTCCACAGATCTGCCATTTGATTTGGCATGCTACAGTCTGTTTGATTGTCTCTTTGGAGCTAGATACATTTAATGTCATATTGTGAAACATTCCAGGCCTAGAATAGCATCTCCAAAGGGACAAGCACATGGCAGACCTTCTTCAAGAAAAGTTAAAGTGTACCTTTAACTTTGTTTTTGATATTATGTGCATCCTCTGTCTTTTTTAAACAAGCACAACCCCTGATTATAGTAACCTTAGCCAGTGGCATGCAGCTGCTAAACCCTCTGAAAGTGTTGGCTCATTCTTAATAAACAGCCGGTCACTTGGAGCTGTTTACTGCCCCTGGTGTTAAGGGCTTGAAGTGCTTGTGAGAGGGCACTGAGCCTCTGGCAAGATCCGTTTTCAATTGTGTGCCAGGAAGTAGCTATTCTTAAAAAAAATATCCCTGTCCACATGTCAACAGGGCAATCAGATTTACCATAGATAACTTTATTTTTACTGCTCTATGTGCGAAGTTTACAGGCAGATTATACAGACAGACACACAACAGCTGACTGGATAATTAAATCTGGTTTGTTTCCATCTTGTTTCCAGTTTGATGAGGGACGCAATACTTTTGATGGAGAGCTGACTAAAGAAAACCTGTTGGCTTTTGTCAAGGCCAACCAGCTGCCCCTGGTCATCGAGTTCACAGAGCAGGTACTATAACAACTATGTTTCCAATTTTTCAACATGATTTAACAAAATATAATCCTTATTCACCACACTATACTCACAATGAGCTCAAAAGGTACACAGATATTTATAACCACAATAAAATGTATACTAGTTACTGTTTTAGCCTATAATTGCTGCACATATTAAATGTACATTTTTGTTAAGCCCTTTGTAGAGCAGTTTATACACAAAGTGGTCCCAGTGCATGTGCCTATTCATCCAACCTAACTTAGATTTGAAAATGTTATGCTTATGAGAAATGGGACTTGCTGCACCTTAGAAGTTGAAGGTTTATGTGTCTTGCCATTGGGCAAGACACTTCACCCACTTGACTTTCAGTTTCAGTAGTGTAGCACCAACTATGACTGTGGACTAAAATAATTATTTTTTTGTTTCTCCCAGACTGCTCCTAAAATCTTTGGAGGAGACATCAAGTCCCACATCCTCATGTTCCTGCCCAAAGGTGCCTCAGACTTCCAGGAGAAGATGGATGAGTTCAAGAAGGCAGCTGCAGGATTCAAGGGCAAAGTAAATAAAGTTTTACATAATTTAGTTTTTATTTCATTCATAAAGTATAAAAGTGCATCAACATTGTCATAATCTTAAACATGGAAAAATGAATGAAAGAAGCAGAAAGAACCCTGCATCCACTAATTTGTCTTTTATAGGGGTTGTAAAAAATCTGTACTGAAACTACATACTCATTGAATCTGCATCTGTACAGAAAATAAATAGAACAAAGTTGGATATATCCTGACTTGGTTTTAGAATTTTTTTTTTTTTTTTTTTTTTTTTTTTTTTTAAATCGGAACAAGTAAAGCACCACACAATAATAAATGGATGGAACTTATTTTGAGGTGAAAATTGTATGAGGGAGTTTTTTTTGTTTTTTTTTATTGTGATATTGACAATCAAGCCTATTCCTTTGTATCAAACTCTATTATTAATTTGTATCATTGTGACACCACTAGTCTATGCAACATTTTAATATTAACCTTCTCCTGTAGATCCTCTTCATCTTTATCGACAGCGACGTGGACGATAACCAGAGAATCCTGGAGTTTTTTGGTCTGAAGAAAGAGGAGTGTCCTGCCATCCGCCTTATCACCCTGGAGGATGAGATGACCAAGTACAAGCCCGAGAGTGACGCCATCACATCAGAAGGAATTACAGAGTTCTGCACACTGTTTACAGAGGGAAAACTCAAGGTAAAGCATGCAGTGGGTGTGCTTTATCATTAAGCAAATGAACCAAGAAATCAAGATGGTTTAGTCATTTCAAGGTGTGTTCACTTTGTTTGAGCTCTTATAGTTCCTTGCTCGTACATTACATCCGAACCATGACTAGAAGAAGTTTGAACACGCCATCAATCACAAATATTGAAGTTTTACCCTAACTTTTACATTTTTTACCTCAATTTGAAAGTACTCAGATACTACTGCTGAAAACTATTATATATCCACTAGGCATTTAATAGAAAGCTGTTATGGAATAATGATGGCTGTGGATGGTTTAAGATATGCTATTTGTGTGCTTTAAAACTTTAATAAACAGAATTTAAGACACAACTGAAGAAATTTCAGTATTTTGTGCTAGAAATTTCTGGATTCATTTTCCTTATGGCATTGTTAAGTTTAATCATGTTTCTGTGTTAACAGCCTCACCTCATGAGCCAAGACATCCCTGACGATTGGGACAAGACCCCTGTCAAAGTCCTGGTCGGGAAGAACTTTGAGGAAGTTGCCTTCAACCCATCAAAGAATGTCTTTGTTGAGTTCTGTAAGCATAAATTTAATCTGTATTTAATACTTTAAATCTGTAATATACCTATAATTGACTTGGATACACTGTTGGCAACCGAGTGTAAATGATAAGTGCTTCAATCCTGGTATAGGTCTCATCCAAGTTTTCCCAAATTATTTTAGACACTGTTAAATGATCTGGTCGAGTATAGCTGTTGGATCCCGTTTATGGTGATCCACATCCTAATGCGAACTATAGTTGGAGGAATTTTCCATGGCTGCTGTTTAAATGGAGCCAATAACACAGGGGGCATGTACAGTGAGGTAAGTCCTGGGGAGTTTTCTCAAATCTCAAAAGGGATCAAGGCCAACTGTAGGGTGCACGTGCAAGCCCCTCCAGTGTACTGCCGGCAGACCATACATGACGGGACAAACATATAGAAGGTTATTATAAATGATATTAAGGTGAATCCGTGTTTTAAAAATGCATACATTTACAATTTGTTTACCAAAATAATAAAATGGACCCCTGCCAAGTGCCTATTTTAGACCCGCCACTCTAGCTCAAATGTCAGACTTGTCTAGAAGCGGTAAAATATTTCTTGATGTACAATAGAAATAATCATTTGACAAGTTGACTCATTGCGGGGGGGGGGACATTTGACTACTAAAATAATTGTTTGTTGCAGGCTTTTTTAGTTTCCCAATATTAATCTTTATAACTTTTTTCAGATGCCCCCTGGTGTGGACACTGCAAACAGCTGGCTCCTATCTGGGATAAACTAGGAGAGAAATACAAGGACAACGCAGACATCATTGTTGCCAAAATGGACTCCACAGCCAATGAGATCGAGGCCGTCAAAGTGCACAGCTTTCCCACTCTCAAATTCTTCCCCGCAGGGGATGACCGCAAGGTGAGCTCTAGGTTTAAACTATGGTCTTAAAAAAAAAGAGGTGTGCCGATTATTTAAATATTGGTAAAGCTGCTTTGAAATAGTAATCTCATTATGGGGATACTCTCCACCTCTAGTTTAAAATGAGGATATTGAGTTCAGTTCAATCGATGCAACTATTTTATGATAGTGATAATTTTTGCAAAATTAAGTCATTTGAATTCAATATATGCTCTAAAGTAAAACTAAAAAATATGTGCTTTTTGTTCTGGCCATATGAAATCAAACATTCTGAATGATGGTGATAATAAAGTTACATAAATATTACACAAGGCCTGTTTTGTAATTCAGGAAAAGGAATCTATTCAACTATAGAAATAGAAGAAAGTTAAAATTTTACTGTTAGGTCACAGTTTTAAGTATAAAATTAGATACTGTGACATTTCTACTCTAAAATGGGTGAATATTTGACCATTGCAACATTTTAGCCAATCCTCTCCCTACAATAATAAGCAGGTTTATCTTTAAAGTTGTGAGAAATTGATCTGTTCTAAAGTGAGTTACCCCTAAATTTCATTAGTGTCTTGATATAACACGTGCAGAAACCTGAACCTCCTTGGCTCCGTGTTCCATCCGCTTAATGTTGATGCAGTTTGGTCCTTATAGATTCTTGCTTGTTGACTTCACTACAAGAGTCTTGGCCAGCACCTGTTGAAGTCACATTCAACCACTTCAATAATGCAGATATCTGACAGTAACATCCCTAATGTGGAGTAAAAAAAAAAGTTAAACCAATATTTGGGGCAACCCTCCCAGTCTCTTGTCTGTGTATCAAAGTGTCGTTCCCAGCAATAGCATATGTGGTGATCTGACTTCTGCATTAAGCTTTAAAATTACTTGGCTAAAAACTGATGGAGCAGTTGCAATAAGTGGAGATGAAAATAGAGAAATTTCCAATTTTAAAATTTTATATGCCATTAAGGTCATAAATACATTTCAGAAATGGTAATAGTATTAGTATTGACATGTAAAGATACTTTTTCTTTCTTTTTCAAATCAGCAAAAAATATACTTTTTGTCATTTTAAGCAAAAAATAAATAAAGTGTAGACATTTTTACTGTTGCCTGTCTGCCTTGACCCATTTCTGTTATAAACCGGCCTTTTTAAAGTGGGGGGGCAGGGGTGTATTAGGTCTCTGACACTTTGACACTTTTGGTCTGTAGTTTCTTTCCCCTCAATCACATGCTCATGTTCCCATTATATCTGAAGTGCCTTTTTTATTCCAAGTTTATTCAAATTCTATTCTCAATTTCTACCATTTTATGTTGCTTTTTTATTGATGTAATGCCAGATGCAAGTAATTCCTCCTTGTATTTCTCTAGTCTTAAGTTGTATGTATTTGTGTATTGCCTTTTGTGTACAGGTGATTGACTACAATGGAGAGAGAACACTAGAGGGCTTCAGTAAGTTCTTGGAGAGCGGAGGTAAAGATGGAGGAGCCCCAGCTGGAGATGAGGATGAAGATGTTGAAGACGTAAGATTTGACGATAAAGCCCTCTTATTCAGACTCAAAATAGGTTTTATTGCCATTGATTTTTATTAGTTAATGTCTGGGGGTTTTGCAGCTAATGGAGCAATAATTATAATCACGATTAAAATACAAATCAATTGCAAAAATTTTATTTGTAAAAAGTGGAGTTGGGTGCTCGCTGGTGGTGTAGTAGTTTGAGTCGCATGTATGTACCACCTCGGCATTGTGGGTTTGCATTTCAGTCACAACTGTTAGCGAAATTATTGTGAAATCATGAGATTGTCCAACGATGTCTTTGGGCTAAAAGAATTATAGAAATAAAGACAATGAATATGATATGGGTGCCAATGCAAAGCCACTTGTCTGATCTATAGCTGGTTTTAAAACGCATCTCAAACTGAAACAATCCCAATAGGTTAACCATGGTTTATGATGGTTTTAAATCATGATCTAAATAATCACGACCAACCTATATATTGACTACCATATTCGGCCCTCCTCTGTAAACCTCAATAGTGTGGTTTCACATTTCCTTGCTTGCTTTTATGGGGGAGATGGCATCATGTCTTTTAAATACCACAGTAACCTTAGGAGTGCCATAGTTTTACAGATGACTGACATGTGTAAACAAAAACAAGATTTTAACAAGCTTCTTTTTTTGGAAATCTTGCCATACCAACAACTTAACGACCAACCAGTAGACAAAGGTTAACTTTTCTATACAAGTTCCCCAGACACTTGAATATGTTGTTTTTGTATGGCAGTATGGGTAGTAGAGTATGGCAACCCATCCTGGGCTTCAACTAAATTGAGTATTAAGTATTTTCCTATGAAATAATCAAAAGGAAAATCTATTTAGTCTTTCAGGTCTTTACATTTTTAAAGATCTACTATCTCTTTTTTTTTTTTTTTTTTTTTTTTTTTTTTTTGAGTCACACGCCACAAAATCTGCAACTGAAATGCCAAGCCCTAAGATGGAGCCATGTAAAATATGCAGAACAGAATTGCATAAAAGTATAAATTCACAAATCTAATCCTATAACTTTTTCAGAAAAAAACAATTGACATTTTTTAAGTAGCAATCATGAAGATTTACTGTGGCTCATCTTCACTCACACCTTTTCCCTCCAATGGGGTACTGTACACGCCCCTTTCCCAGAATATGCCTCCTCTCCCTCTCTAATGCCTTGTGCAGCTGTTGGCGGTGTTTACTGGGCTGCACGTGCAGAATTTCTCAACATTAGTGCCCTGCTGCCTCTGCACCTTCAGCTGTCTGTCTGAAAGCTATTGTTGTGCCAAAATATACAGCCAAGTGATGTATGGATGCTATGCTAATATGACCACAAATCTTAGTTTATTTTTGGAGGACTTAATCTAAGATTGTAAATTCACGATAATATTGTTTGTGGAGTCAGGAAAATTGCTATGATGGCAAAGGATAAAAGAAATACAAGGATGTAAAAAAAAGCATGCAAATGCTGGTGACAGAAAAATAGCTATGTGTGGTCTTTGTCAAATTAAGGTAAATTGGAGATTCTAAGTGCATTTGAACTTGCACTTACTAACCTGACTAATTACAGAAAAACACACAAAGCTATAAACAAATCTTTATGAAAGAATAGTGTGGTGTCACTAATCCAGTAATACACTGTCCACGATCACAGAAATTGTGGAGCTTACTAAACAACATCTTAAATATTACAAAACATTAAAAGTTCCATAAGTAAACCGCTTATTTACAAAGTTGGGTACCACACTTTGTGGTGGTGTACATTTTATTATTTTTTGAAAGCTGTACTAAGCTGTGAATGCACCCAAAATTTCATGCATACATTAGCAGTACTAGTTGAATGTTTTAAATGCCTACTTCCTCATTTATTTTTATTTATGGATGGCCCCTTGAGACTGTCCATCTTTTTCAAGGGGGTCCCATGATTTTGGATTGCATGCACAAGTAACAAGTAAATTTCTCCACTGTGGGATGATACTGCTCTGTTCTCCTCTTAGCCTCTTTGTTTTGTGTGCTACAGGATTTGGACGATTTGGACGAGGGACAGGGTGAGGACTCTGATGGAGAGGACGACGGACATGACGAGTTGTAAAATCTAAAAAACAAAAACAGGAGAAAGGAGACATGTCCCGCCCCAAACCAGTCACCATCACTACCTTCACTTACTTTGCCCCTATTTTCTGTCCCATGAACATTAACACATCCCCTTTAACTGCCTAAGGGTCAGTCAAACACCAGATAGTCCTTCGCCATGGGACCGCCAGCTGCAACTCTGCTACTGGCGAAAAAACGGGATGAAGTGGAAAAAAGAAGGAAAAACTCACCATGTTTTTTTATATCTTCGTAGGAGACCTCAATGCCTTCTCTACAAAGCTCCACATCAGCTGTTTGCCTAGATTCAAACCAAATGTAAAAGTGGCATTGTAGTTCATTTATCATCAATGTTCTTTTCAACTATCTTTTGAATACACTTTGCCATTGTTCACTGCGGGGCCTGGGCAGAATTGAGTGTAACATCATCCCATCCATCTGTCCTATCTTTTTGTCCTTTTCTCTTTGATTTGAATGCAGAGGACCAGTTTTTGTGGTTGGTTTGTAGAGCGATTCCTCAGGGGGACATGGGGATATCCTATTGGTGTGTTTTTGTATTGAAGTCCGCACCCTCTGATCTTGTCTAGCATATCACAAAGTCCTTTCCCTCCATTTGTAACTTAGACCAATTCATTTTACTTTTTAGGTTGGGAAGCCTACTTTATTTTGCTTTCATTCCCTTGTCATCTTCCCAATATAGTCTCCTCATTTCGCATTGCTGCTTGCATTTTGTAAAAAAAATATATAATGGTTAACGTTTTGGGGTAAATTGTGTTATTTAATTGCTTTCATTGAGGATTTTTATAATTTAGGTTTTGTCATTTTTAATAGTGTTCAAATGTGCCCAGTTGTAGTACGTTGGCCTTGTGGGGGCCCCTTACACACAATTTTCAAGAGTTCAAACTGATAACTCTTAATAGGTTGCACTGCATTTATGCCTATTTGGAGATTTACTACTAAGCACGCAGGCAGACTGGTGCAGATTACTGGTCAGGCTGGTCTGAGAATTACAAAGAAAAGGGAGCAGTTGCAAAGCCCTATCCCGCACTTATTATGTACTTAAAACATCCCATTTGGGTCAACCTTGTATGTTGTTGCTGCAGTGTGCTATGGGTATGTTTGTATTGAGTGAATGGTAATTGTGTGATCAGTAAAGCGACTGTGGCTATACTTTGTGCATTAACAGGTGCGTGAATGTGTGGGTGTTTACTTGTGTGAGTGAGTACTTGTGTGGATGATGTGAGGTGTCAGCTCGAGTCCAGGGGATGAATGTAACAACTGTACAACTGTGTAGGGAAAAACGCAACTTAAGCATTCCATCATGTTCAAATTGATGTGGAAACGTGAAATGGTGGCCAATAAAATTATGAAAATTACATGTCTGCTGTTTTGTTAAATTCCTTTTGAGAAAATGTTAGACTTTTTTGTAAACTTTTTGACTGTTTACTTACTTGTACACTATGGGGACAGTTAAACATCCATCCATAATTATAACCCTTTTTGACAAGTATTTCAGGGCTTACATATTGTGAACTTTGATATTGTACATATTTATGGGTCTTGATGGGTCTTGCCCTGCAGCATCTACCAGTAAAATCAAAAATAAAACTGCATGGCTGTTATGATTAAGATGTGGCTAAATAAAAGACCACTTGCTGTGAATGATGCACGTAATATGTGTCATGAGGATAATATGGGCCTAGCCAAAGTGATATTTAGTAGGCTACAAGCAATGTCTAAATTACCGGTATTCAATTGGCAGAGAAGACCAAACAAATTTTAATTGAAAAAGCTATTTATCCATCAAATTTATAGTTAAAGGGGCACTGTAACTATAAACGTGATGGATGTCTGGATGGATACACAGGCCAAGATGTAAATCAGATCTGAAAAAGGGAGCTCACGCACAGGAAAAAAGCATGTTTCTCAGGTATTTTTTCAAGCAATAAAAAAATTTTACTGGAATAAATTCAAAGTAGACAGGTTTAATACCATACTGTGGACCTTTCTAGGCAAATATCTCAATGGGAAGAACCCGGTGACAGACCCTCCACCATCACAAGTTATATAGTGCACCTTTAACATGTCAGAAGTTGAAAAAGTGTGATGATGTTATCCAAGTAGTCAACAGGGAAACTATAGTCATTGAGAAAACCCCTTCCAGTGTCTTCCAGCACTAGTTAATCTTAGAATATGACAGTGTTTATGTGGACTCTTAATGGTCAGCAGTGTATGAGCTGCCTCACCTCTTCATGGCCCTGTATTTAGCAACCACACACTTCAACAATAAACAACTTTTATTGTGTCCAGTGTTTACTCGATGTAACCGCAGCTGCCCTCCTCCTCTTCGACTCTTTTGGATGTCACCACTTTCTTTTGGAGGAGCGCTCAGTAACCTGGCACTGGCTGAAAAGGATAGGATGTGTGCTACGTGAGGGGGTGGTTGAACTTTTGGTGGGAGGGACAACAGTAACTGGTGTAATCTTCTAGAGCTTACCACTGGATGTGCAAGCTGCCAGCCCCAAAAATAGACTGTTAGAGGGTATAAAGAGTCAAAAGGGAAGGCCCAGTCAGACAAGCCAAGACTGCCTTGGAGGAAACTGCTCTCCTGCACTTCTGAATCAACCTACTTTGCTTTACTGGTTTTACTGGAATTTTTCATTTGACTTTTACTTGCTTGGAAGTATATCTATCAACCGTGATGAAGTACTACCATTGCCCAGTAGTTCAGACCATTGGCCCCAAGCCTTACACCAAGGACTGTGGAATCCCAATTACCTGCAAGACAACAGCTGCTCTGAAGCCGGTCCGCAACGTTCACTTCCCAAACGACATCGTGTTCCAGGACTATGTTCGACAAGGAGAGATGGAGAGGATCGGACTCTTTATCAGATCCAAAAGAGTCAGTTTGGATACCATGTACCCCTCAGGTGAGCACAAACACTACATTGTAAGGCTTGCACACACAATGCTCGATTTGATACAGTGTTTAAATTGAAGAGTTTGAGCAGAGACAGAATATCCTGCCTTTTTGTTACATATCTCTTCTTTTACTTTTTAGTCAAATTGTCAGAATTAACTCAAATACTACATACATTTTACAACTAAAGATGCCATCAGCACTTCAGTGGTACAATGTATAGATACAGGTGCTGTTTCAAGGCAATAAAAGTTAGGTCTATTCTTATCAAGTTTTTATTTATCTCTAGTTTTTTCTAAATTGCTGAATAAAAGTAAAAAAAACCAAAATACTGATTCTAAGGCAGTAATAGAATATAAAAGACTAATATTTCTGTTTCTTTGTATTAAGGAATGGCTGCTATTCACGAGGCTGTCCTGTCTGGGAATCTTGACTGTGTAAAACTGCTGGTGAGCTATGGAGCAGATATCCACCAAAGAGATGAGGAGGGCTGGACTCCTCTGCACATGGCCTGCAGCGACGACTACCCTCACATTGCAAGGTGAGCAGCCTATAGAATGAAGAATTCCAACGTATCGCTTTTTTTTTTTTTTTACCTCTCCTATAGAGTTGATGTCTATTCTTAGTTTTTAGACAGCCAGTCATGTGCCAATTTATCATAAAATATGAAAAAGGTATTATATTAAACCTTTCACACCTTGTCAAAAAAAAATTAATGTGCAGTTAGTGTACGTCACAGCAGTAATGCAAGCTGGAGGACTATCTGCGTTCTTGCACCTCACTGACAAGGCACCGCACATACTGACATTACTGGGCTGGATTTTGTTTCTGCAGGTACCTTCTCTCTCTTGGAGCAGACCGGAACATTGAAAACGACTGTGGAGAGAAACCAGAGGATCTGATTGACCCAGATAGTAAGGAGCTGTTGAAGCTTTTTGGCGTCTCTGCAAATGACTGAAAAGGAGTAGTAAATTTTGTGTTATAAACCACACAAAACCATTGCTAAGTTCTGAAGCTGCAAGGCAGAAATGGGCAGACAGTGCCAATTCTGATCAGAATCCTGATTTTGCAAGCTTTTCTGACCAAGACTTCAGAAAATTGAGGGAGAAAAAGTCAGGACAGAGAAAAGTTGGTCATGTGAGAGGTACGAACTTGCCTCCAAACGGGTAGAGCCTCAGTTATTTTAACACTGTATTGAATCTACCATGGCATCTGCAGCAGGTCAGCATGTTGTGTAGGACTTAGGAAAGCTTTTAATGTTGTGAAACATGATGCTGTTGTGTTCATTGCATTCTTTTTCTGAGCTAAAAATGCATAAATACAGTTGACTGTCTTAACTGGTAAACATGTTTACAATGTACAAGATGCATGCTTGTTTCTCCTTTGTGTGGACTACATATATTTTTTTAAATATAGTTTTGTTTTGACTTTGTTATAATCTACCATTCCTTTTTGTAATACACTTTATATGTTTGTAATAAATATGACAATGATTAAAATGGTTTGTTAATTTTAAAATGATATTTTAAAATTTCTGCCCATGTAACCACATTTATGATAGCTAGAAAAAACAAAAAATAGGGCTTTTTAATAAAACATGAAGATTTATTGTCAGAATATCAAACACAAGCAAAGACTGAAATACAAAAACTAATATTTACAAACAAAACAAAATGTCCACTTCTCTGCCTCATTCTTTGAATTTCCACTCCTGTCTGCACATAGGGCACTGCTGCTGGACCTGTTGTGAGTTCAGCCATTTCAGGATACAGTGCATGTGGAAGCAGTGTGAGCACTGACCCCAGACCAGCGGACAGTCATCCCCAGGGACTTTGCCTAGAAAATAAAGAAATACTTGTTAATCAAAACTATTATTAGGATACAGAGGAAACACAGAATTGCTCACAAGCACTGCAACAGATTTGCCCTACCTTTTACTGCAAAATGGTGTTACCACTTATCACAATACTAAAATTTAAATTTTGATTTGAATACTAAGGAATAGACTCAGTAATTTCAATGACACAATAACTTAATAATAATTTTCAAACAACTATGTAATTTTCAACACAAAATAATACTTTCCATGTTACCATGTGATCTTAGGATAATAAAACTTTAAGATCCAAAACTTCCTAAAAACTGATGTGATTTTATGTGATTTTTCTGCATCAATACTTGCTCAAATTTGTAGCCGGTCTGGATACTAGCTTTAGTATCCATTTGTACCTGATTTTCGATACTTTTGACAACACTAATTAATGGTATTAATGGTATTAGTGGTACATGAATTTTTCCGGTTTGTATGTTTTTGTTATTAGCTGGGAAAAACCTCACAGGGACAATGAACTCTAAAGCTAACCCAGAGCTGCACATCCAACTAGAAATTGTGGAAAGTCCATTCATTGATTACAAAAAAAAAAACCTGCTAGCAAAACCAGCAGATTACTCACAGTCAGGACAGCAGCCATTGAAAGGCATCCTGCAAATGCCACAGTTTTCATCGTTCGCCACCCACAACCACGAAGCCACGCCGTTCCACTGCCGGATCTTTACCTTCATTGTGTATAATCCAAATCTGACCTGGAAAGTAGCACAAAACACCTCAGACTTGGACCTGGACTAGCAACTTTTAGCTAGCCACAGAGAATTGACCAATCTATTTTGCCTTTGTTTACCTACCTCGCCGAGTTAAAAGCCACCGAAGTACAACCAGTTAATTTAAAACTTCCAGGTTGCACGAACTGAATCAAAATACCGGGAGATTTTAGATAATTTCATGTTTCAAATATAATGTGCCTGTCTGCATAAGTTTCTTCTTTGGGGAAAAAAGTAGCCAAGATTAGCTTTAACCATAGAGCCCTGCCCCCTACAGTCAGCAAAACGACATTGACTAAACAATGAGAAAGGAGATTTTTATCACAAGAAACCAATCATGTTTTAGCCAAGACTACATTAGATAATACAATATTTATATTTTTTTCGTAATATATTACATTCCATTTGTAATCAAACGACATTGTTTATAATGGGAGGGCAATCATTTTTGTGAGAGATTCTTGTATTATTTAGTTCTGAATAAATATTATTATTACAAATTATTGTGTTAAGATTTGTGGTATGGTTGAATAACAAATCCACTTATATTCTTTAAAAAATATTAAAATAGAATACATAAAAAAAAAAAAAAAAACCTGAAACGAGGCGTAACACGTGATCTCACTGTACTTCCGCAAACTATTTACGTCACGTCCGTCTCTTTCAACATCGCGCCACCGCCGCTGATAAAGGGTTTTTGTCGGACGTAAACTTCATTGTTCAACTTTGGGTTATCGTGAAACTGTAACTCCACGATGTCTGACAAAATAAACATGTCCCTGGACGACATCATCAAGCTAAATAAGAAAGGAGGCTCTGGAGGAGGTGGGCGCCGCGGACCGTCGAAAGTACCACCGCGGGGAAGTTCAGGGCGAACCGGTGGCCGACCGAACAATACTTTCAGGCGGAACAACAGGCCCGCACCGTACACAAGGGTAAGATGCTACTAAGAATTAAAGTTTATGTATCTCTTGATTTTAAACATAAAATATAACCTTGTTTTGTGTTGAAAGTAAGTAATTGTGTCCATAACTCCACGAACTACTTGACCGTGTATTGAAAAAAAATGACATTCTGTGTCAAAACGAAACTGGGAACACGTGATAGCCAGTGGTTGAATTCGTCAGGACTTTACTGACAATATAAACGTATCAAATCTAGAAAACGAGGTGGCTTACTAAACCAAAATGGCGGCGTATTGTGTGAGGAAGGCCTTTATTACTCATCAAAGTGTCTGTCTTGTTTACTAGCAGTACAAGCTAACCATCGATTGTACATATTTATTACTGCAGATATAATGATATTATAAATTGTCTACATTTCTGAGGCCATTGCAAATCGAATCAATGTATCCATTTACAAACGTATCTACTGAGATAACAAATTAAATGACCGATTTTAGAGAAGGAAAAAGTTTCTTTGTCTTGTTGGTAAATTAGATGTTTCAGGGACATTCATAGTGAAGTGGTGTTTTAACAGGAGCAGCCGCCATATGCATGTGAATATGCTGGAGCCTCTCTACAAATGCTAATGTCCTTCTTTCCCACAGCCAAGAGAATTACCAGACAAATGGCAGCACGACAAATTTGAAGAAAGTTTTGGTGGCTCCAGGAGACAAGTTTCTGCAGGGAGAGCTGTGGAGAGTGGCTGCAAGCTGCTCATTTCCAATCTAGACTTTGGTGTTTCTGAATCAGATATCCAGGTAACTATTACTCATTGGTCTTAGATGTCACAAAATGAAAACTAAGTGTTAACATATGAGTATTGTGTTACAGGAGCTTTTTGCAGACTTTGGGGAGCTGAAAAAAGCATCAGTACATTATGACCAATCTGGAAGGAGTAATGGAACAGCAGAAGTTATCTTTGTAGATAAAGCAGATGCCTTAAAAGCAATGAAACAGTACAATGCTGTCCCACTGGATGGTGAGGACCACTTGCTTGAATTGTACATATGCATCTTATAGTGTGAGCATTTGTGGTTCAATCTTTAATTGCTTTAGGTCGACCAATGAAAATCCAGCATGTGGTGGAGGCACAAGAAGAACGAGTTGCATCAAGGTAAGTTCGGAAAGAAGTGCTCATATTAGTAATTTCAAGATCAGCAAATAAACAAAATTAAACATGAACATTTAAGTAACTTCTACTATCCAGGTTCATTAGAGCTTTTCCCTCAAACATTTTTTCCTCAGAGGTTTTGACAGAAGCAGACTTGGGCAGGCCAAGTTTGAGAGGCCTGAGAGGAGGCGAGGTGGTGGAGGAGGTGGTCGTCGCGGAGGCAGTGGCAGCAGTAGAGGAGGAGGAGGACGCAGTGAGAAAAAACCACAACTTTCTGCAGAAGAGCTTGATGCCCAGTTGGATGAGTACAATGCCAAGGTAAGACCCATCAACGGAGGCTTTTGGGGAAGTAACAATAGCAGCTTTACTGTGCGATGGGGAGATTGTTCTATGTAAAATGGGTTTTATCTCAAGAGTGACATGAGTAAAATACATTGTTGCTAGTGTAGTGTACTTTTTTTCTGCTTTTAACGCATGACCATTATATTTTATCTTGTTTTTATATCTACATTTTCATTGTTTTGCTTGCTTTGGTGGTATGGTGCAACCTAAAACATTCTGATTTCAATGCCCTTTTTTGTTTTTGCAGTTCCAGATGGACACCAGCTAAACTCACTCAGGAGAATGGCCAGTTTTTACATTTTACTTTTTTAACATTTTATTTGGGGGACATTTTTGTACATAGTTAAAATCTATTGTATGTGAACCACAGATATTGTATATTGATGGTTTCCATGGATGTTTATTACTCTCGTTTTACAAGCTCTTTACTATTAATGTGAATAATTGCAGTAAGCATTATTTTATCATGTCTTTTCAAGTGTTGTGAAGCAGGGCTGTATGGAATCATGAATACCATTGTATTGGTTGTATTTGTGAATCATGTACATTTTAATGGTTTTTTGTTTTTTTTTTGCACATAAAACTTGTACAAACGTTTCCATCTGTTTATTTGCTTGTCAAAAGTAACAGTAACACAAGTAACTTCCACTGCTTAATAGAAATATTGTCTATATAGCCTTTACATCAAAGTTACCTGGTAATAATTAACTATTTTAAAATGTACCCTTTTATAAACGGGAGTGGTACAGTACGGTCCCCCTTGTGCGTAATGACGCTGCACAGTCCTCCCGGAAACGTGTTACGCGCCTGGCACACGCGGGGCGGCGCCGTTCCGTTGTTCGCCATACTTTCACTGTCACAGGAGCGACTCACGCATTTTCTGCAACAGCGCCTGAAATCACAGCCGCACCAACACAGGTAGGTGTCTTTATCCTGGGGACATCTGATAGCGCCATATCCAAAGCAGCGACCCCGTGCCACGGCTCATTGGATCATTTTCATCTTTGGATGATGGGGAACTTGATGCTAATGTTAGCCGCTGGAAGGTTTAGCGTGATCTCTGCCAAAAAAAAAAAAACACTTTGGCTCCCAGTCCCACCCTGCAGCAGTCACTCGGGGTAGATAAAGTTGATGGCGGTCTTAAAAAGGTTTTGTCAATGCGCAGTTTTAACTTTTGTAACTAAACAGGGCTGTTGCTTTCTGTAGGCTGTCAGTCTACTTGGATGCCGGTTCTCTGTTAAAATGCAAATTTTGATTCCTTTGTTACCTTGCATGGGCGTCATAGTGTTTTTTATCCCTTTTGGAGTATTAAAATCTACCCCATTATATTGTCAAACGCCTTATAACCCAAAGACTCACAGCGCTGACCAAATTCTCAGATTTCTAGAATATTCAGTGTCGCTTGGAAGTGATACAATCGCTTTTTTTTGTATAGGATGACCTAACGCAGCCTCCCGACAATCTGCTGACAGCATCATCCTCTTAGTCATCATTTAATAGTGGAAGAATTGTATAGCCTACCCTCACTAAACCTGTGTAGGCTAAATCCATTTAGGCCTATAGGTCTTGCTCTTACAATTGGGTGGGGTGCTCTAGTCTAGACATCTGTGTAGGATCATGTGTTCATGTTGAGCTTTTGTATTAGACAAGTAAAGGTCATCATTCATATATCCTATAGGCTTCTGAACAACCACAACCATTTGAGCTGTTATGTTTTTGGCTTTGAATAAATCTGGGACAAAGATCTTAGAGGATGATAGAAGTTCAAATAAGTCATATTCAAGAATGTTGGTATCCTCCTGTTTTAGAGCTCTATTGTCTGTATGTTTGGAAAGGAAAGAAAGGAAACTACTTATTTGTCATCTCAATAGGCTAATATGGTTTTTGAAGCCAGCAGTTACATAATGCTACTTTTGTGGCCTCTCACTCCTAGCAATAGCTGCATGCATTATTGTGAAAGCTTATATCTAATTCAGTGTTATGTAAATAATGAATTTTCAGATCAAACAACTTTAGCTTAAATGGAATGGAGGTTTTTCAACCGTTGTTTATCTAAATGTGGATTTTGAGAGGCTTTTTCCCACAAAGTCTCCAAGAGACATCAACCACAGTCCTGGCTGCAGATGTCACAGGTTGAAGCCAATGGAAAACTAAATTTCACTAGTTCTTTGCTCATGCTTGGACATGTTGTAAGACTAAAACATAGATCGTCTAAGTGCTGTCCTCCTCAATACATTCTTGTGATGGTTTCCACTGTGGGCAGTTCTAATTATCCAGAAAAGATAAGCACTTCATAGTAAACTATCCAAGATTGTTAGTTGCCAAAGACTGTTGTATAGTTATTATGGGCGTATTAGAGTGATAATGTTGGTGGCATAAAGCAAGACGTGCTCTTGATTTTAAGATTAAGGTAAACTTTAATGTTTTCATCCTTTCATTAAACACAGCATTGTTAATATGTTTGTAGCAGTTTTGAGCCAGGATTACCAGATTGTGCATGTTTTAGGTTGGTGAAGTAAAATACAAAACAAGGACATCCAGAAATTTAACCTTCAACCTTATTTTTGCTTCAGGTGTGAATGTGCAGTTGTTTTTCATTTTATGTTACTCATAAAATGCATACCTCTATATAGAAGTTCACATCTGTATGCAACACGTCTTCAAGCATAGGTTCACCATACTAATGTCATGACCCAAAGCACTATATATATGTCATGAGAAATTTTGCTCTCATCAGATTGATTTCTCAGTAGTAATTCAAACAACATATTTTCTGTTCCCTTTGAATTTAATGATATTAGTAATAATCACTGTATCAGAAGAATATCTATTGATACTGTATAGTTTCTGTTAAATCAAAGAGCGATAACATCAAAACATGACTAAGGCCATTCAGTCACAGCAGGTAATGTGCAGATGGGTAACATATGGCCACTACAATACGGACACACAACATGACCATCTATGTACCTATAACACCATCATCAATCATAATAACAGCTGTGGAGGGAGCTCTGTACTATACACAGACTGAGATGGCTCTTCATAAAACATAGCACATGCACACACTTGTTGACCGTGTTTCCTGAGAGTTGTGGTTAGGAGCAGCAGATGAAGCCTTTAGCGGAGCAGCTAAAATAAGTTTAATGGACGACCTCTTGAGTGAGTGCTATCAGTGGTTCCTCCGCAGTCCTGTTCTAGTGGTTAGTTCTAGAGGCTTTAAGGTTGAGAATGTATTTAAATGGACCATCGGCAGCTGACAGTTGTTTTTGAGATTTTGCTGTGCTGGACTATTTTGTTTTATGATTTTATTCCTATTAATTTGAATTCATTTTGTTAAAAAATATACATAAAATTGACTTCTGAAGTGGATTTTGAAAAATGAATTTACAGTAACTATAAAAAAAACTTTTCATGTTAATTTAGATGTGCAATTAATGGTCAGTTCTTTTATATTTTTTTAATATGTATTAATACAGTGATGTTTGGTGAGCCTGTGAAATTGTATGACCTTGATAACTGCATTGGGTCAGTTCTTTACTCACTTCTATCAGCAATGAGTAAATAACTGACCAATAAATCCAGCACAATAATAACAACAGTAAGATTCCCCAAACCTTACAAAAATAAATGCATTAGAAAGTAAGAAAAATGTTATTATAATGTGATTTAACAATATTGGTAACTTCGGTTCGGTCACAGTAAACATCTAGCTTTAAGATAGCAGTGGATACAGGAAAACTACCGGTAATAATAATTGCACATTTTATATGGCCACGTAATGACCATTATGCCTTACATTTGTATTGTGCTTTGACCTGTTGCTTCTCAAGTCATTATTTGTTCACTCCACACCTGGTGATGATAAGTTCCTCCTGTGGCCACATCTGCCCTGGGACATACTGGCATATATGTGAGGGTGCTGATCTGTGCCCATCAACCCATCTACACAATCACACACCATATTCACCGGTGACTGAAGTATCTAAGAACAAACTGGTCAGAATTGGAATAAATCCACCAATTTTTGTGTTTGTGATATATATTGTTTGTGATTAATTAACTCCAACGCAGTTTTAGTTAGGCACTCAGTTCAGTTTTTGGAGACGTGAGATGCGATGTTTCTTCTGCATGAACTTGATGTCATCTGCATAAACACGGCTCTTCCTGCTTTTTTGTGTCACTTGTTTTTCTCTGTTCACCTCTTCACACAGAGTGACCCTTCCTCTGGGAAACACACAGGCTCTGCACCATACAGACACAAGGCCTCTCACATTAGCCCTAATTAAACATGATAATTATGATTTTCAAGTAAATGAGCTGGGTTTTTTTTACAGCTGCTGAGGCATCTCCAAGGATACACATATACTGACACCTTTTTAGTAGTGAAAACTGGTAACAAGCTAAAATTATTTAACGGTCCACACTATGTAACTTATATGGAGGAGGTTAATGTAAACATCTTGGTGTCAAGGAGATTTGTGCACCTTTACATTATGGATAGTATGAAGAAGAGTCTACTCATTTCATGCAACATTTTCTTCAATGGTCTGACTGTAAAGCTGAAGCATTCCAGAAATACATTTGGATCAATATTATTACTGCTGTCGTTGTTTTTCCTGTATTATTCAATTCAATGCGTCTGACTTTGAGTTTATTATGCAGTCTATGCTTTATAAAGTCAAATATGCCCTTTGATAAAACTGTAAACATGTGTGGCTAGCATTCGTATTGTGAGTAGAAAAAAAGCCTTGCACTGTTGCACAAGATGGTCAAATTGGGTCATAGATGTGCAGTAGATTTTTTTGTAATATTGGTTAGTTTTTGTTAAACTGAACTTTAAAAAATGCACAATAATTTCATGTAATCTCAAACAGGTAATTGATAAAATCAGTCCAATAATGACATGAGCAATTGAAACATAATTCAAATATGTGCTACTTTTCTTAACATCATTTGTCTACTGATATTGGACCACTTATACCATGTGTTGTCCTCCAGTTATTTTGAAATAATTTTATAACATGCATGTTACATAATGATACTTAATGAAACTGGCATAACAGTGTTGCATATAACAGGCAAACCCTCATTAGTTTGGGTTTAGCACACATGGCTGGAGGCTCATATTTGTCATACCAGAAGCAATGGTCCACACCCCTCTTCTCCCATCTCTTCTCCCATCCTTCTCCCCCTCTCCCAAATCCTTATCCCCCTCTTGTGCCATCTTTCTCCCCCTCCCCCTAATAAAACATCAGTCGCCCATGTGTTGTGCATAGCCTCATTCACTATTCTGTTTGTGTTCAGGTGACAGGATGCTGCAGGCAGTCAGTGTCAAAAGAGTTCTAAAACATAGCCTTTTAGTAACAGACACACAATACACGCAACAAACTAGAAAGCTAAGATGCAAATTACAGGTCAGATATAGGCATTAGAAACTCACTTACCACCACCAAAAAGCTCTGAAAACTTAACTTTTTAAAGCCTTCACTGTACTATTATTTAGCATCTAGAAATTACCGTGACCAAACACCTGTGAAATGTATCTACTTTTATTCTTCTATATGTACTTTTATTATATAACTCTTTAGAGGACTGCCATTCCTCTAGCTTGTGACCAGCTTTTCTTTAAACTTTCTGAATGAAAAGTGCAATTAATATGAAGCCAACACTTAGAAAATATAGATTACATTTTTTGTTTTAAAATTATCTCTCATAATTATTTAGAGACATACATCATCACAGTAATCAATTTATGGCTAATCTTGACACCCCTAACGGCATCCCCTTTTGTTTGTTTTATTTTGTTGTTTTGTTTGTTCCAATTATAAAGTATTAGAAAAATGCATGCGTCGACAGGAGAAATAACAGTTGCTGTTATTTTAAGGGCCCTAAGGACAGTCATAATCTTAAAACTGTTTATCACAACATGGACCAGTAACATTCACTGTCATTTATAAAAGCACCAACTAATAATTATGACTGCACTGAATATATAAATGGAGGATTATACCATTTTTTTGGTCATTTTTTATTTAATTACATTTATTTTGAGTGATAACAGACAACTGTGTCATTGTGGCCCAATAGTCACAGGAACAGCATGAACCAGTGCTGTGAAAGTTGACACATGCAAAACATTTTGCAGAGTGTTCTCTCATTAGTTTTAAGAGATATGTGTTTGGTACAGTATGTTGTATGTACATCCAGTATATTATATAAACATTTAAGGTGTACGACATAACTTCTGGTGGGGGGTGTCCATTGCCTGCTTGTCTCCATGGAGATATTATTGCTTTGCCAGGAATGTTCCACAGTATTGCTTACCTATACAACTTGCCTGTCTCTATGCCAAGTTACATGTCAGACCTGGAGAGGAGACTGCGCTACATAATGCAACAAACTGAAGAAGCTACTTTATGAAAATACTTGTTGTTCTACAGAAATGGCTGAGGATGACGTGACCCCGGAGCAGCTGGCCGCCATCGCTGCGGAGAACGACGAGCCAGAGTCTGTGAACTACAAACCTCCGGCACAGAAGACACTCCAGGAGATCCACGAGCTTGACAAGGAGGACGAGAGTCTGCGCAAGTATAAAGAGACACTGCTCGGGCCCGGGGTTGGCACTGTCGGTAAGAGCTCAGAAAACAGGACTAGTTCAGTTTTGGGCAATTTTTACCCGAGGGCCACGTTTGAATCCAGGCATGCATAGGTTTGTACTAGTTTTTCATGAGAAGACAGTTATTTTTTGTTGTTTATAAGTATGCCAGTGCAATTTTTGATTTAAGGTATTAGGTGCATGCTGTAAGATCTGGGAGGAACTGAATAAAAAACAAAACTCAATAAATACGCGTTGTAAATGTGTTTTTACCTGAGTAATGCATGTTTTATTTTGCATACTCATAGTTATTTTACCTACATGATGCAAATCTCCAGGAATTTCTAGGAATTATGTAAATCCATACCTTTCTCCTTGACAGGCCATGTGTCAGGAATCTATTGACACTTCTATGTATTATTTTGTACAGTTACATTTTAAAGTCATACGATGACAAAGGTCAAATACTGTGTCGTAGACTCAAAATCATTGCCTCCATTGTGCAGCTGCTGTTTTAAATCTTACTCTTTCTATGTTTTACCAGTAGAGGCAGGGACCACTGTCCATTCAAGACATTTTCCTTGGACATGGCTGAATAATCTTTTTCCATTCATATACATTATATTTAGGTCATAAAACATTGCACAAAGCACAATATGTACACTTTAACTAAATGATTTGTAAAGCCTCTCTTATAACACCAAGATAAGTTGTTGCTTGGAAATTCTTCTAAGAATAAAATCTTCTAAGAATAGTCTGGAGTTTTAATTAATGCAAAACGGTCCTACCTACAGCGCAGATGGCCTCGTTCTTTTATTTCTCTGTGGACCTGTGTTCTTCACACTTCAAAAATCACTATCAAGTTTTATGATACAAAACAGGAATTATTCTCTTTGAATGACCTCAAGACTTAATTCTGTAAACACAAGAACATAGAGAGAAATTAGACATTGACATATTTGCTGTGCTCTTTTCTCAGATCCGAATGTTCCAAATGTGCTGGTGACGCGCATGTCTCTAGTCTGTGAAGGAGCCCCCAACCCTCTGGTGCTCGACCTCACAGGTGCCATAACATTTCCTGTAAACTAGACAAGCATATAATATGTAGGTGAAATGAAAAAAAAGAGTGAACAAACTTTTGGTGAACTGTTTCAGCTGTGTTGCCTGGAGCCCTCATGAAAACTGCCACTGTTATGTTGTTGGGTTAAGGTTAGGGGTAGGTTTTATGATTGAAATCAGGTTGTTTTGTGGTTTTGTGCACCAGTCCTGGTATGTCCAAGATAAATTTCCTTCAGTTAGCTGATTTGGCACTCATTTAGCACATTAGTCTAGTCAAACTAAACAATAGCAATGACTACCTATGTTTACAAGATTCATTATTATTATTATCATGTAACATATGATTTATATTTGTCTTATGGTACTGTAGTTTTAAGTATCATAAAATGCTAAAGGAAAATACTTTCAGTGATGGTTTGACATTTGTTTATGCTATCATTCATAAAATATCCAGCCTGGCGGCAATGACTTAAAGTTTGAAATTAACATTTGGTGAATGGTGGTAGAGTTTTTTAATTGCTAGTAACACTCTTACTATTCCACATTTGGATTTTATACATGTATTGTAACTGAAGTTGAGGATGTCTTGTATATCCCTTTATAATTTCAGTTGAATGGGTAGTTGAAAGGGTAAAAATTGAGTAAATAAGCAAAAATGTAATATATGTGACATAGGATAAAAAGCACAATTTAACTCTGGCTCGTAACGTTTGAAACATGTGTCTTTGAGTCAAAACTACCATGAAGACTTGACTATACAAACACTGTATTACATCAGCTCTCCTTCAGGGGAATACCTGTCTGCTGTGTCTCAAGCCTTAAGTTCAGACTTATCAAAGTCCACGTGAGAGTGAACCAGGTCAAACAGTTCTTGATGCATAAAAGAAATGTTTTTTTTCAGTCTGGGCTCCGACCGCTGCTCTCCAGCTGCCCCAGAACACTATGTCCTGTCAAAAATCACAGAGACCGCCCATTTTCCTCTGTCCCATAAAGCCGTCATGCATTTTTCCATTAAAACCTTTGACAATATAGTAAAATAATCTGACTAGTTCCTTTTGTAACAACGCTGTAAGTAGAAAAGACCAGGTTGTTTTTAATGTAATTTACTGTCGCAGCTGGTCAGGATATTAAATATGTTTTACTCTTTAAAACACAAAACTAGTGGTACAGCCTGTTATGTTGTGTGAGTGGGGTAGCTTCTTCATAGATCTGACCTGTAACTTGACTTGTGCCTTCACTTGCTTGTCTCTGTGGTGATAGATAAGCTCATTGTGCAACATTTCAGGCAGAGATCTCCATGGAGACAACAGGCAGATCAAATCGAAATAGGCGGACTGTACTTAAATATGTAATTTATCTGGTGGTCCGCCACTTGCTTGTTACTATGGGGACATTATTACATTGTCTATAATGTTCCACCTTATGTCATTAAATGCCTTTATTTCCACGAAAACAAGCAGATAGCACCTCCTGGGGTCAGATTTGTGGAGCGGTGATAAAAATATGAAATAAATGTAGGATGAATAAATTGTATGCCATATTGAAGAACATTCCAAACAAAGCAACATCTCCATGGAGAGAAGCAGATGAAATGGTAAACAGTGCAGCGTTTAAATACAGCATTAATTTATTTGTTATACGGCTTGACCCAATTCTGTATTATGCAAAGACACATTGAGGTCAAAGAGGTTTAACATATGGAGAATATATGTGTGTGTAGGTGAGTCTATTTCCAGAGGGATGTTCTGCGCTGTGTTCACTGACAGGCCGAAATCTAATCTGAGCTAATCACAGAGGGTACATTTATATGGCCAGAAAAAATCAGATAAGTAGATTAATCGTATAATCAAGTAACTACATCTCATGTCTTTTGTATTTACATGCACAAAATAAAACATCTGATCAGAGTTTTAATTTTTAATCTTTAATTTTTGTCTTTGCCACATTAATTTGTCCCTTTTCTTAATTTGCCTTGTCAAAACCTGTACAGGAACAATTAGGAAAAAATGAGATAAACGTAGCCTGTGTTTTTGTAGGAGACCTGGAGGCATTTAAGAAGCAGCACTTTGTCCTGAAGGAGGGCATGGAGTACCAGATCAAGATCAGCTTTAAGGTACACACACAAGTACATGTATGGTGGGTTTACATGCTTCTTGGAGACATTGCACTTACATTCGTTTCCTAGAGAACATGCATAAGGATATTTCACATTTAGGTTTCCTTTTTTGAGTTGAAATGATTTATTTTTATCTCACAATTATATATTTTACGATTATATTGAAAAATCACAATTAGCAGTTAACCAAATAATCTTCTTCTCAACTGTCAAAACTGTGTATAAAGATAAACTATTAAAAACTCATTCTCTTGGGTGCAGTGATCAACCACCAACAACAAAATACCATGGACCGATTTTTTAAATATGAACCCTAATGGAATATGAAACCTTATGGAAAAATGTGGCCAATCTAAACTTAAAATCTACTTTCTTTTCATTCCCTAAATTTGATGTGGCTTTTTGTTTGGATATTTAGATGTTTAGTGCTTGTGTTTTGGATACAGAAAGCTTTCAAGACAAAAGACGGGATCACAAACTTTCCACTAATGGAGAAATGCAAAAGCAATTATAATTACAAGGACATACAGTAATTTGGCAAGTTATTTTTTGTACACACTAGCTTGCCCAGCTGAATGGCCATTAGATAAACTAGTACCCCATTTATTTAGTTTTGTTTTGGTTATAGTCCTTTAACTTGTGGCGATTGTGTAGTTGTGCTATTGGCGCCTCTTAAGGGCGCAGCACCACATTTTTTTTCTTAAAAATGTGAAGAACAGAACTAGTTCATTTTAAATAGTTTTCAGTTTATACAATATATACTGTGCTGGGGCAGGACAAATTTTACTGAAAATGGGAACAGGTCTTGTAAGTGTATTCATACTGTAAACTTGAGGGATTTTTATTTCAATCTAACCGTACCTTTTATTTTAGAGTGAAGTGTCCTACAGTGAACTATGAATGCTCATCTAGTGCTGTTTATTCACTCCGAGCATCTGTAGCAACAAGATCAGGAAGTCACAGATCTTCTACTGTTTTCTATGGACTTAGATGTGTTAGATTAACAACCAGTGCAACAGACTGTATGAGTGGCTATTCATTTATATGAATATATTCATTTACATAACACAAATAACCAACCCTGATTACAGTAAGAATGTATTTTGAAATAAATAAAAGATAAATAAGTTTTATTCCAGGCAAAGTAATAATTTCCATGTCTGCCACTGGGTGACATATCCCCCACCAGAAAAGTTACAATTTAGTAAATGCCCCATGAATGAGAAAATGACTCCAGGGAGAACAGCTTTGGTTCCATAGCTTATGGAGGTCATTATAAATAAATACATAAATAAACAACACACTATTCATTGGTATTATTTGCAGGTAAACAAGGAGATTGTGTCCGGTCTCAAGTATGTGCAGCAGACCTTCAGGAAAGGAATCAAAAGTGAGTCAACTTTTCAGTATCAAGCCCACAATTACAACCAAATATTACTTGATGATTACTCTCTCTCTTTCTCTCTTACTTCCCCCCTTTTCTTTTTCTCTCCCTCTCTTTTTCTTTCTCTGTCTCTTCTCTCAGTTGACAAGTCGGACTACATGGTTGGCAGTTACGGACCCCGTGAAAATGAATATGACTTTCTAACAAAGATAGACGAGACTCCCAAAGGCGTACTGGCTCGAGGAAACTACAACATCAAATCCAAATTCACCGATGACGACAAACACGACCACCTCTCCTGGGAGTGGAACCTGATCATCAAGAAGGAATGGACTGACTGAAAACACACGGATTACCCACAAGCCCCTGCAGTGTCGGCCATTTTGCCTTCTTTGTTTCTTTCTTGTTGTGCATTATTATACAGTCATCTGGCCTTATATTTTTGTGCCTCGCTGTCTCAACTCTCAGCATGGCCCCCCGTCTGTCGGTAGCAGCAGCAGTAGCAGTAGCAGTTTACTACTTTATCCGTCCATTCATGCATTTACAGGCACATTACAATTTTAAAAAATAAAGTCTAATCATTTCAATTGTTAATTTAAAAGGTAAATTATAAAAATCGGATTGAGTGAAGAAAAAAATATTCAGTAAATACGAATTTCACAGTACTATATTGCTTTCAGTTTCAGTTAATTATGATATGGTGTAGTAAAGATTTCCTCATCCTTGATTTCAAATGTTTAAAACTGGATTACTGGATTATGCCTCCTTGTGGCCATATTGAAAACCAAACTTTAGGATTGCCTATTATTAGTGGCCTTTAAGATAGAGTCAGCATCATCACAATTCAAATGTGTTTTTATTTTTTACTTGAATAATCTTACTCAGATTTTAAAATGTCTGCTAAAAAGTAAAAACAACTAAAACAACTGCACATTTTCTTAGCGTTTATCATAATATACATTTCCATAATATTCTGTTGTGATGTGCCTATAAATTCTTTCGCACAGTCCTGCCTTTGTTCACTATATTCGTAACCCCTTCACTACTGAGCTGTGCCATCATGTAGCACCTTATGTCATTGTCTCCCATTCACTTTACCCCACTTTTTTTATTTTATTTTATTCCGGCTTGAAGAGATTAACCCTGCCTTCCAGTGTCTCGCAGAATGGTGTCGTCTTCCTCTCTCCGTATGAAGTACAGTGGAACAAGCAAGTGTACAATCAACTTTTGTTTGCCTTTTTATATATAAGTGTATCAGTGGTTGTATATTGTGACTGTATCCACATTGGCTATAATTGTGCACACCCCACCACAGCCACTTTTCCCTATAATGTTAATCGGCAGCGTTCAATTGATTCTTCGGATCCTGTTGTTTTAAATTGAGATGGAGGATTGGCCACAGTTGTATTGTAAAAGTGTCTGCTAACATAAACCAGGCCCAGACATTTGCATTGTATTGCTTTATTACTGGACCTGTCCAAATGAAACAAAACTTAAGGACTTTGCTCTCACTACCAAAAACAACTACAGTTAAAGGTGCACTGTGTAACTTGTTCTATCAATTGCTTGTCTACATTTAATTGTTATTGCTTTGCTTGGATTGTTCCACAGTATGGCATTGAACTATATCTTGCATTCGTTCAGTAATAATGTTTTTATTGCAAAAATAGATATTCTGAAAAACATAAATTCTTAATGTGGCTGGGGTCCTCTCTCCACAGATCTGTAACTTGATGATGTCACCAGTTTTTTTGTCTCCATGGAGATAGATCAGTTGATGCCATACATTGGAACATCTCTAAGCAAAGCAATAACATCTCTAGAAAAGCAAGCAGTTAGCGAACCCCCACCAGAAACAGTTATATAGTGCACCTTTAGATTAATGGTGCTATGTTATGTGGTCTTGGACTAGACCTAAAACCTTGCTTTGCCCAATGTCCAACAAAAACAAAGAATCAAGTTAAACATTGTGTGGAATAGTAATTACGAAAACTTTAATCACACTTGCGTAATACTTAATCTTGCCCTCCATCTGAATTTTGAACTTTATCAACGTGAATAGCCTACAACCTACAGAAAATGTTAGCATTCCTTCACTAATTATTCCATGCTTCCTTGCCTACTTGCTGGCTGACTTTTGATATAGTAGTACCAAAACTTGCCTTGTGTACAAATAAGTCATTCAGAACTGCTTAATTGCACCCCCTGCTGTCCCAAAATGTATTCACCCATTTCAATTCTAATAGGAAATGGGGCCAAAGTTATTTAGGGACTATAACACGTGTATAGCGGCCTTAAATGTACCATGTATTTATATATAGATGGGTGCTCTGCAGAAATACCTTGCCTTGTCATGCATGGGCAGCCGAGTCGGGTGCTGAGGACTGCTGTTCAAAATAGCAACACTTTGAAGGGCCACTTATGTGTATCTATAAGTGATACTACTAGGCCTATTAAGGATACATACTTCTGAATGTAGTTAGCAAGCCAAAATGATCCCTCTTAACACTCATTCAACCAGGTCACTGTATGCTGAAATAATTACAAACCCACATTAGCGAACAATTCAAATCAATACACTTCTTCATGGATTCGTAGATAAGTCCTTGGCAAGTACTGCTAATGGTCTAAAAACTTGAGTAAAAGTAAAATTGTGTTAAAGATACGTACAACACATTATAATGTTGGGGGCAGGGGCAATAATTGTTTGGACAACAGCTGCTGCCCCGTTTATCACCTGTCCTGATTTGAGCTATAATAGAATAAAAAAAATTGTTTGTCTCATCCTTTGGCACTTAGATAAAACAGTCTTATAGGATCTAAGCTTGAGAAAAAAAAACTAAATTATAAAACACCAAATTTGTGATCAAAATTTTCAACTTTTAAAAAAACCTGAATTGAATACAAAAGTTTGGTTAGAGGTATTAGTTTCCTGTATTGCCCTGTATTCTGTCCCCTCAGCACCTGTGTCTTGGCGTCCAGCGGTTCTCATTGTGTGTATGAAAAATACTATCAAATTGTCTGTAAATAAAGGGCTTAACTCGCTCCCAACCAATAAAACCCTGTGCAGCCCTATTGGAGATGAGACTCAACAGAATGATGTGATAGACCTAAGCATACACCAGTGCACGAATCTGAATGTGCTCAAATTAGAAAAACTGATGAGGCAAAACCAGTGTTAACATTTCATTTGTGAGGCCTTATTATTTTGGGCAATAATCTTTTAAAATCATTGTTTGTCCCCCTTTGCCTTAAAGTACATAATTTTCCCAAAACAGGTGCAATTCAGTGAGTTAAAATGTTGTGAAAATGTTTAGTTGTTTAAATTAACAGACAAATGTGTATTATCAAAAATGTGAAATATTTGAAGCATTACTTAACACCTAAATCAGAAGAGAATATATGTCATAATCAGTACATCATAGAGGTTATCACAGAAAAACCTTTGTACAAGTAATTCATAAAACCTTTAAGCCAGATCCCCCCCCAAATTCTAACTGGCGATACTGGTGCTTCTTTAAAAATGGTATTTGATCTATTTTATGCTTTGTGTGACTTGGCTTGATAAATTAACTTGCAAGGACTTGTCATATGAAGCAAATTTTTCTATTTAACATTTCTTTCCAATCTACATAATGAAAATGCTTTAAATATTTCACTCTTTGTACCAAGCTTATACAAGACCTGTATTTTACTTTGAACTGCCAAATCAATGGACTTTGCATGATATTCTTAGACTGAGTTGAATCTGAATAGCCCTTTTACATCGCTGATTGAGAAGAAGGTGATGTCTTGTAATTGTGAGTTGAAGCACAGAGAGAAAGCACAGGAAGAGGATGAGTTTAACACTATTTGCTGCTTAAGATCTTTATAGTGTCTACAATACTCAATGACTGAAAACTGACCAAGAAAGTGAAGGAGAGGAATTTGAAAACACTAAAAGGTTGAAGAAAGTTGAATCGTGTACTGTACCCGAACACTTGGATGTAACTCTTTTGCTGATGTTGTGTTACTGGCTCCATACATTCCTCATGTTGTACAGTTTGTATGAAATGCTGGCATGTCGGTGGGGTTGTGTCTTCAGACATCGATTGTGATTGCTCTTATCGGTCAATAAAGATTTTACTCAAGATGGTTCTCTTCGTAAAATGTATTAAAATGACGACCACACAGTAAAACACATTTAAGTTATACTAAAACAAAATTCAAATAATATGAGAGATTGGCCTCAAACTTTTTTGTATATAAAATGCATTAAAATGACTAACGCACAGATAGCACTTGATTTCTGTTAAAAATTATACAACAAAATGAGAGTTTGTCAGAGCTAAATGGCTTATATTTGAATTCTAAAAACCACAATAAAGTGCTGTATTGATGTGTATCCCAACTTTGGGTCCCTAAACTCTCCCAGGGGGCTTCCAGGGGTCCTAAAAGACATCCAACCTGCACTGCTTAATTTTAACACATAGGGATGACCGACAGTTTTTCAGCTCTGATACCAATTCCAATACAATAGCTTTAAGTATCTGCCAATATTCAATATCAACTGATACCAGAGCAGAGACTTAAACAGCATTTATTTGCTTTAAACAAAAATAAAATATGATAGAAGTGATCCAATTTGTTATGTAGCTGTTATTTGTCTCAGAACAGTAGTGTATACATAAAAGTTAAAACATTATGAGACTTTCTGGGCTGACAATATGTCCAGGAAATACTTTTATTAAATCTATTTTAGGCTAAACCAGAATATCGGCTGAACAGATATTTAGAAGCCGACATCCGATCCAGAAAATGTATCGGCCCTGATGTCTGACACCAGTACGTGGATTAATGCATCCCTGTTACCTAGCATCTAGCTTGTTCTTGTTAAGAAGAAGTAAGTTTGACAGGTAGAAAGATAAATATTAGGGTTCCCAGCCTGTCCACTGGTAAAAACGGTTGCTTAAAAAAAGGGTAGGGTATCACTGCTGTAGTGGAAGAATTGTAAATTTTAAATATAAAAAAAAAGTGAAGTATATTTAACACAGTTCAGGCATAAATATATTACATTATATGTGAATGTGAAGGAATAGAGACCCTCTGTGTATTTGTCTCTTGCATACAACTCTTTATCTCTTGTCAGTCAGTTCAATTATCCATGGAATTATCCAAGGCGTGCCCTACCCGACTGTCCAATCCTTGCAGAAAGAAGAAATTACTTTTAAAGTAAACAGTAAAAAAGTCAGAGCAATGGAGCAGATGTGTTAATTCTATATTTTTCACTTAACAAAACAAAGATACTCTTCTAAAGCAAATAGAAAAGTTAGGCCTATACCTACAAATGTTAAAGGCACAGCATCATAATACAATTTGACATGCAGGGAGCTTTTTGTTACAATTGTCGTAAACATTCAGAGTTGACCCATTTTGGCCACGTGTGTTGTATAGCAGTTAGATGAATACTCATAAAGGGCAAATGCTTTCCAGAGCGCCAATGCAACATGTACAGCTACTTACAGTACACAGTATAACACACGCATTCTCCATTGAAACATGAGATGATCGTAACAAACCTTTCAATACAATTCCCTTAGCACCCACGACTGTCCATTCACAACTTAAAAGGTGCACAATGCAACTTTTCTGGTGAAGGGTTTGCCACCTGCTTGTCTGCATGTTTTGGCTTTACCTGAAATCTCCCACAGATTAAACTCATCTCCATGGAGACAAGCAGGTGACGCCAACTGGCCAAGTTACAGGTCAGAACTGTGTCACTTTTTAGTAACAAACACCTGTAGTTACATAAAGGCAAGATTGATAAGTTTGATGTCATACTGTGGAAAATTCCAGGCAACATAATAACATCTCCATGGAGATAAGTAGGTTGCAAACTTCCTACCAGAATAGTTACTCATTACACCTTTAATAACCTTTACATCTGGACAGATGTTTTTGTACATAAATATAATACAATTTAAATAAACATTCAAAGCACTGGGGAGAATAGCATGCAGCTTTTGGTCCATGGTTAACAGTCGGCTAAATTCAGACCCAGATCTAGTCCTGAGAAGCAATACTGACCACGTAGAAGTTTTTCCCAAAGGACTCCCAAAACAGAAGGTATTTTTGGCACATAAGCCTGTCTCTTATAGCCACCAGAGGCCTGTTGCTGGTAGGTAATAAAAAGGTTAAACATTAATTTTAACATTAAAGTCCTCTTAGCATATGTTAAGGTCTTTTAAAAAATATTTACATTCACAGCTAATAGGTAATAATCAAATATTTTGATTAATGAAACCGTTTCCTATTTTAGCAAGAAAAAATAATTACTCCAAGCCAAAAATTGCATTTAAAATGATCTAGACTTGACAGTACACATAAAACTTTTACTTATTTACGGACAATTGAAGAAGGAAGGTATTGAAATTGTTTCCTGTTTTCATTGTTGGTCCAAATATTTCTGTGTATTAGTTGACCACATTCAAACAATCTATTTAACTTTTAATAATCAGAAAATTCTAATTTTTAAAATAGTTATTAACTAAACTCTTTATATTTTATTCTCCAGCAACAGGCCACAAACTAACCGACCAACACATGCATGGCTTTAAAATCTCTTAACACAGATTCTATACATACTGTGGCAACTAAAGCACATTAAAATATCCCATTTAAAAATACAATAAAAATATAAAAGTGGATGTCATTCTGAACATCTCGTTAGTCCACAGCAGGTCCAGTGGAGCATGTATTACAGTAGATCTGCCAAAACACATTGTAAGTTTACAGAGGCCCAAACGCAGGACAAAACCCTGATAGATTCCAGTTGTGTTATTTGGATGTGCTCCCGACACCAGCTCTGGTCTTGTTGTTTGTTTTCTGTTACATACTGTTACATACGGTGACATGCTGTTAATGGTTCATCTCGAAAGTTTGCTGATCACTCGAATAAGCGCCGCATTTTCATCTTTGAGTCTCTGGTTGTCGGCTTTCAAGTCTCCCAAAATCTAAGGAAAAATAGTGCATGGTAAAATTATTGAGAAATCAGAGCATTATTACTTGTAATAGAGTTCGATTAAATATGCAGTATGTAACTTTTCTGATGGAGGGTTCTCCACCTGCTTGTCTCAGTTCAATTCAGTTGTGTTCAATGTATTGCAGGCCAGCATTTCCAGGTGGCATATCCCCACATCAGTTACAAAGAGCATATTTAAGGTCTCTTGGAAACAGTAACCCTTTGAATATAATTTATAGAGTCAATTTATACTTCATTCAACTAATCTTTTTAGATGGACAAAACCATACCCTCAACTAGAGGAAGCTCATCAATAAACATTAACAATTCTGTGTCATCTTAAAGACGCTTGTTTTTTGTTTTTTTGTTGCAGTGCAATACAATGCATTTTATCTATTTTTTTTATTAGTACATTTTACTTAATTATTCTAACCAACACTGCGTTTCCTGCCCATAAAAAGTATACATGATCAAATTACCCATGTCAATTATGTTTCTTCACTGCATCCTGTCCTGGCAAATTTGATCTCCAAGCTATGGAAAAATTTGATTGTTGCCACCCAAATATATTGCCAATGTAAGTAATTGATATCTACCTTTATTTTGCTAACCACATTGTTTATATGGATCACTGATAAGATATTTAAGACGAACAAAAAAAAAAAGCTTCATTTGGAGCAGAGAGCCTTTACTGTCATGCGAGCCGTTACTACAGTGCATTATTGACTGACCTGCAGAGACCATGGGACTGTGAATCAATTATAGTAGATACAATTAGTGCGTTTGTTCACTGGTCCAAAGCTCAACACAAACACACAGCTATTACAAGTCTGGATTTTCACACATTTCTCAAAGACAAAGACATTATTTATTATTACCTTGAGTTCATCCTCCATTTCCACTGCTCTCCGCTGTAGAGTCAACTTCTCCTGTAACACAAAATGTAGAAATGCAGTTATCATTTTTTGTGCAAAAGCAAAATCTGTTTCTGATATGTTCAGATAATTAGTTCAACACAGTATAATCAGTCAATATATTGTAGGATTCTGGTATAAGAAACCATAAAAAATTTCGTCTGGTTGTTTATTTTCTGAACACAAGAGCTACTGTAGGCCGTAACACATGTCAGAATGAGCAAAATAACAAGAGTCTCAACCCACTAGAGCCAGACTCCAAAACAGACCAGTAACTGTCACATAAAACCTTCGCATCAATTTGTCGGCATAGCAACCAAGATTCACATACGAAAACAGATACATAAACAACAACAACATAAACCATTACAACGCTGAACAAAACACAAAATATCAGATCATTACAATATCTTAGCATTCAACAAATAAATATAGTGTTTGAATAAAAACAATACATAGCAGTACATATTTTTATTCCTATTTTATGCAGTAATGTAAAATTTAGCTGCTGCTGTGTATAACTTAACATTTCAAACTTACAAATCTCTCCAGCTCTAGCAGTGCTGGCCGGTCAGTAGTTCCCTCTTGACTCTGCCACAAAGAGAGAACAAGTTATGTTAGAAGTGAGTGACAGTGTTTAAGATAATCTGACAAATATCAAGCAAACATAAGGACACACACGGGCACAAATGTTCATGGATTCTAAATACTTAAAAAAATACTGTTGTATACTCATAGTCATTCAGGGACAATTACAATGGATAGAAAGCAGCTCAAATCGTTCTTGTGGCTTTTGTGGTTTAAATAAATACTTTTAAAAAAGCAACAACAAACAAAAAACAACTCTGAATAAAGCTATAAAATGATATGAACAAGTTTGGTGAAAGTGAGGACTTTAAAAACTGCATGACAAAAAGGAGAATACAGGATTACGCACATAAGAGAAACAAAATCAATTCTAGATGTTTCTTTAAATCTTTAAAACATGAATAAAAGCTAGGTTGGCTATAGCACAATATGTGATCTCTAAACTTATGTTCAAATGCACAGCTAGCTCCTCTGCTCATGGGAGTTACAAAGGCTAAAGCTAAAGGTTAAAACAGCATCAAACCAGCCCAACCTGTCGAAGTCTCTCCAGCTCCACTTTGTTCTGACTCAGCAGCAGCTCTGTTTCCTGCAGCCGGTCCTTTAAAGATAGATTCTCCTGCAGCACCTTGAAGTACAGCTAGGGGGCGACACAAACACACACAAGTTACATAATCATATGGAAGTGTGGGAAATGAACTCTTTGACATGTGGTTTGGTTGTCATTCCAGTATGTACAGATATATCAGATTACTTTCATTATACTGTCAGTGCTACATACCGTCCTATAGTCAGCAGATGAATCGTCAAATTTATTCCCTCTGAAAAAATACAAGACTTTAATACAAAGTAATATTTTGCCAGGTTACTGTGCATTAGGGCTGCAGCTAGCAATTATTTCGTGAGTTGACAAGTCAAAAATTATTTTTCTGACAAGCCAACGAGTCAAACCATTATTTTTTATAGTGCCCTGGAGCAAAATTTGTTTACTGATAGAGGATATTTACAAAAAAAAAGTCATATTTCCCAGTAAATAGTATGTGTTAAATGTCTATTTATACTCGAGATAATGATGAACAACAACATTAAAATAGTCAATTGGCGATTCAGTTGTCAATGATTATGTTGGTAGATTGATAGAGTTTCTCAATGCTGTAGCCCAATTGTACATTTAGATTTTCACCAATCAAATATATAACATTTTTGGTCTAATAAAATCCTAGATATTTTCATGCGGGTATTTTTAATCATCTTCACCCCACAGGCCATAAAATGATACAGGCTGCGTCTCGCTTTAAATGTGAATATCATTAAACTGAACACACTCACTGTATTGTGCTGTCCCCATTGGTTTCCTCTGGTGGAGCATCGTCTTCGTCATTCTGGAAACGTAACAAGCATATGATTTGGATTAAAATGTTATTGTTTTATGTATGATTTTAAATGTTTTATTTGGTTTGCTGTGGCTACATACGACAATTTATGTACTAAGGCTGTTCTCAACAATGGTACAGGCATAACTAGTTGTCCATGGGATACTTGTCAGTTCTAGTCTGCAATCCTTATTTAGGGCTGTTAAAAGTCATGGTCTAGTGCAGGTTTTGACCTGGTTTGGTTCAGCCCAAGTTTTTTGCTTAAAGGCAAGATATACATATATAAGCCTCAAAGGTATATGACCAACATATACACACAATTACTATGACCTTCTTAAAACAGACTTAACCAGTTTTAGCTATTCCTTTATCGGGTTAAAAACTGGTTTAGCAGCTGTTCTGTAACTCCTGCTTCTAAATGTTAAATGCTGTTTTTCCCTCTCTGGTTCTGAGCTGAATAATTGTCTATTCCTCCTAAAATCCAGTGTTAACTTGTCGTACCTCTCCTCCCGCGTGGACAATCCCAGTGGAGCGCCTCTCTCTCCTCCCTCGCCTCCGGTCTCGAACGCCCAGCTTCTTCTCCGCTTCAGGCTCCTCCTGCTTCACCGGGTCAGTGTCTGAAACCAGAGGAAATTTGTTTTCATCACAAAATTGTACGTATATTATAAAAAGCAGCAATGGAAAATGATTAATGATTGTTAAGTATGTCAAGGTCTTGCTCGGTGTATGTGCAAATGAGCAGTCTTGTGAAACCACTGCAAAACAATTTCCCCAAGGGGACAAATAAAAGTCTATTCTAAATAAAGAAACTGCCTTTTGATTTTAAAACAACCAGTGTGAAATATGGCAGCAACAACTCATGAGATTAATTGTGACTGATCTTATTTAAATAATCAATAACTAATTCATCAATAATTATTATCTGGACTACACATTAACACTTAATATGTACTGGGAAAAGCAGTTTTTTCACATAAATAGTATTGTTGGTTCAAACTTGAACTATACATTTTCTAATGTTCCAAGTAAATGGCATATTTCTCTGAACTTAATTAGGTTAAATTAAAACAGAAGAGTAGAAAAGTAAGCCCTACTTAAGCCCTACTTGGCATTATTTTGTGACCTGCTAAATGCACAATAATTTCTAAGTGCGTAGCACAAGTTCATCTAGTACCTATGAATAAAACCCAGGAAAATGAACTCTTCTGAATGGCTATAGTAATTTTACAGATGAAGGACAATCTGTAACAGAAATAGTCTTTGAGCAATACAGGAAGCTCTTATCTGAATCTCACTTCAGTTGGCAGCGTGTCGGGGCTTGAGAGCGACAGGCTATGCTACTCCTATTTTCAGTCTTACAACACAGCAGTGAGAATATACATATACACCAAAGGTTCTGAAACTGTGGGCAAAGGGTATGCACCCACTTGGTCTGGTTTGATTATGGTTCAAGTCCAGTTTAGTCCTGATGTGAACTTGATTTGGTCCTGTTCCAGTCCTGTTCAGGTCCTTTTCTAGTCCTCTTCTAATCCTGTTTTAGTCCCAATTTGATGAAGTGTGTCTAAGCCTATTTGCCAATTATGTCTTGAAGGTACTATATTAAGTATTTTACAAAATCTTTAATAATGCCCATATTTGAGGCTTGAGTACTAAGAAGGTTTCTGTTTTCACTTACCCCCTATCTCCATGTACTTCTCTGTACTTGCAATTATTAAAAAAAAACGTGTACTCCCAAGTCATACATATAAGATTTTAAAAAGTTATGTTGCCGTTTTCAAAAATAAAAACAGCTAATTTCAAATCTGCTGCATGCTACGATTAAATGCATGAACAGGCGGGACCAATCAGTTCTGCAGTTTTGAACAGAAAGGACCTAGTTTAAATCAGAAGTTTACAATGAACAGAATTTAAAATAATAATGCTCATGAAAACTCCCATGATCTAGTAATATTACTCACCTCTTTCCGCAGGGGTCAGAGTAATAATGGGGCTCACTGGTTGGACAGTCCGAGCAGGAGTTGGTTCAGCTGCTTTGGAGACATTCTTCTCTGCTTCTTTAAGATCTGTGAGAGTCACGCCCTGAAAAAACATGATTAAAATGATTTAATTTAACTTGACTATTGTTTTTCTGATAACTGAATGTTCTCTGCAAAGAGCTAAATATCCTGTCTTTTTATAGAAGTAATCTTGTTGTACCTGTATTTAGATCTCTACAAATATGTTCTGAAGAGCACTGAATTTTTGTATTAGTTTATCAGTTCACATTTCAGGCTTCTCTCAAATGTTAATGCTCCTGGAGTAGTTTACAATGTGCTCTTTGAACAGAATCCTACTTTTTAAACATATGTTGCAAATCTAATAAAAACTACAATACTAGTCAGAAAAATCAAACAAAACAAACCCAACATGTAGTTATAAAGTATTAAAATAACTGCTAGCAGAAAACAGGATAAGTATCAACGTGATATCAATTATGTGTTTTTTTTCCACGAACTTCATGGAAAGTAACTTCATGACTCTTTTTGGCTGTGTGTCAATATAAGTAGTTTTTGACACATTCAACGCAAACTTACTTCTGTAGAATGTGATTGAGTTGTAACAATAATCTGTTCTGACAAGTCCCACTGAGAAAAGAAGTGTTATCCGAAACCACTGAAACTGTGACTCTGCTGTACAAAGTCAAAATTCAGGTTGTTGTGCTTGTTGACAATCTGACATTAAATGCCTTTTTATTTCAAGAATAGAAAGACAGCCAGTCTATTTTTTTATTATTAGCTCGTCAACAACCAAGGACGTCACCTTAATGCAATACAGTAATTAAGGTGAAGAGTCAACACAATACAATGGAAATGCGAGATTCTGGTCTTGTACTGAACAGACAATTATCTAGTTAGTCTACAACCTGCTATCCAACTATAAACAAATACATTATTTGTTATTACTGAAATTTCATCTACACATTTTTATTTGACAAACTGCATGTACACTGTAATTGCACTAATAAGCTGCAAGACCAATACTGGATATCCGTGTTATTAGCTACAAAAAATCTATATATAATCTATATCCAGATATATAGATAGATACTTTATAAGATGTATTTGTTGTGTCTCTTATGTACATATGTACGTATGTATGTAGTATTGCAGTTTTTTTTTACTAGTATTTCAGTTTGGTTATGCTGCTCCATGTATACTTTCCCTGCCAGCATCTTACACCCTGCAGTTATGTGCTAGATTGTCTCAGAGGCCTCTTTGCACAGCCTACACCGTGGGTCTTGTCTGGTGTGGTACTATAGATCTGGGCCCGTATTGCTGTAGTACTCAAGCCCTGCTCCTGTGCAGTCAGGATGAGTGCCTCTGTGCTGTCCGTCAGACTCGGTCTCTCAAACCATTGGTAGGATTTCTTGATATCAGCCACTTTAGTTATGTTCCGGTGGTACATCCCGTGCAGGGGCTTGTCCTCCTATGATGGTGCCCCTGGCACCTCTTCCTCTGTGCTCCACTGTCTGAGACATTCACTGAGCACGTCATCTGTTGAAGCCTTGTCCTTGACAAGGCTCCAACAGATGATTACTTATGGATCTTGGATGTTTCATCCTGGACTGTTGCTCTCACACTCGCTAGTCTTTAGCCTCCTTCCTTACGGCTCACATACAGTCTCAGGGTGTTGGACCCTGACCACCCTGACCATACATGGAACCTTCCATGTATGGTCAGGAGCTTTTGGGTCTTAACGTCTGTGGTCTCTATATCCTCCTTTGGCCAGCTTACGATTCCTGCTGGGTATCTGATTACTGGCAGGGTGTAGCTGTCTATTGCCTGGATCTTGTTCTTGCCATTGAGCTGACTCCTTAGGACTTGCCTTACTCGTTGGAGGTATTTGGCTGTGGCTGCTTTCCTTGTTTCCTCTTCAAGGTTGCCATTTGCTTATGGGATACCCAAGTACTTGTAACTGTCCTCAATGTCTGCTAGTGTTCCTTCTGGGAGTGAGTCTGTGTGGACTAACTTCTCTCTCTTTGTCGCCATCCAGCTAGACTTCTCAAGCCCGAATGACATTCCAATGTCTCTGATGTAGATCCTGGTGGTGTGGCTCAGTGAGTCGATGTCTCGCCCATTCTTAGTGTACAGAGCAGAGGGGACAGTGCATCTACTTTGTATATGCCACATTTGATGGTCACTTGTGCAAATGGCTTGCCATTGGCCACAAGGGTGCTTTTCCACAACCTCATTGAGTTTGTGATGAAGGCACTTAGAATCCTGTTGATGGTGTACAGCTCCAGGCATTCAGTGATCCCCGTGTGTGGCATTACGTAGTAGGCTTTCTTGTAATCAACCCAGGCAGTGCATAAGTTGGTCTTACAGGTTCTGCAGTCTTGGGCGACTGTTTGGTCTACCAGGAGCTAGTGTTTGGCTCCCCTGGTATCTTTGCTGATGCCCTTCTGTGCTGTGCTCATGTATTGATCCATGTGCCCACTTATCTTAGCTGCAATGATGCCTGACATGAGCTTCCATGTTGTGGAGAGACAGGTTATTGGCCGATAGTTGGATGGGAGTATACCCTTTGAGGCATCCTTCTAGGTGAGGATCATACGCCGTTCTGTTAGCCATTGAGGGTGCGTCCCATCCCTTAGCAGCTGGTTAATTAGTGCTGCCAGATGCTCATGGAGTGAGTTTCTTTAGCCAGTAGGCGTGGATCATGTCAGGGCCTGGTGCGGTCCAGTTTTTCATACCTGAGACTCTTTCCTGGATGCCTGCCACTGTGATGGTGACTGGATATTCTGCAGGGAGGTTTCTGTGGTCTTCTCTCAAGAGTCACCAGCCACTGTGCATCACTGTTATGTGATGTGTCTTTCTCCCATATGCCTTTCCAGTACTGTTCTGTTTTCAGCCTTGGTGGGTCTGCTCTGGTGTTTATTTGTCTGTCTTCATTATCTTGTGTGTACCTCTTTAGGCGGCTGGCCAAGGCTTGGCAGTTTCCAGTGCTTTAGGTATGGGCATCTGGCTGTATCTCTTGGGAACTTGTTTTTTTCATTGCACCTTTCTGGACCTCTGACAGTTGGCTCACTTCATGTCACGTCATTTCTATGGTGGGTAAAAGTAATTGCCCCTCATGTTAAATGATGAGATAACTGATTAATCATATTACTGTGGAAAACTGAGTTCAATTTAATAGCCACAGTCAGGCTTGATTGCTGCCAGAACTTATAAATTGAGAGATCATTTAAATAGAACCTGTCTGACAAGGTAAAGTAGGCCATATTAAACCCAAGACATCATGCTGCAATCCAAAGAAATTCAGGAGAAGATAGATAAGAAGAAAAGTAATTGACATGTCTCAGTCTAGAAAAGGTTACAAAGCCATTTCTAAATCTTTCGGACTCCAGTGAACCATGGTGAGAGCCATTATCCACAAATGGAGAAAGCATGGTACAGTGGTGAACCTTGCCAGGAATGGTCGGCCTATAAAAATTACCCCAAGACAACAGCGACAACTGATCCAAGTCACAAAGGAACCCAGAACAACATCTAAACAACTGTAGGCCTCATTTGCCTCAGTAAAGGTCAGTGTTCATGACTTAACCATAAGAAAGATGAGGAAAAAATGGCATGCATGGCAGAGTTCAAAGGCGACTCCACTGCTGACAAAAAAAAACAAACAAAGGCTTTTGCCAAAAAATATCTTGATGATCCCCAAAGCTTTTAGGAAAATATTCTGTGGACAGATGAAACAAAAGTTGGACTTTTTGGAAGGAACATCCTGCATCCTGTTACATCTGGTGTTAAATGAACAGTACTTGATAAAAATGCCAACAGTGAAACATGGTGTGGTGGTAGTGTCATGGTTTGGGGCTGCTTTGTTGCTTCAGGACCTGGACGACTTGCTGTGATTGAAAGAACCATGAAGTCTGCTCTCTAACAACAAATTCTGAAGGAGAATGTCCAGCCATCAGTTTGTGACAATTACTTTTTCACATGGGTCATGTAGGTTCAGAAAGCTTTTTCCCTTAATAAAAGAAATCGGCGCTTAAAACTGCATATTGTGTTTATTTGTGAGTTATCTCAGTCTAATATTTAAGTTTGCTTGATCTGAAATGGTTCGGAGTGACAAAGGTTCAGAAAAAGTAAGAAATCAGTAAGGGGGCAACTACTTTTTCACAGCACTGTACACCACATACATTCATTCCTACACTATACTGATGAATTTAAAAAAGAATAAAAAACAAGAAAAGGAGAAGTACATATAAAATATGATTTTTTAAACTTTTAAAAAATATTTTTTTTTTTTTACCTGTGTGGAGCGCCGTGTCTGTCGAAGCAGTCGAGAGCGAGCTTTTCTCTGGGACTCGGACTCTTCGTCTCTGACTGGAGCCTGGAACCTGCACAGTTACATTATACTGCATTAAAAAAAATAAAAGATGAGTCATGGGCAGCTTTACAGATATTAAAACCATTCTCCAAACAATTAAATTATATCAATAAATTTAAATGATCAACTCTTGATTTCCCATTTTAGTCCTGAATCCTGATACAATGACCCCGTTTTGTTTAACCAAAAGAGATTTGTACTGAACATGAATAAAACTTAACTGAGGGATAACCAACATATTTAATCCACACTGATCATAATAACTGACATGAATTACATGTTGCATAATTTACAAATGATTCGAATGGAACTGTAGCTCAAACCGAGCAATATAGGGTTTTAGTACAATAACACTATAGGTCAACAATATTGAATATAGATGAGGGTCATCTAAAATTAATATAGCTGAAATGCAGGTTTCTGTTGTGATATAGCAATTTTATAGTGATTTTATGTCACTAGCACAAATGATCTGGTTCAGTTTGTTTTTAAAAAACTTCCATTTGGATATGACTTAAGAAAATATCATGTAATGAATACACACCGTATGTTTTTAAATGCTCTATATGGACTCAATGAATCAATAAGCCTTTATTTCTAGATTGAACGGAGAAAACTAGCTCTTAGTTGTCCTCCATCTGGTAGTATAATATCACATTCTAGATGTGAAAACGACAATTTCTCCAAATGAGTCTTACTTTCTCCGATCAGAGCTGGGAGTGTTGGGGCTATCGGCCGGGGAGTCTTTTGTTTGTGGAGTGGGTTGGACTCGTGCTGTACGGTTTGCCTTGTCGTCCTGTTCCTTCTCCTCGTCATCATTTTCTTCTGGGGTCTGGATACAAGAATATGGAACAAATCACATTTTATGGTATTTTATGGTCTAGTATAAATATTTTAAAAACAACTTCAGGTCTTTTTTCATTATCCAAAAATACCTGTGTTTTGGTCTCCTGACTGACAACCCCATCACCCTTAAATCAATCTATTCACCAACGTCAGACTTGGAGTGCGTTCAACATCAAAATGAGGATTTACCTGATCCTAATTGGACTAATCCCTGGACTAGAGCAGGACTAAACCAGGACAAGTGTGGACACAACATTATTGATTCATACGGGTGATTACTTGTTCAAATTAGACAGCCCTTTCTCTGCCAAATATTTTCAAACAGTCTCAATCTGTGGAACCATTCCCTTGGTGAATGGACTTTTAACCCCATCCATTCCTATCATAAACAAATAAGAAAACCATAAAATACTTTTGATGAGTTTGCTGTGGTAATTCATGTCTTACCTTATCAGCAGGACTAATAGTAGAAGTGGTCATGCTCTCCGTTTCTGGACTGGAAACTGCAGAGCTTTCTGAAGCAAAGAAAGCCAAACAATATTGATCATATTTTCACAATGCACAATTTGGGAACAAAAAGTTTTGTAATTGCAATTAAGAGTTGCAATCTGTATTAAAAAATAGAGTGCACACTGTCAATAACCCCAGGAGCATTAACATTTGAGAGAAAATGTGAAATATGAACTGAAAAACAGTGGGAAAAATCACTGGGACGACTCTACCAGAGATGAGTACCATCTACACCACTCGCTGTCTGAGGAGAACGCAGAACTTGTTAGTGCTGCACTGAATGTCATTAATGTGCTATTGTTTACACTGGGGATATTTATGGGGTCTTGCACTTAACATCAAAACTATGCAGTGTTTGATGCTTTAAATGTGATTTTGTTGTTTTCTATCACAATGACAATAAAATAAATCTAATACAAGAATCCCATAAATTTCAGAACACGTTTTGCAGAGGTGTAAGCTACAGGTACAGCGAGATTTCTATAAAAGTACAGTATATTTTCTTTCCATTATCAAAATAGTTGCAGCCTTTAAATTACGCCAAATAAATTTTTTATTCAATTGTGATATATTGTGCAGCCCTAATTCTTAGCCACAAACTAAACTAGATTTTCAGCAGGAAATACATTAAATAAATACTGACCAGGACTGCTCTCTTTCTCCTCATTGAACTCATCTCCAGACACACCCCTTTCTTTAGACTGGTCCTGTATATTCATCTTGTCTTTGCTACTCATCCTGCAGACAGAGCTCCTATAGGAACAAAAGAGAGAAATGTCAACAAGTGTGGCTTAAATTCAGTAAAGTAAAAAGTAAAATAATGTTGAAAAATCTGAAATATTTTTACTCACCTCCGCCGTTTGTTTTGTGCATTTGCAGTGGTGGAGCCTTGTTGGTTTTGTCTATCCAATATGGACTGTTCCTTACGCCACTGTAATAACACAAAGCTATCAGCCACAATCCAGAAATACTTGAAATCACTTTAGGATTTTCCCTCAAGGTGTCACCAGTAAAAAATCTGCCTCCTTAAGTGTAGTGATTTGTATTTAAATTTGAGTTTAAAGTCAAATGCCCCCTACCATCTTCTCCTGGTATCCAGGCTTGAGATAGGTACAAAGGCTATGATTATTTATAAATATAAAAAATTTATACACACACACACACACATCTATATAAAAAAATATAAATTAAAAAAACTGTTCTTATAGAAGGTCTGAAATTTCGTATTGACGCAACTATTCAGTCCTACAGCCGTACTAATGACATATATTGCACCTAAAACTTTTTTTTTTCCTATTTCTTCTACAATCTGTCCATCTATATATGTCAATCAATGTTTTTTGTTTACCCATGTCTAACAATAGAATAACAAGTATTTATATTTTTGGCAGGCAGACTCCTCTTTATATGCTATAGATTAAAGTGTACTTAAGTGTGTCTTACATTGGCTTGTTTCTGTGTTAACTCCTCAAGGAGCTCCTCAACACTTTCATCTGCAACGTCAAATGGTGTCTGGCCCTGCAGAAACATGATCAAATCTATAATTTCAGCTGAATAGTAAACCTGCACAATTGATGGGTCTTACAGAGTTGCTGCGTGCGTCCATGTTGCACAACTGTTCAGCCAAAATGTGACAGGCTTCTCCCTGACCCCAGTGTGCCGCCGCATGGAGAGGTGTCCAGCCATCATTGTCTTTGGCCGAAACATCCAGTCCACATTGACACAGTATTCTGCAAAAAGACCATGGAATAGATCAGTCATAAGTACCATTGTGAAAAGTCATAGGAGGCTTGCATTTTACTCTTTGAATAGTAAGGTTTTCAAAAGCCAAATGCATTTTACTGCAATGAAAATATCATGCTTCATTGATATACAATGGTCCCTCATTTATTGCGGGAGTTATATTCTAAAAATAGCTCGCAATAGGCGAAATCTGCAAAGAAGTCAACTTTATTTTTTACAATTATTATATATGTTTTAAGGCTGTAAAACGCCTCACCACACACTTTATGCACTTTTCCCAGACAGGCATTAACGTTTTCTCACTTGTTTAAACACTGTCAGTGCAGAACGTTTCATTGACATTGACACGGCACGGAGGAGACTGATTGACAATGGTCTTCAGTTCCTGAGCCAATCAGGGGGCAGAACACAATGTGCGTTCATACGTTGTTAAAAAAGCATGCATGGCACAAAAAAAAAAATCTGCAAAACAGCGAGGCCGCGAAAAGTGAACAACAATATAGCGAGGGACCACAGTAATCCACTACAAATTATTGTCATCTATAATATCTGCAGCAGATGGTAAGAAAAAGAAAAATATTTACACAATGGTATTGGTATTAACAGGACTAAAACCAGATATAGTTAAAAATTCACCAATATGGTCAAATCTGGAAAAAAATATACATCAGTTATCGGTACAGAATAGATACATTCAGATACATTCAGAACAGGACTAAAACGGGCTCTAAGGACGCATTAACACTCCGGGTTTGGTCCTGTTCTAGGCACTAATTTCATCTTTATGTAGACTTTGTTTAGTCCTGTTCAGGTCCAGGTTCAGTTTAGTCCCAGTTTAGTGCCAATTTTGATGTGGTTTATGTGCAAGTGTGAACGTGCCCTAAATTAAGATATAACATAACTGAGTACACTAGAATAGACTGCACAGAAGTGCATATAGTGTGTATACACTTTTATACATGCTAAATGGACCAGAAAAAGGACACATTGGAGCCTTATTTGTACTACTGTATAAAAGAAGTTGGGATTCAACTAGGATTGCAGCAGGAGTGTACAAGGATTTGACCTGGATTTAAAGTGCATATGACTAGTTATTTCACTAAAATAGTTAACATAATTATTTAAGATTTTACTAAAAATCTTGCCGAGATCTGGCATTATGCAAAATCAACTTTAATACTCTACCATCAAAAACATGCCTGAAGAGGTTTTATACGTCATACATGCATGTTTGAGTATCTAGCAATCTCTCCCGAGCCCTATTTGAACCCTCCTTATGATTTTGTCCAATGCTCAGCCAAACAACACGTGCATAAATTGTTCCTCCATTTTGGATAGAATTTTTGATGCTGATGACATAGGTAGAAGTGGTTCATTTGAGATCTCACCCTTACTTCCTGTATTTTTGTACTTTTCTTCAAACTATCACTATGATACATATTTGCCACAGGTACTATCCAACCAAACCAAGTAATAATTACAAAAACATGAAAACTTGTTATATGTACTTTTAAGTAGATCTAAACCAAGCTCAAAGTTGCTTTGAAATACACTACATGAAGAAGCCTTTAAAAACCTGTAAAACCTAAAGAACAAATCTGAGCCTTACTTGAGAGCCTCTAGATAGCCTTTAGCGGCTGCCACATGCAGAGGGGTGGCTCCTGTTTTGGGGTGTTGTAAGTCGGTCGGGGGTCCCTCTGTGAGCCAGGCCCGAGCGTCTGTCATGATCTGCTCCTCCTCCACCCGTTTGGCGGCCTCCAAGTCCACACCTGATCATCAAAGCTTAATTAGTCTGGGTTATATGAGAGAACAACACTCACTGACAACAAATAGCTCTGAATGAATAATTAAAAACCTTTTAGCTGTACCTAAAATACAGATGACAGAGGGAGTAGGCAATACTTAGGTGGGTTTTTGAACTTTGTGTTATAACTGTTATAATATAGTTCAAAATTGCTCAAAAGTAAAAATATAGTCACAAAATTGGTGTTTATAGAGTAGAATATATTCACATCAAAATGCTTTAAAATGCAGATTATTATTATAAAATTATCATTATTGTTTCCTATTATGTTAAGTATTATATTCTAAACATTTTGTGTACCATTTGTTTAGGACCTGGTCGTAAAAGACAAAGTTAGTTCTGTCACTTGGATAAAAAGTTGTAGGAGTGAAGCCAACATACAGCTCAACATAATGATCCACGGGTTTCAGATTATAACCATAAAGCAAAAACACATACAGTATGTCTTCTTTAAGATCTCCCTGGAGACAAGCAGGTGGCAGAAATGCCCCCAGAAAACTACATAGTACACCTTTAAACACACAATAGATGCACACAACCTCACCTTGTTTAACTGTGAATTTCTGAATGAGGGATTCTGTGGTTTCATCCAATGCAATGTCCAAAGGAACATCACCATCACAGTTCACTGCAGATAGGCAGGCATCATGCTGCAGGAGGTACCTACAACAACACAAATAAACAAAGATTATGAAGCTACAAAAAATGGTTGTCAGAATAATGTTTCTCTGTATTTTTCATACAGGCTCAAACATGACAGTACAATCAGTGTTTATTTCAGTGACGCCTGTAAAAGGATCTCATTGGCCATCAATCATTTTGAATAAAGTTTCTCTGACCTCAGATTTAGAGCAGTTTAGTGCTTCATGTATTGCTTATACAGAAATCCCTGATCTTTTTCAGTCCTCGGTGACATTTTTTCTCTTTCTTTTTTTCTTGTAAGCAGCCATATTTGATACGGACGGATCATGCATGTCGCTGATTAGCAAATCCACCTGTCAATCACATCCATCTGAGCTAAGGAAGATGTATCGGTGACCAGACTCCCATCTTCATAAAGTATTAGAAAAGCATGTAGTTCGGATCCCAGGCAAACAAAATAATGGCTTACTGCTCTTTAAATAGGACTCACCTACTACGACTACAATGCTGCTTTCCGTAACAATACCATCCAAAAACGTACACCAATTCTTTAATCAACTGACTTATATGCATTACTGTGCCAAGTTAGCCTACTCTTAGCTTAGTTGTTGTCCTTCCAAATGCGACAACAATGTTATCATTGTTAAATGCAGAAATACCCTGGCACCCACACAGTATTGTGACGTCCCCACAGAGGCAATGGACCATTTATTAGGCAGCTGTTGTGCTACTCGAATACAAGAGGATATAGTGTGTGGAGTATAGGCTTCATATTAAGTCAGGGCTACATGGGAACAGAGTGTACGAGACCAAAACACACGTTAAAAACAAAGCAAAGATTCAAGAATATTGTGAAGTGGGTAAATACTACGACAGCAGTATATATATAATTGAAAGGTCAAAGTCAAAAGCCATAAGGACAACCTAATTATGAACAGTTGTTGAAAAAAAGGAAAGAAATGGCATAGCAGCTACAATAAATCTATTTATTTGTGTTTGTGATTGCCTGGTTGAATCTGAAATTATTAAAATTTTCCCCATGCAAAGACAACCATGATAAAGGAATGTGGCTATTTCGGCTATTTCTTTGTTGCAGCTCATGCCATTTAATAATACTGTACATTTACAAATCCCCCAAATCCTTTATTGGGATTATCTTGCTGTATTTTAATTGTATCATTGTATTGTATCAGTATCATAAATTTAATATTTAATTGTATCAGTAGCATAAAATAGTGTCAATATTGTCTGCGTAATCCCTCAGTCGTCCAGGAAGATCCATAGTAAAAGAAAAATTCAAATCTGTCAACTGGCCAAAAAGGTGCAGGAGTGGAGATGCTTCGCTGCTCATCCAAGCTGCTTCTTCAGTGTCAATATTATCGTTTATCACAATAGATCTCTGTAGCAATATATCGTCCTACAAAATGTGTTATCATGACAGGCCTAAGCTTGTGTAAGCGTAATGCATTTTGTTGATTTTACGATTACAAAAAGTTATGAAATATTTAAATAGTTGTGCAGTACAAATCAGTTAATCAAACAAGCAGCACATAGAGTGACTACAGCTTGTCTCGGCATTGAGTTTGAATCTGGACTTCAACTGCCAAAGGTCTATCCCTGTTGTCCTCCTTGATTTCCTGTCACTATTCCACCAACTTGAACCAAGAGCCCAATGAATCTCCTTAAAGGTAAAGGTAAGGTTAGTACATACTCTGCTATCTCTGAATATCCACAAGAAGCAGCCACGTGCAGTGGAGTCCATCCTTCGCTGTCCACCTGGTTCACACTGGCCCCATTTTCCAACAGGAACGTCACCATCTCCATACTGCCGTCTATACAGGCCTTTGAGCAGGATAGAAACATTGTGTTATTTTCTTCACTAAATTATAAATGTATTTACTACAGTGAGTCTCAAAATGGAGTATGGGTTTCACTTGTGTTTACACATTTGTACAGTTTAAGTTGTGATATTCTTATAGTTTTAGTGGAGGCATGCTCTATTTTAGCAGTCGTGGTGTAGTTCTAGGCTTGCCTTTATATTCCCTACAAACAGATTTATTCTTTACATTTGACACACTCAATGCCACAGTGCAGTTTCTGGGACTGTTATCCAGATATTGAGCCTGGTCAATTTACCTGGTTGGGAATAACACACTGAGAGTAAAGTGGAAATGATTATATATTAATATTAATAAAAATCATAATAAAAATAAGAGAAAATGTGGAATGTGCCCCCTCTCTCTACTGATGGCCCAATGCTAGTGTTCTGAGCGGAGAACGGTGACATCTTACATTAACTTCAAGACAACAATTTATGTGGGATGTATGATTGTGCGCCAACCAAAATGTGTGTGTGTATATATGTGCATACATGTATGTGTATGTGGTTTTGTGTCCCTGCAAGTTTTTTTATGACGTGTCTAGAAATGTAAAAAATAAATAAATAAAACTGGGAATAACACATGAACTAAACCTGGACTGGATCATAACTATATAAGGACCAAACTAATTATTAAATAGTTGTATTTTGTTTTAGAGCTAGACTATAGTCATGTTTAAACATGGCAGAATTCTAATTTATCCCCAATGTTCAACCCCTCTTTATCTCAAATACAATAGCTTAACTTCCAAATGCCATTGAATTATGTGATGTGACAGTGTTGTACCTGGTGCAGAGCAGTTATCCCGTCTGCGTTTGAACAGTTGATGATGTCCTGACCATCTTCTCTGTTCGTCAGTCGAGCTTCGGTTAGCATCACCTGGGCCTCCTCTGTGTCTCCACTCGCACATGTCGCCAAGAACTCAGCCGCGCGATCGAACCTTACACTTTTCCTAAAAATATACAAGCTTTATTGTACTACTTATTGATGCAAAATTTCATGTTACAGCTATCACGATCTATCCATTATCTATCCAAAAGATTCAGATCCCATAAAAGAGCCAAAAATTTCATCACCCTTTAATCCTGACATCAATTCTTATTGTTTTTGAGCAAACAAAAATGTAATCATCTTAACATTTTACCCACTAATGAAATATACACCTCAAATATATTATAAACTCTAGCATACTAGGTAACATACGTATAGACTAAAGTAAACCAAAACAAAAATGTGGCGGTACTAATATTGTATAAACCTTTATATAGACCAACAATAAATCTGTTGTGCTATTATCAGGCTAGTTAATATTAGACGTGGGTGCAACTATGGGTTTTAAGCAGGGTGCACAGTGAACAGTATTCAATGAGTTATGTGTCTTTGCTGTGCCAGTGTCATTATAAAGATAGAATATGGTAATATAGTTATATTTTACAGTAATAGCATTGTAATTTTCAGAAGCTGTTGAGTTATTCTTGGATGACTTATATTGACAGCCTTATGACAAAAATGTGACACTGTAACATTATCTAGCTGTATTTAAGCCCTCTGTTACATTTGACACATTTTCCAGGATGAGGAAGTTATGAAACAGCCGAACCTTCAAAAATAGACCGAGTGTCAGTGCCTCTATTCTCGTTTGTGACAATAGCATTTGACAGTTGTATGAGTGCTTGTTATTCCGCTGGTGGGCTATTGCTGCTGATCTCGCTGCTAGTTACTACACAGTTGCTGCCTACACGCTCCACAAACCCACGCACAATGTTCGTTTTTAGCTTGTTAAAACGCCAGATACCATCGACTATTGGTGGATAGATGGACTGATAGATTGCATTGCTGGAAAACAATTCAAAAACTATTTATCCCACCGTCTCTTGATAAGGGGGCTGATATGCTCTCCTTCCCCGGACTCTGGCTCGTTAGTTGGCTGCTCGTAGTGCTTGGCCTCCGGGTTTAGTGGAGCTCTCTCTTCGGCGTCGCCCCTCCACCTCCTCCTGGGCACCGCCGAGGCTTTGTCCGTGCAGGAGCCGGCCCATCGCTTGAGCTGCTCTCGCCGCTTGGACCTGGCCGAGTCCCCCATGACTTTAAGCGCGGAGGAGGACTGCGATTTTAAAAATAAAACACGCAGCGCTGGGAGGGAAGGACACACCCTCCATGTGTACACTTTCACTTCCTGGTTCTGTGGATGTTCAAAAGAAGTGGAGGCTGCGGCGCGTGCCCGGAGACGTCGGGAGCGCGCGCTACGGTGACGTCAGTGCGTGTGTTTTTTTAGAAAAGCTTTGGGAGGAAATTCGAGTGGATACAAGTAACCTGTGCTCTTCCTGTCATTGTACTACTGCGTTTGACTTCATGGTTCATCTGTAAAAATACAATGACAATATATCTATATCTATCTATATATCTATATCTATATCTATATCTATATATCTATATATCTATATATCTATATATATATATATATATATATATATATATATATATACACATAACAAAAAATAGTGTATAGGCCCTAAGTATGTTGTTAAATTCTATAGTTGTTCCAGCAGCAACATCCATATCTCCATGGAGACAGACAAAAATGGTACATAGCACCTTTAACATTATTTAAGCCTACGTGCTGATTTGTGGTATGCTGAGATTAAGGTAAAAAATGATACGATCATTAGTCATTAGTGAATTTGCCCCCTTTATATTTATTGAGAAAAATAACAGATAGGCCTATAGAAAAAGGCCTCTTGTTCCATCTGCTGGTGTGTCACTGTCATTACACATTTTGCAATAACTAACCAATAGGCAAAACAAGGAACTAACCTCATACGAATAGTGATATAATATGGCCTATTATCAAGAAGATGAGTAGATGAGTCACACTGCATGTCCGGGGATTATTCAAATTTACAGGCCTAATAAAAACGTCATCACAAAAGCTACTTCGATAACAGATTTGCACTTAATATTAAGCTTGTATAAATTATGTTAAAAACACACATTCATTTTCTGCTCATAGGACAATGTACTCTTGAAGTAATGAAGTAATCAGTTGAATAGGTCAAAGTCAAATAGCAGCAGTGCAGAGCAATCCATGACCTATACTTCACCAGAACAAATGTAAATGTAACAGCTGCTTCTATGGTCTCTGCTTACTGCTGGTGTTGAAATCACTTCCCAATAGTTAACATACTGCAGCTGGTCACACCCAAATGACTCTAAACCTAACCTAAAGACACACAGCATATGGTGTGATTGAGTTGTGGGAAGCTATTAGGCTATCATAATACCAGTTATATAATTTTTAATACTTGATTCAAAGCAAGAATATCTCATGAATGAAACTTACTAAAATATAAGAAATGGGTCTACATCACATATGTCACATATGTCAAACTCAAGGCCCTCGACAGGCTAAATTAAAAGGTATGATGGTCTTAAAATATCATTTTAGCAGGAGACACACAGTTACATAGCCATATTTTTACATCTAGGCAAATGCGTATGCAATATTTGTAACTTGAATAAATCATAAATACAGAAACAATGAATAAACACGTTAAAAAAAGTGGTCAGATCTGTTTTACATCTGGCCTTTTGAGGGCTGCCATTTTGCTGATGTGGCCCTCAGTGAAAATGAGCTTGACACCCCTGGTCTACATAGTTAGAGAATCTACAGTATGCATGTCACATTAAACAACATCCACTAACTATAAAGGTATAGCCAAATCAATAGTGTGTGATTCTAGTTTATTATTGTAACTTTTCTTTTGAGGGTCGGACACCTGGTTGTCATTATGGAGTTTTTTTGCATTGTCTGGAATATAACCAAGTTACAGGTTAAATCTGTGGAGACGTGAACTAACTTGCAGTATAATGCATCTCTTTTGAGGTATTTGAGGTATGTAATTGAGTCAATGCTGAATAGATAAGTTTGATTACCAACACTGAAAGAAAAAAAGTTGCTGGATTTGGGTAAACATATGGAAAGCAGTTGCATGTAATATAAGTATGTTTACGCTTTAAAACTTATTCGATATCCTCTAAGCATATTTATTTCACAACCCAAACATACTTTTTTCATGTTGATGAAATGCGATTGAATCACGCTGAATGCACATATTTATTTTATGCTGCCTAATCACGAAAGTTAACTTTTTCATGGTGTGTTTTTATGGTTTAATTCTGTGTACAAAATTACATCTAGGCCTACATGAAATATCAAATGTCCTTAAAAGCTTTTAAATAATGTAAATCATGAAAATGATTTGAGTTGGTTTGCTTACTTTGTTCATCTGCGGTTTTTGGTGGTTCTCTGAAGTTATGCCTTTTTCTGAAAGATACAGAGATTTTATTGTCTCTATTGTCATTCTTTTGTTTTTTAACTGATTCACTATTTGCAAAATGGTGCTGCAAAAAACACAAACTAAGATTAAGTATAATGTCTGTTAGCTTACCAGCTGCTACAGCAGCAACAGACTGAAATGTTAGTACAATGCGCACTCTCTTGTTGATAGGCAGTCATGCTAAAAACTTGTTTCATGGAAACAAGCCTTACATTAACCTTCATTTCAAATTAAGCAGACACAAACTCATCTACAATGATTACATTCTAGAGCAGTAGGTTTGTAAAATTTTTGAAAGTCTTTCCTCCAAACCAGCTCCCGCAGTCTGCCTGGATACATATTACAGAGTAGAGTTCTGTAACTGTCCTGTGTGCAATAAAATTTTCCCTTCAAAGGTTTATCGTGGTAAAAGAGCCCATCACTTTTGAAAAAAGGGTAAAGTTTTATTAGTTAATGTTTTATTTAAAAAACAAAACAAATTAATATTCTTACAGTAAAAATAACAAGATACTTTGCATGGTGGTAGACAACAGAACTCCACTGGAATTTCTTTCTTTTTTCTTTTTCTTTTTAACCAATGTTAAGTACTTTGAGTATGAATTAAATATTCTGACTGTAGTAAATTTATACTGTTGTGTAAATATTCTTACTGTAATAAATTTATACTGTTGTGTATTCACTGTAAAAACTGGCACATAATGATTTTTAATATTTGTTTGAACTGTAGGAAACATACTGTGTTGGACATGGAGACATTTTCTCACATTTTACTGCTAATGTTAATGATGAACTGTGTAATGAAATATGTATTTTTAGTGTGTGTGCATCTGCCCAAGGACTGCAGGTGGAAAGTAGCAGTAGCTAAATCTGGTACAAATCATCTTTTCTCTTGTAGGATTAATGAATTTTTTTGCTTCCTGACAAATAATAATAAAGAATAAAGAATAAATAAATAAAGAAATGTACAGAAGGAATAGACTTATGATAGTCAGTAATTCGACGTTATTAGTATTAAGACATCCATAGACACCATGCAGTCCTTTAGTTATGTAGTTATGGTGGATTTAACTGAAGTGAATACCAAGACTAATAACATCAAGTATAGAGAATAATGTGCATGATTGTAAACGGCGTCATCAACAACAGAACTCCACTGGAATTTCTTGCACATGTCTTATTTATTTATTTTTGTCCAGCTGCTTTTTTTGCATACCTCTTATCTTATCAATCTGCTTTTACAAGATGTAAGCATGTTTGACAGGGAATTGTTAAAAGGGTCATCCTATTGCTGAAAATGTGTGTTTGCAATTTGAGCAACGACTCTTAGACTATTTATTCAGTGAAGGAATATTCCAGGCAGTGCAATAACATCTCCATGGAGACAATAGGTAGTGGACCTCTCACCCGAAAAGTTACATAGTGCACCTTTAACCCTTTAAAGGAACCGAATCAATGCCCCTCTCCATAAAACAGAAAACAAGCCGAAACACAGCACACAGACTTGGGGTCAAACTCCACGTTTCTTGTGCTCTGGACTGCTGCTCACTTTGGCCATACAAACCAGCAACAATGCAACAAGTGAAGTAAGTGAGGCCTAAAATTAATCTCTACTTGGGACAGGGATGCACTGTAATTATAATTTGTTTTATAAGAGCATTTTTTTTGTGTGTCAAATTATGGATCCAAGCTTCCATCTTTAATTCTTAGCAAAAGTTTATCTCATTTTGGATATTAGTAACCCATTGATTATTAAGAGAAAATATTAATACTAAGCTTGAAAGATCGTGCAATCAGATCCGTGTTTTTCAGTGACACGTGAAACGAAGGAGCTCATTGGTCACCTTTGATTTACAAATAAATTCTAATTTATCTCACCTCATATTAACAGAGTTTAGTGCTTTGTTCATTGATTCTGCACAAATCCGCGATGTTTTTCAGTTCTTTGTGATATTGTTTTCCGTTATTTGTTCAATACGGGCGGACCATGGCTGTCTCTGATTGGCTAATCCACCTGTCAATCACGCCCGTTTGAAAAAGGCCATATTCACCGGTGACCAGACACTTCACATCTGCGTAAAGTACTGAAAAAGTGAATTCTGGATCCCAGGCAAGATTGTTCTGGGGGCAATTTGAGAACAAAGTCTACAGCTGCTGCAGCAAAATATGCATAATTGGAAATGAAGTGTATAAAGTGTATATTATAATTGAATTGTATGTAGCCATGTGAATAATTTGAGAAAGTTAAGCTAATAGGCTATGCGTTAGCTTGAGTGCTAATTATGCCTCAAATCGAGGTAAATTAGGCAATTTGTCCATGGATCTGTAATAATTTTAATATACTTCCATTGTAGTGACACTAGCCTATAACATAAGGGTTCTTGCGCAAATTTGCTGTGAGTTATTATTATATTATTATTATTATTGTTATTATATTATTATTATATTTGAATAGAAACATTGTTTAGAGTTATCCCCTAAAGACCAAAGCCTCGCCAAAAACACATTTAACCTGTTGATTTATGTCTTTCTTTCTATTCTCAGGACGCCTTCCTCAAACCCATCTCTGGCGCACTCATTGCCCCCTCTCACTCTCACTCGACTGGCCCAGGAGTGGCTGGCAGAGGACACCCCACATCTGGACCCTGCTGGAGTGTGCGTGGGGACCAAAGAAGTGGAGGCAAAGCTTCTTTGTAAAAGCCCAAACAGTGTTCTGGCCGGGAGCCCTTTCTTCACCGCAGTGTTCAGGGAGGTGGGCTGCTCTGTGGAGTGGAGATACCAGGATGGAGAGCGAATTGGTGAGTATATTTAAGTCTGTCATTTGAAAACCCCGATCATAATAGCAAAGGCTATACACTACCAGTCAAGTTTGGACACACCTCTTTACAGTAACTCAAAGACGCTTTACAATAGTTTAATTTAAAACAAGGACTGCATAAACAAAAACAAGTAGTGAGGCAGCAGTCATTTATAGGCTATGAGGAAAAGGTTTTGAGCAGGGGTTTTGAAGGGGTTTAATTTTTCTTTATTTTTACAACTTTCTATATTTTATATACCGTACATACGGAAGATATCAAATACATGAGGTAATATATAGGATCATATAGTAAAGAAAAGTAAAAGTTAAATAACTCAACTTTTTAATATTTTATATTCAAATGCTCCCAGTAGGCACCCTTTGCTTTGTTCACAGCACTGCAAACCCTTTGCCTTCTGTCAATGAGCTTCATCTAAAACAAATTGAGTGTCATATGTCCATTCATTTCGTTTTGATGTTTTCTGTGAGAATCTGTCAGAAAATCACACAGTTATTAATAATCAATTGGCACTTTGCCAATACTGTCTCTATCTATTGATCTAGATAAGAGAATACGACACAGAAGGCAGAGACTGATTTTACTCACGGGGGGTAGTGGCGCTTGTTACAGCTCGTCCCAAAATACCAAATTGCCACTTCCCTCAGCTTCTCTTTTATTGACTTTTGACTTGCACACATACAAATGGGAGGTTACATTACAGTTACACAAGCATCATTTCTAAGAGGCGTGTCTCGCACCTATCATCACTGGAAACGGATGGGTGCATTTCTGCATGAAAGAAGGAAGAACATTCGAAACTTACAGTTTGCACAATAAGAATACACTTTGAAATATACTTTGATAAAATAGTAAGATAAGCATTATCCATCCATCCATCCATTTTCTTCCGCTTATCCGGGGGCCGGGTCGCGGGGGCAGCAGTCTAAGCAGGGACTCCCAGACTTCCCTCACCCCGGACACGTCCTCCAGCTCCTCCAGTGGGACCCCAAGGCGTTCCCAGGCCAGCCGAGAGACATAGTCCCTCCAGCGTGTCCTGGGTCTTCCCCGGGGCCTCCTCCCGGTGGAACATGCCCAGAACACCTCCCTAGGGAGGCGTCCAGGAGGCATCCTGAGCAGATGCCCGAGCCACCTCAACTGGTTCCTCTCGACGTGTAGGAGCAGCGGCTCTACTCCGAGCTCCTCCCGTGTGACCGAGCTCCTCACCCTATCCCTAAGGGTGCGCCCGGCCACTCTGCGGAGGAAGCCCATTTCAGCCGCTTGTATCCGCGATCTTGTCCTTTCGGTCATTACCCAGAGCTCATGACCATAGGTGAGGGTAGGAACGTAGATTGACCGGTAAATCGAGAGCTTCGCCTTCCGGCTCAGCTCCTTCTTTACCACAACGGACCGATACAGCGACCACATCACTGCAGATACTGCGCCGATCCGCCTGTCAATCTCCCGCTCCATCCTTCCCTCACTCGTGAACAAGACCCCGAGATACTTGAACTCCTCCACTTGGGGCAGAGACTCACCACCCACCCGGAGAGAGCAAACCACCTTTTTCTGGTCGAGAACCATGGCCTCGGATTTGGAGGAGCTGATTCTCATCCCAGCCGCTTCACACTCGGCTGCAAACCACCCCAGTGCCTGCTGCAGGATAAAATGCAGGAAAATAAGCATTATAAAATATAAAATCCTTTACAATCTATAATGTAAATAATCATTGAAATAAAGGAGAAACATGAATGAAAGTGTGTCTAAATTTTTGACTGGTATTGTTGTATATGCCAAATGAGTCAGCTATAAAATCTCACAATAGACACTTAATCCTTCAATTAAAAAAATAATTCAAGCAAATAATCAAAGTTTATAAAAATGGTTAATGCAACCCTATGGTCAAAACAGAGAGAATTGTGACATGGCAATTTTACCAAAGTAGCATATTGTAGGGCTGCCCCAGTTATCAAATTGTAAAGCTAATTATTGAGATAGATAGAGATTGAGATAGAACAAAATGTTATGTATATGTATATTTTTGACCAGATTAATGTGATTCTTCGGTCTTCTTCAGTTCATATTTCAGACTTAAATGCGATCACTCCTGGAAGCCAATGAGTACTCACAGTACATAACAGACTTCAACTTTTTTAACATATATCACAAATCTAATCACAATCACAATTATTATTATTTTCCAAAAACGTGCAATATCGTCACAGGGATAAGATCACAGTTACATTTTTATTGCCATATCGCCCAGCTCTGCTTCAGGCAAATCACAATGGTTGTTGAACTATTTATTTCTTACTCTTTACAGGTGCAGATGCTGTCACACTGACTGCTGTAGTGAAAGGCCCAGCAAACTGCCTTCTTTTGGGGGAGAGGCCTGCTCTCAACTGCCTGGCTCGCGCCTCAGGGATAGCCACGCGCTGCTCAGAGCTCCGGACCTCAGCAGCTGCCGTCGGGTGGAGCGGAGAAGTGGCCGGGACTCGAAAAACCACCCCCGGCTTCCGTCTGGTGGAGAAGTACGCTATGTTGGTGGGAGGAGCATCCACACACAGACACGACCTGAGTGGGATGGTGATGCTGAAAGACAACCATGTGTGGGCCTCAGGGAGCATCACAGAGGTAAAAACAAAAGCATTACTCATGAGAATATCCAAGTTATGGAAAAGAAATAAAATATCAATTAGACTAAAAAGATTGTTGACTCATTGTTGCTTTTAAACAATTCAGTTAAAAGAACATAGTTTGTAGTGTAGCACGTCTCACAGATAGGCTACATGGCATGTGTGGTACACTGAGGATAGGTGTGGGCTTGAAACTTACAGGTACAATCAAATTACAAGTGAAAAAAATGCATAGCACACTCAGATGGTCAGTTAAAATCATATACAATTAACTATATCAAAGCCCACTTCCAGACTGAAATTGTCTGTGAATCTGAATAATTTTACCACAACTCTGAAAATGCACATTTTAGATAATCAAGTGTGTCGACATCAGTCTAGTAAATTTATACTGTTGTGTATTCACTGTAAAAACTGGCACATAATGATTTTTAATATTTGTTTGAACTGTAAGAAACATACTGTGTTGGACATGGAGACATTTTCTCACATTTTACTGCTAATGTTAATGATGAACTGTGTAATGAAATATGTATTTTTAGTGTGTGTGCATCTGCTCAGGGACTGCAGGTGGAAAGTAGCAGTAGCTAAATCTGGTACAAATCATCTTTTCTCTTGTAGGATTAATGAATTTGTTTGCTTCCTGACAAATAATAATAAAGAATAAATAAAGAAATGTACAGAAGGAATAGACTTATGATAGTCAGTAATTCTAATCACAATTCAAATGTGATTAATTTCCCAGCCATAATATAAAAATGACATGATGTTATTAGTATTAAGACATCCATAGTCACCATGCAGTCCTTTAGTTATGTAGTTATGGTGGATTTAACTGAAGTGAATACCAAGAATAATAACCTCAACTGTAGAGAATAATCTAAAGTGGCTGTTACCCTATGACTGTACATACTATATATTCTTATATTCATATGTGTCTATATTGTACAGGCCGTGAGGGCAGCCAGAGCCGTGTGTGGCTTCAGCAGTAAAGTGGAGGTTGAATGTCAGTCTGTGGAGGAGGGTTCAGAGGCGGCTGCTGCTGGAGCTGATATAGTGATGCTGGACAACTTCCAACCACAGGTACCTAATTTTAGTTTCCTCCTGTGATATATATCCCCTATTGTGTTTTGAATTTAAACAACACAGGGACTTTTGGTTGCTAAAACAGACATAAATACATTTTGAGGGTTTAACTGCAACATAATCTAGTCTGTGCATTTACAGTTCTTATATCTTGTGTCCAATGGCCTGAGATGGTAGAGTGGCCATCTAAAAGCTTAAGTTTACCCAATCCCAATCAGTTCTAGCTCCAGCCAATCTATACTGCTGTTGTTGTTGCTGCATACTGTACTTGGAAAACATGTGCAGGAAGCTCAGAATGCATAACATAACATGATGTATACATAAGTAAAATGACTGGGTATTTGGTTTGTAGTAGAAAAAGAAAAAAACAATGTGTGATAACTTGTGACTTATATTTGTCACTTTTCCATTGAAAAATAATAATATAAAAATAATGTTCAATAAAACATTGAAAAAAGTGCCCTGTGATACATTAAAAACAACCACATAATCATACAGTAGAAATTCATTACAACATATTGAAACTGTGAAATAATCAAGTTTCAAAAGATGAAATTATTAAGTGTAGTGCTGTGTAAATAAAATTCATATTATTTCTAGGAGCTTCACGCAGCCGCTCAGAGACTCAAAAAGGACTTCCCATCTATTCTGATCGAGGCCAGTGGAGGAGTGAGCCCTGAGACCCTGCAGCAATTCTGCTCTCCCCACATCGACGTCATCTCCCTGGGCTGCATCACTCAGGGCTGCCCTGTGGTGGACTTCTCTCTGAAGGTCATTCACTAAGCAGTCGCTGTCATTGTTCAGTTATTACAGTGTTTTGTTTTGTTTTTAAACTTTATATGTATTCTAGTAATTTTACAACATAGGATATATAACAACGGAACAAGAAAACACACTAGGGGTATCGAAGAGGTGTCAAATATACAATCAACAAAAGTAAACAAAAACAAACACAAATTATATTAAATACAAGGTCGGCTGATGAGGCGTCAATCCTTCTCTTTCTGCAGCCTCAAGGTGAAAGTTACACACTCCATGGAAGAGATGTTTTTATAGTAGCTAACCACTGACTAATAGTAGGTGTATCTTTAGTAAGCCAATGCTTAATAATAGCCCTCTACTTGCAGCCATAAAGATTTTTAAAAGATATTTATCACCTTTAGTCAAATTGTGATCCAAATTACGCAGATAAAAAGAAACACATGTAAATGCAGCGTCAAAGCCTAAAATCTCCTTTACTGTGCAGTGAACATCTTCCCAATATGAATTTAGTGCAGTGCAGGCCCAAAAAATATGTGTAGTCTGCAGGGCAGACACACCCAGTATTTCCAGGGGAACTCTCTTCACATTTATGAATGCATAATAATAATTTGTGTATCAATTATTATTTCACACTCTTCTGACGTTATCACTTATTACAATGTTGATTAAATGGTTTGACACTCTTCCTATGATCTTTTCAGTCTGCGTTGTCTATGCTAATTATGTAGGCGCAGAACCATTTAGTCTTCCTCTTTATTATGTGTTATTTACGACCTCTTTAGTCATACTTTTATCGCTGTTAAATATACAGTTTGATGGTAAAGATAAAACATTGCAATATTTTTTAGATATTGTCAAGATTAATTTAACTTTTAAACATATCTTTAATTTGATAAAATTTGTGAACAAACTTAAAAGTAAAAGAGAAAAAGGGAGGTGAGCTCAAGTCAGAGCTCACCATATGCTATGTGATCGTCAAAACAGGAAAGACTTATTCCACACATCTATTATGGACTTTATAGAGCAAGACTAAATGGTTATTAACTGATTCATTATAATTGAAAGTACAAAATAAACATACTTTCTGTTTTTGGGACCTTCTGGCTCTGTTGTATAAAAAGCATCCTCTTTCAGCTCATGGAAGGTTCTACAGTCAATAAATACCTCAAAATAAAAAAAATTGTATTACTTTTGCGACTTTAGGCTAAATGGTATTCTAAAGAATGTATTGTTATAATTAGTTGTTGCAGCCCTAGTTGAAAAATTATGAAAAGTAAATGTTCAATATCAATTTATAAATGCATGAAATATTAGCTGCTTTGGACTAACCTAGTGGTGCATGGCGCTTTTTCTTGATTATTGCTTAGACCTGTTAAGTGAATCGTACATTTTTTAAGAGTGTTTAGACCGAGATATAACAGCACAACTCTGATTATATGATGCCTCAATAATTACTCATTAGTAATGTTATTTCATTTTTACAGAGGCTGTTTCACTAAACACAGACACAGAAATGCTTCTAAGAACCCATAGTATTGTATCTAAACATGTCTAAACTTTCTCAATGACAAAAAATACTAACTGTTGTTGAATTACAGGTGCTCAAAGACATACTACTGTATCTCCAAGTGTTGTACTATATCTGTGTGTATTTGATATAAGCACATACAAACTCACAAGTTGTTCTTGGTGTATTTGAAGATATTACAGCAGTTTATTGTGCAGCTCTTACCCTATAACCGTGGGAACAAATAAAGTTCTTTGATTAATCTTAGCTTCTCTGAAGTTTTGGGGAAGTTAGCAATACATCAGGTTATTTATATAGTCATGAAAAAAAAACATTATTTATTTATTTATTCACAATTTACTTACAAACTGGCAATATGTTTGGTGAATAATAACATATAGAAAATTAAAAAAAAAAACATTAGGAAATTCTAGATATGTCCTGTGCACTGATTACTTGTCTAAACAGGGGCATAACACTGTCAATAGCCCACAAAATTATTAGTATCTCACAAAAAAAGTAAACAGTATTTTCATATGTGAAAAAGTAAGACAGGTTTTGATGAGTCTCTAATTTTAACTTGAATTTAGTGGGATAATACCTGCTGTAAAAATATAAATGATGAGTTTACACCAATCAAGAAGTAATTTGTGAAGAAAAGAAAAATGACAGGAAGTGGCGTGTTCCATATTGATCACAATAGAGAGAATTTTATTCAAAAGTTTGTACATAGTTATTTGTGTGTATTTTTATTTTATATAGTTATTTAAGTGTATTTTCTTATCATTTTATTTCTTAAATGATCATTTCTGTGTACATTAGGTGAGTTTTGGCCCTTTGGTATACAACATGGTTGCTAGGTAATAGTGTGATGTCACGATTTCCAACCAGGAAGTAACATTTTAAACACACTTGTGTTGACCTTGGATGCTCCCCAAAAAGTCTCCAGTAAATGTAGTTTAATGTTGTGGGGACAGGACAGGGTGTGGTCATTTTCAAAAACCATGGCGCCAGAAAAGAATAAGGTCAACTCTGAATTCCGGACATCCCCCCTAGATTGTGCTTGAGAGCATTTTAAATCATTCAAATGCCCAGACGAAGAAAACAAGAAACACTACCCAGTCATGTTTAAACCAGCTACAGAAAAGCACAGCTGGCTAAAACATGCACCAAAACTGACTCATCTTTCTTCTATATATGTGCACAACTGGCAAGAATTGTTCATATGTGCTAGATGCGGCCTGTAAACTTGGTTCAGTTGCATCAGTTCTGTCAGGAGGAATGGGCCAAAATTCCTACCAATTATTGTGAGAAGCTTGTGGAAGGATATCCAAAAGGTTTGAGCCATAGAGTTAAGTCTGGGGTGGGAAAACTTTTCGACACACAGGCCACAATGAGTTCTGAAATTTGACAGAGGGGCCAGGATATGTATATGTATATATTACATTAGAGATTGGGCCTGTAACATGTAGCAAAGCTTGAATATTGTGGGTGTTTTGAAATGTTTCATAACTCTTGGAAGCAAACTTCATACTGTTTACCAGAAATGGACTTGGGACAAGGACGTTGGGAAATGTTTTGATAAATGAATGTCAAGGTGACCTTTGCGAGAGGAACCAGATGCCAGAGTGAGCTCAGATCCCATCTGTATATCAAGACAATGTACAATAAGGGTGACTTCTTAATTTCCTGGGCATTAAGAATTACTTCCACAATGCAAATAATGACTCTGAAGCCACCTAAATACAATCTAGTTGTAATTAATTTTGTATAATGTTATCACTTAATTATCAGCCACTTGTATAAACTATGTTAAAATTATATGAAAACTATACATTTCTGGTGGTAGTACCAGTTATTTATTCTTGACTATTTTTGTGCTGAGGCCCTGCTTCAGGTCAAATAAAAGTCAGGTTTGTGAAGATACAAGTTCTCTCATAGTATGGGGGCACAGTTTCAGTGCAGTAAAACATGAAACATGAAAAATGATTAAAAATAATACACTGTGGGGGTTTGAATGTCATATTATTTCTGTCTGAGATGGCTATGCTAATTATTTAGGGGAAGTTGTGAAGAGGTTATTAGGTTATTCTTTTCAACTATTTAGGGGACGTTGTGAAGAATAGCCTACACCTCTTCTTCCATAATTATATATTTGTCATTTACTTTGTTCTATTTCAACCTCTGTTAAGCAATCTGCATAAATATTTAGTTTGTTAAATATTTGTAAGATAAATTAGCCTTTTATCATATATCTTAAACATATGTAACAAACAAGATATCTTTATAAGATATCTTCTAATATAACAGCTGATTTTGAACTAAACATGAAAACTAGAAAACCATAATACTGTGTGTATTTTGCCTTAATATCTACATAATCAAACACCAAGATTACACCACTACATTTTTATGGTAGTTCTAGACAGAGGACAAAAACTCACCTTCAGTAATAAAAACAGAAGTGCAACCAAGAATTCATATTAACCACATATCTTGGACATTGAGAAAAGCATTGTGGGACTTAAAGGTGCTCAAAGACATACCACTGTATCCAAAAGTGTTGTACAAAACATTTATGTTAAATAGATTTAATCACATTCAAACTCTGTTTTAAACTCATTTGAAAACAGCTCATTGTGCAACTCTTAGCTTGTCTGAGGTTTTGAGGAAGTGTGAAATTTGTACAGTTGTGTACATAGTCAGACATTGAAAAATATTGGCAACTATGCTCTTTCAGTTTTTTCAGTTTCTTTTCTACAAAATGAAAAATAATCCTTCTTACTGTTAGTGATTGACATTTGGAGCATGTTTGTAGAAGAAGTGGCTGTTTCCTCGATCATATGAAGAAAACATCAAAATAAAGAACATGTCTGACACTTTCAAACCTTTGGCCATATATTTACATATTTTTATATTTTCTTGCAGCAAAATACACAACCACAGTGTTAAAGGTCCTGTATTACACAAAATTAACTCTTGTGAGCTTTGAGCCGTGTTATACTGCTGTTACCTCATCATAAAACATACCTGGAGCTGTGTTTATTTCATTCACACATGTTTGAGTATTAGTCTATAATGTTACTTTTGTTTAGAAACAGGAAATGCCAGGACTTGAGCACTTCCTGTTTTACCACATGACATCACAAGGTAGAACTTGTGATGCTTGAGAGAACAACTCACCCTTAATATGCAGCGTTTGTGTGTTAAACATGTGGGAATGAAACAAAACACAACTCAGGCCATGTTTTCAATTAGGAAACCTCATTACAACATAGATCAGAAAAATGTGTAATATGGCCCCTTTAAAGTGCTGACAAAGTAAAGTGCTAAACAACTCCCATGATGAATCAAGACAGCTTGTCCAAGTTACATCAAATTTAAACCCATATCTAAACTTATAATGTAGACCAGGCATATACAAAGTCCGGCCAATTGTGGCCCATGTACAAATTTCCACTGGCCCACAGCCTCTGGAGTAAAAATAATTATGTGTGGCCCGTCAGCACTGTTGATCAGTGTAAAATACATATGTTCAAGCTCGCTGAGTTTTTATCACCAACTGGATAAAGACAAGTTTAAAGAAATTCAAACCTTTGCTAAGAAAATGCTGAGTTTGGTTCGACATATTTGTGTGAGAAGATGTTCTTGGTTATGAACAAAAACTGTGCGAGGTCTAAGTCTAACTGACTCTCACCTGCGTGACATTTTGCACATCAAAACCACTGTCTTTTAGCCAGACCTGGTTTATTTACTACAGTCCAGATCTCAGTTTCACTCTTCACATTAGTGCAAGTTATTTGTCGCCTTCTGAGGTGAATAAATTCTAAAATCTCAGTGAATTTATTTTATTGTGATTATCAAAACCACAGTTTAAATGTTTACTTTTTTTTACATTCTGTCGTAACGGTACGGATAGGACCAAAGGATGCAGACCAGAGCAGTTTTAACAGTGTTTATTTACAGCGGTGAAAATGCAGTCTTTAAACAGGTCACAAGAGCAGGTACAGGAACCGGGGAGCGGGAGACGGGTCAGGCGGGTGCGGTGCAGGTAGAGGCGGGCAGGACAGGACCAGGACGGGGATAGAAGCAGGTGCGGTACCAGGGCAGGCGGATCAGACGAAGACCAGAGCGGGGAGCGGGTGACAAACCAGAGACCAGGACCGGACAGGAGACGAGACGAGCAGGAGACGAGACGAGCAGGAGACGAGACGAGCAGGAGACGAGACGAGCAGGAGACAAGACGAGCTGGAAGCGATACCGGGACTGGAACGTGGCGGCAGGAGCTGGGCGAGTAGAGGCAGGAATCTGGAGGGTGCATAAATCCAAATGAGCATTTGCCGGAAAGTACCATATAACAAAGCTTAGCAAGAAACATTCACGTTTTACACGCGGACGGTCTGGCACCGAGTGTAGACTGCCAAGCCTTCTTGTACTCAGCAGCAGGTGGTGGTGATTAGGCTGATGCACCCCAGGTGTGCACGGGAGGAGTCAGGCACTCCACCCAGCTCCAGACACACAGGTAGGGGAGGGGGAGAGAGCACGGGAGGACAGGGAAACTGACATCATGACAGTACCCCCCCCCTAAGGTCCACCTCCTGGTGGACCCCCAGGCTTGTCAGGATGAGCGCGGTGGAAGTCTCTCACCATGTCGGGGTCCAGAATGCGTGCCCTGGGCACCCAGGATCGCTCCTCCGGACCGTAACCCTCCCAATCGACGAGGTACTGGAGGCCCCTACCACGGCGACGAACGTCAATCAGGCGGCGGACGGTGAACGCCGGGTGGCCGTCAATGACTCGGGCGGGCGGTGGGGGATCGGCCGGAGGGCACAGGTCGCTGGTCCGGACTGGTTTAACCTGGGAGACGTGAAAGGTCGGATGAATCCGGAGAGACGGGGGTAACTGGAGACGCACCGCCGATGGATTTATGATCCTCATGATCTTAAACGGTCCCAGGAATCGGGGGGACAGCTTACGGGAGTCCGTCTTCAGCGGGACCGTCTTGGCGGAGAGCCAAACCATCTGGCCAGGTTGGTATACGGGCGCCGGGACACGGTGGCGATCGGCCGTCGCCTTAGTGCGCGCTCCAGCCCGAAGAAGGGCCGCCCTGGCCTTCTTCCAGATCCGGCGACAGCGCTGGAGATGGCGCTGAACAGACGGGACGGCGAGGTCCCTCTCCTCCGTGGGAAAGAGAGGGGGTTGATATCCCAGCGATGCCTCGAAGGGGGACATACCAGTGGCGGAACTCACGAGGGAGTTGTGAGCGTACTCTATCCAGGGTAGGTGAGTACTCCAGGTCGCGGGGTTGGCGGAGGCTGTGCACCGTAGGGCCGACTCCAGGTCTTGGTTGGCCCGCTCCGTCTGCCCATTAGATTGTGGATGGAACCCGGACGTGAGGCTAACCGTGGCCCCCAAACTGTCGCAGAAAGACCGCCATACCTGAGAGGTGAATTGGGTCCCTCTGTCGGACACGATGTCCACCGGGATGCCGTGGAGTCGGAAGACATGACTGGTCAGCTGGTCGGCAGTTTCTTTGGCTGTGGGGAGCTTAGGCAGGGCAACGAAATGGGCGGCCTTGGAGAAGCGGTCCACAATGGTGAGAACCACCGTGTTCCCCTGGGAAGGGGGAAGGCCCGTCACGAAGTCCAAGGCGATGTGGGACCAAGGGCGACGAGGAACTGGGAGAGGATGCAAGAGACCAGAAGGGGGTGAGTGGGAGGCCTTGGCCCGAGCACATACCTGGCAGGCGGCGACATAAGCCCGGGTGTCTGTGTCCATCGTGGGCCACCAGAAGCGTCTCCTGAGGAGGGAGAGAGAGCGACCGGCACCAGGATGGCAGGCGAAACGGGAGGCATGGACCCACTGGAGCACCTGAGACCGGACAGAATCGGGAACAAACAGTTTATCTGGAGGGCCGTTACCTGGGTCGGGGTCGTTGGTCTGGGCCTCTCGGACGGTGTCCTCGATATCCCAATGGACCGCGGCCACCACACACGAGGAGGGGATAATTGTTTCTGCGGTGACCGGGCTATCCTCCAGGGCGAACTGGCGGGAGAGGGCATCCGGTTTGACGTTCCGAGATCCGGGGCGGTAGGTGAGGAGAAAGTTGAAGCGGCTGAAGAAGAGGGACCAACGAGCTTGACGGGGATTGAGGCGCCTGGCGGACTGGATGTACTCCAAGTTTTTATGGTCGGTCCAGACGATGAATGGTTGCTCCGCCCCTTCGAGCCAGTGGCGCCACTCCTCCAAGGCCAGCTTTACGGCAAGGAGCTCCCGATCCCCCACATCATAATTGACCTCGGCCGAGGACAATCGCCGGGAAAAGAAGGCGCAGGGACAGAGGCGGTTGTGGGGGTCGAACCTCTGCGAAAGCACGGCCCCCACTCCCGAGTCGGAGGCGTCGACCTCCACGATGAATTGCCGTGAAGGGTCGGGCTGGTGCAGGATGGGAGCGGAGGTAAATAGTCTCTTAAGCTTCTCGAAGGCTGTCTGCGCCTCAGGAGACCAGGCAAACGGCAAAGCAGGAGAGGTGAGTTTAGTTAAGGGCGAGATAACCCTACTAAAATCCCGGATGAAACGTCTATAAAAATTGGCAAAGCCGATAAATCTCTGGAGCTGTCTCCGGCTGGTAGGAACGGGCCACTCAGTGACAGCCTGGATCTTTTCAGGGTCAGCTCTTACTTGGCCCCGCCCCACAATGAAGCCCAAAAAGCTGACCTCCTCTGCGTGAAACTCGCATTTCTCAGCTTTCACGAACAGTTTATTCTCGAGGAGGCGCTGGAGAACCTGGCGAACGTGCTGATGATGCTCCTGGGGGGACCGCGAGAAAATCAAGATGTCATCCAAGTAAACAAAGACGAATCGGTTAAGGAAATCACGGAGCACATCGTTGATGAGGGCTTGGAATACGGCAGGGGCGTTGGTGAGACCGAAGGGCATAACCAAGTATTCGAAATGTCCCAGGGGTGTCTTGAAGGCCGTCTTCCATTCGTCTCCCTCCCTGATGCGCACCAGGTGGTACGCATTCCGCAAATCCAACTTTGAGAAGATGGTCGCACCGTGGAGGGGCGTAAATGCCGAGTCCAGTAAGGGAAGCGGGTATTTATTCTTTACGGTTATATTGTTCAGACCCCGGTAATCAATGCAAGGCCGCAGGGATTTGTCCTTCTTAGCCACAAAGAAGAACCCCGCTCCCACGGGTGAAGTGGACGGGCGGATGATTCCGGCAGCCAGGGACCCACGGATATAGTCCTCCATTGACTCGCGTTCAGGTTTAGACAGGTTATATAGCCTGCTAGATGGTAGTGGGGCACCCGGCAGGAGGTCAATGGCGCAGTCATATGGACGGTGGGGCGGTAAAGAGAGGGCCTTGCTCTTGCTAAAAACCTCCCCCAGGTCGTGATATTCAGCAGGCACCGAGGACAGATTGGGGGTGTCTGGGGACGGATCAGCGACAGGAACGGACCTCCCGGCCGGAGGGAGGGCGGACCGAAGGCACTTGGCGTGGCAATCGGGACTCCAGCCCGAAACTCCGCCCCTGGCCCAATCGAAAACAGGGTTGTGGGCGCGTAGCCAGGGGTAACCAAGGACCAGAGGAGAAGCGGAGGAGGACAGGACATGAAACTGACGGTTCTCTTGGTGGTTGCCGGACAGAATCACGGTGACAGGTTCTGTGATGTGAGTGATGTGCCCCAGAAAACGTCCATTGAGCCCCTGGGCATTTAAGGGGCGTTCGAGGGGCTCCAGGTAGACCCCGAGCTGCTCCGCGACTTGGGCATCAATAAAGTCCCTCTCAGCCCCGGAGTCGATAAGGGCGGAAACGCATAAGGTCTCTGTGCGAACGCACAGGGTGGCGCTGAGCCGCAGTCTATTAGAAGAGTCCAGGATGTGTTGCTCGCCCACCAGTACTCCCAGTGCTACTGGTGGGCCCCCCCTTTTGGCCGAACTGGGCAAGTGACCACATAATGTCCGCGCTCACCGCAGTAGAGGCAAGCCCCGGCCAGACGACGCCTCCGTTGACGCTCCTCGGTCGACACAAGGGTCCTGTCGAGTTGCATGGGCTCATCCGGCGGGGGCGGGGCAGCGCGTGGCTCCGGCGGGACCGGTGACCGGCGTCTCTCTCGGCGACGAGCCCGTAGGCGGTTGTCTATACGGTGAGTGAGGGAGATGAGGGTCCGCAGGTCGGGGGGTTCGTCCCGGGAAACCAATTCATCTTTCAAAGTCTCGTTCAGGCCCCGCACAAACACAGCCCGCAGCGCGCTGTCCGTCCAGTCCAGCTCCGCCGCATGTGTCCAGAATTCAATGGAATAATCCGCTACCGTCCTGGAGCCCTGGCTGAGAGTCAATAACCGGGAGGCAGCATTGTCCTGGTAGTGCGGGTGGTCAAACACCAGCTTAAACGTGGACACAAATTCATTAAAATCCAGGCTATCCACAGACGTCTTCATTAGGCGCGCCTCTGCCCACTGGAGAGCTCTGCCCCGGAGTAATCCACATATATATCGGATCTTGGTGGCCCCCGAGCTGAAACGAGAAGGGCATTGCTGGAACATGAACTCGCACTGGAACAGGAATCCGCGACAGAGGTGAGGTTGTCCAGCATACGGCTCCGGATCCGTGCCTCTCGGCTCCGGGAGGCGTGGCGGCGCTCCAGCTGCAGCAGGCGGGGTGACGAGGAGCGCGGCCACCTGGTGGTTAAGCTGTGCCACCTGCTGGGACAATGTCTGATTTAGCTCCAATAGAGTTCGAATGGATTGTTCATGCTGACCCAGCACCGCCTCGGGGTGAGAGTGCGTCAGGCGGCGCGTCTGGTCCGGATCTGAGCCTGCTTGGTCCATAGTGGCCAGACCGTTCTGTCGTAACGGTACGGATAGGACCAAAGGATGCAGACCAGAGCAGTTTTAACAGTGTTTATTTACAGCGGTGAAAATGCAGTCTTTAAACAGGTCACAAGAGCAGGTACAGGAACCGGGGAGCGGGAGACGGGTCAGGCGGGTGCGGTGCAGGTAGAGGCGGGCAGGACAGGACCAGGACGGGGATAGAAGCAGGTGCGGTACCAGGGCAGGCGGATCAGACGAAGACCAGAGCGGGGAGCGGGTGACAAACCAGAGACCAGGACCGGACAGGAGACGAGACGAGCAGGAGACGAGACGAGCAGGAGACGAGACGAGCAGGAGACGAGACGAGCAGGAGACAAGACGAGCTGGAAGCGATACCGGGACTGGAACGTGGCGGCAGGAGCTGGGCGAGTAGAGGCAGGAATCTGGAGGGTGCATAAATCCAAATGAGCATTTGCCGGAAAGTACCATATAACAAAGCTTAGCAAGAAACATTCACGTTTTACACGCGGACGGTCTGGCACCGAGTGTAGACTGCCAAGCCTTCTTGTACTCAGCAGCAGGTGGTGGTGATTAGGCTGATGCACCCCAGGTGTGCACGGGAGGAGTCAGGCACTCCACCCAGCTCCAGACACACAGGTAGGGGAGGGGGAGAGAGCACGGGAGGACAGGGAAACTGACATCATGACACATTCATTTTGTTTTTGAAAGGTGAAAGCCATTTGCAATAAAAAAGTAAAAAATAATTAAATAGTTAATTTGAATTTAATATTAATGGTTCAAAGAATGATCAGGCCGAATGGTCGGCCCCCAAACATATTCACATCACCAAATCTGGCCCTTTTTGCAAAAAGTTTGGACACCCTTGATGTAGACTAATGGAAAAATGTGTAACCATTGCATTCAAGTTTGTTTTTGTGAAGTTTGTGTTGCTATTGTATAAAAACACATTAACTAGATATGATTTTTGCTTATTGCATTATAGGCTACTAAAGTGCAGGTAGTACATTATGATCCACTATTTTAGATTAGCCAACTAACCTTAGGCTACTTGATCTTTATTGACACGATGAGCCAAAATCTGCAGTCTGCTCGAATAAGAACTTAATGTTAAACTAATTCAACAATTTAAGTTGATCTGGGTCACACTCTAAAAAGTGTAGGCTACAGTAAGTTATTTTTAATTGAGAAAGGCGTGGTAAATTGCCAAAACCACATGTCAAAATAGGAAGTGGTCAGAGAGAGAGCGAACAACTTAGGACATCCTCACTGAAAGAGGAAGGTGGCTGGTAATGTGTTTTTGCTGAGAGCATCTTATGAGAAGTGTGGCTCCACCTGTAGCAGAAACGCCTAGAAAAAGAGCACAGGAAACACTAGTCACACATGTTTAAACCGACCACACAGAGGCAACGCTGGCTCCAATATGCATCAAAAATGCAAACTTTTCCTCTTCTATATGTGCACAACAGGTAAGAACACTTTATATTGTAGGATATTGACTAGTTTTTGTAGACAGTAAAATGGCAGATCATGGGGTTGAAGGATTTGGGCAATTTTTCTGAGGATAACTGTGATTTCTTTTTTTTTTTTTTTTTAATATGATTCTGTGCAAAGTTCTCATTTTAAACACGTCCAGGAAAATGTACAGAAAAGATCAAATATGAAGTGATAAGCTATGTATTTCAAAGCATTTTGGTTTGTGGAGGAAATTATGGTAGCCTACTTCAAAAAAATTGTTTATTGCGTTCATTCAAATTTTCATTTTCGATTCATTTGTGATTAGTAGCATATCTGTTGTAGCTTTTGATAGTTTTTATTAAATTTTCTAACACAGTATGCAGTACAGGAAATGCTCAGATGTCTTGATCAACCACAAACGTGTGCTCGTGTAATGCCAGCCGCATTCTCTGCACCAGTTACTTCACATATAATACCTATGTGAAGACGGCTACTGAGACTGTTTTGCTTTATTATATTATTTTGTCTTTTCCAAGTGTAATAGACTACTTTATTTATTTATTACTATATCACAAAAAGATCTATAAAATCATGGCTATGTTACTAATATTGTGACCAGATTGACCAAAAAAGGAACAATCTGTTTTTTCTTTCTTGTAAAGTATTTCTCCTTTCTGTTCAAGCAGTGTCATGCCTTCTGTGGAAATCTTGAGTCAGTAGAATAAAAACAATGCCCTGTTGGAGTGATAAAAGTTAACTGTTCAAGTTAACTCAGATATTCCATGTAATTTTCTCGTTTCAAAACATTGTTGCAGTATGCAGTATGTGTGAACACACATAACATAATGTAACAGCACAGCATAGATAGAATTTCTCTTGAAGTTACAGATTCCATCCAGCTGAGCTTGTGGCTTTAATGGTTAGAAAGATGAGTGCTTCAGTGTGTCACTTAAGTACCAGGTCAGGTGCTCCTCAGGGTCACAGTGGAAAAAAATCTGAGATACTCTTGACTACAATAAAAAGCCCTTGGATGTGATTCTTGTATTCTTATGTTCTCGTATTCTTGTTTGCCCTGAAGAAGGATCCACATGTCCGAAATGTGTAGGGTAGTCCCTTTTTTACACTAAATGACTTTTTAATTTGGCGGGAGTGCCTTGGATTCTTCTCTTTGTTAATTTTGTGGCTTTCTTTGTTTAGCTCTAATGTAAATGTAATCATTATATTACATTTTAACAGTGAGCATTTCCTTGGCCTTTAATATTGACTTGAGGGACCCTGAAGTCTACAATGGAAGTGCAGATGATTTCTTTGGATTCAAAGTTCTACAGGTTGGATCCAAGAGCAACAAAGAGTAAGCATCCTTTATTTCTTTTGTAAAATAATAATATTTTTTCAGCAATAAGTGACATTTCTATGTTTAAACTGCATATAACAGAATTGCTGTTTCATCTGCATTAACTGTTGCTCCTCCACAGAATCGTAGTGACTGCTCCTCTTTATAACAATGGATCTGGTGCAGTTTATCTCGGAAGACAAAACCACAAATCTCCATTCACAGCAAAAGGTAACCAGCTGTCCTATTGAAACTAATATGGCTAAAGGTGCTCTATGTAGCTTTTCTTGTTGGAGTCTGTTATCTACTTGTCTCCATGGCCATGTTATTTGTTTAGCTCGGAATGTTTCACAGTATGGCATTAAACTGAGTTTCATTTCATTACTTACATGTGTTTTTCATTGCTATTACTGTGATCAAGTGCTTTGTGTTTAATGCAACTCCATGTTCAAATACACATATATCGTTTATTTTTCCCACCCACTCCTCATATTTTATGTGAGTCGATTTAACCAGTGGCGTGTGAACTTTCAGACTAAGCACACAGCTCATAACCACATCAAAATAATTATAAAACTTTATTTTTACTATATTGAAAGAAAATTGTCAAAGATTTCATGATAACAGTATAATCTAACTTCAGTCTATGTTGGCAAAGGTGCACCATGTATGTTGGTCACTCACTTGTCCCCATGTTTTGCTTTGCTTGAAATGTTCCACAGTATGGCATTAAACTTTTCTTGCATTTATTCAAGTATGTGTTGTTATTTCTAAATATTCCCTACATCTGACTTGCAACTTGACCTGGTTGTGTCTCTTACATCTAGTCATGGAGATAGATACATTTAATGCCATACTATGGACCATTCCAGCAAAAGCAATAACATTTATTTTTATTTTATTAAAGATAGCCCTCAGACATCTCCATGGAGAAGCAGATCCATCTGTCCAGAACTATAAACCAAACTTCATATAACTCCCATAACCTTAGAATTTTATCTGCCTTTTCATAATCTTTTTAGCCCTTTTGTTCATATCGTATCATCTCTATAACTAGGCAGTGGTTACATGTTTTATTTGTATATTGACGTTTACTTGGCCTGTGAATCTGTTCAAATCCATGATTCATTTAATGATTAATACTTTGTTCCAGCTGTCACTGTTGGAGCGAAGGAATTGCCTGTTAAGCACTTTGGGTTGTCAATAGCAAAGGATCTCACACAACATCAGCTTACTGTACGTCCTCAATAATTAAAATGTACTGTTATATCCTTTACTACTTTAATAATGATGTAAACTAATCTTTCAGGTTTGCAGTCCCAATGTTGTTGTTAGATGTAATGAAAACTCCTACATGAACAGTGTGTGCTACAATCTCACTGAACAATTAGAGGAGCAGTCAGTCTTCAAACCTGCTTTTCAAGGTGGGAATGTTTCTGTTTTCAAATTACTCTAAAGCATTGTCAATATTATTTTATATTAATCAGTATTCTTACTTCTTCTACTGAACAAGGTGTATTAATGTGAGATATTTTTTTCTGTTTTTGCTAATCCAAATTACAAAAATATATTTTCAGATTGCACCAAAAAGACAGTGGACCTTGCTTTTCTGTTTGATGGATCATTAAGTATGACAGAGAAAGAGTTTGAAGAAAATAAGTATTTCATTGAGGATATCATGTCAAACCTTAAAAACACTTCTATAAAGGTAATTATTTATAACTAGCTTGGCCATACAAACTATTTTTCAAGTTTATTTCAAGAGCAAAGAAGGACTCGCTGGCCAAGCTCTATAGCATCATGTTATTAATTTACTTTCCATAGTTTAGATTTTTGTTCTTTAGTTTGCAGCGGTGCAATTTTCAACTGAAGTAAGGACAGTTTTCACTTTTAATGACTACACAGAAGATACAGCCAGCACTAAGCTCAAAAAAGAACCACAATTAAGGAGTCTCACCAACACCCACAAGGCACTGGATTTTGTTCTGTGAGTTTGAGATCAACTTGAAGTCCTGATGCTATTTTATTTACAAGCTTATTTATGTCAGAGACCTGTTCACATCCTTTTTTTTTACCATTTCAGAAAGGAGCATTTAAACAATACTTCAAGTGGAGCATCTCTAGATGCAACCAAAGTGCTGGTTTTAATCACAGATGGAGATCCAAGTGACTCTGATAGAGCATATGGGTCTATCATGAAGTATGACTCAATGGGCATAATTCGATTGGTGATTGGAGTAAGTTAGAACACTCTGATTATACTAAAATACTAACTTATCTACATGGGGTCAAATAACTTATTAACATTAACAAAATTTGTCTGTGCTTGGAACGATTTGGATAATTTCTGTCTTCCTTTTTCCAGGTGAAAAAAGTGGATGTAACAAAATTGAAACTTATTGCTTCAGAGCCTAAGGACAATAACACATTTCACATTGAGAACTACAATGGATTGACTGGGGTGCTGGAAAACTTCCAAAAGAAGATCTTTCAAACTGAAGGTTTAAAAAAAAAATAAATTCATTCTGCACATAAAAAAACAAACAAACTCGTGACTCTATGGTTAACATTTCATTATATTCAGGCTCCAAAGCAGCTCTGGCTGGAGACTTGACTGAGGAAATGTCTCAGACTGGATTCAGTGCTGTCTATGGCAAAGTAAGCAGATCATTCAGGTTTATTTTTGTATAGACTCCCAATTGGCAAATCGCAAAGGCTGCAATTACTAAAGTAACGTAAAGTAAAGCACAGTTTCTGTCAGTTCATTGTTCAGTCTTAAATCAAATGTTAATGTTCCCATATAAGTTTAAAATTCATACTATTAACAGAATAAGAATAAACTAATACTTTATTGTTTCCCATGGGAGAAATTTGTTTTGAAAGAGGAGTTCACATGCTTTAAAAAATACATCACAACAACATAAGCCTATACAAACAACATCCATCATTGAACATAAATAAATAAGAGACCAAGAATAACCACCAATGATACACCGTCAGGGAACTTTAAGTCTCTCTGTGCAGGTATGCACTTCAACGTCTTATGTTCTATTAGTAATTACACATTCCCTAAGTCAATTTGCAGTTCTGATTGCACATTCCCTTGACCTATGTGCTGGAGAATGTGCAATCAAAACTGCACATATACTTTTAAATCTTGATTTAAAAAACTGTAAATGTAAAATGTATTCTCAATAATAGTTGCTTTTTATTTAAAAAAAATTACTTAAGATTTCTCTGTTGACAGGATACTCTGCTCTTGGGCTCGGTGGGCTCACAGACATGGAGAGGGTCTCTTCATGAGCTTCAAGGAAAAACTGAGACACAGATTCAGGATTCAGAGCAGAAGGAAGACTCTTACATGGGTATGGGCTCCTTAGATCGGAAGTCTGTTCAATTATTTGACGAAAACTGCATTATATGCCAGTGTACTACTGTGCACCACTAGCTGTGCATTAGACATGGTACAATCTATACTGATTATACGTGGTTCTGCTATAGTTAGTGCAGACTTAAGGAAAGAGAGATATGAGTAATATATTAATTTACAAACTGAATGTTGGAAGTTTTAGTAGAATTTGTTATTTAATGTGATTGGATAAGCCATTGTCTCTAATTGGTAGCCATATTTTCAATAGTCTGCCCCAGAACATCTGTGGCTACATTTTCAGCAAATGAAATGAACATTTATTTAGTGTTGCAATTAGTAAAACACATCGGGTGTACAATAATACAACATTTAATAAATGAAGGTAAATTTGTGATCAGTTGCAGACAGTTATTATTTTATAACTGTCTGCATTTTAAAGAAAAGTGATACTTGTCCTCCAAATGAACCTCTGTCTGTTTTATTGGTCTGCCATTACTGTAGGTTATTCTGTGTCTGTGGGGGAAAAGAACACGACTGCACTGTATTTCACTGGAGCTCCGAGATACCAGCACATGGGACAAGTTGTGCTTTTTACATCCACAGCCGGCAAGTGGACTCCTACTCAAAGGATCAATGGAGAGCAGGTGGAGAGCTACACAACTGTTATTCCTGTAGATGTATAGCTTATCAAGAGGCCTACAAAAGTTTATTTGTCTTCTTCTAGGGGCTAGGGATTGACAATATATCGGTGCTCATATTGATATTGATTTCCCTGATCTTGGACAATTAGTTTTAAAAACAAGACGATGTCCATGCTAATTCATTTAAATTTAGACTGATGAGTTAAAATAGAAGAGCAATGAAATTAAAGAGATCGCTATTAACAACCAAAACTATCAGTTACATTCCAGTCCATTTGTGGGCCATTCTAAAGGTTTTATAATATTGGCATGACATGGGCGAATATTGGTTATTGTCTACATCCCTACAATGCACTAAAAAAATCTTGTGTAAACCCTTTTTCAACTTTTTATCATACTTTAACTTTCACTTGTAGGAGTGCATGTCTTTCTTCTTGTAATTACTTATGAAAGGGCACAATAGATACAAAATGGAGGTTACAACACGGAAACCAGAGCATTTTTTTTTTCTGGCATCTTCTTTAGCAATGAAATCAAACAATACAACAGTATTTATTATTTACAGTGTATTAATGTCTTTATGTCCAGCATGGTTCGTACTTTGGTGCAGAGGTGTGCTCCGTGGATGTGGACTCTGATGGAAACACTGACTTCCTGTTTGTGGGAGCTCCCCTGTTTTACCAGACACATCATGTGGCGGAGGGCAAGATCTACATCTACAAACTGACGCACGATGTGAGAATTACAGTCATGCTTCAGTAGAGTATAGTACTTCATAGAGCTGGGTGATAGGATGATAAAAATCGATCATATCATTAATCAGTCCTTCTCTGTTTTATGCACTTCCGTTCTCACACACACACACCCGCTCCTCCTATTAGTCAGCCTCTGTCATGCTCTGAGGGTGTGACAGGTAGCTTTTTCCAATCACTGTGAAGTGGGATTCTTTGAAAAAGAGGATGGCTGTAGTTATCTATTAAAGGCAAGTTAGTAATGTGCATGAATGATGATAAAATTTAAATTGTGATTTGGCTCTAGCATATGGCATCCATCCCTATTACTAAAAGTTGCTTTAAAATTTCATGCATTATTATTCTCTCTTAACACCTTATAGTCAGGGATAGATTGACGGAAGGTGTGACGATAGCAACTCTGATCTCCACCAGGCACTTACGCCCCATATTTGAAGGAAAGCTCAGGTATGAAAGTGTCTTGTCCTTGGCAGGCAAACACTCAAGCCACGAACCCAAAGCTGCCCTAACACCACAGTTTTTGTCTTTTGTTCCACAGATGAAGCTGATAAAACTACATAACATCACTGCACATGTCATGGGGCGGTTTGGCACCACTATCGCCAGTGTGGCTGATGTGAATGGGGACGGACTCCGAGACGCAGTTGTTGGGGCCCCACTTGAAAACCAGAATAGGGGAGCAGTGTATCTGTACCTCGGGGACAGGACCAGAGGCATACGGAGCACACACAGCCAGGTATATAGATACATGTATATAGATACAGGTACAAAATGTTACTCAAAATTATGCCTTAAAATGTTCTCATAAACAAAGAGGCAAAGAGAATTGCTGGACTTCACGTTACTTCACATTACTTCACATTACTTTGAACTGGAACAATATGGTTTAGTTTAGTTTATTAGTTTATTTGATAGGGACAATGTGCAAACACATTAAAGATGCTTTGCACCAGATTATAGCTGAAGCTAGTTTTCATCTGTAGAAGTTCCTTCCTTAAAACAATGGATCAAAGAACGTTCAGTATTGGACTGGAAACACTAACATATATAGCCAAAGGAAAATGAAAAGGTTTTGTAAAATCATGGGAACCCTATATGAACATTTTAAGAACTGGAAAGTAGAGTGTTTTATAATTATCTTTTTATCTTTGTATTGTTGTAACACTTTGATACTAGATATTTCATTTTGACTTTTGTAAAGAAGGTATGTTCTTTAGTATAAGCTTCATCAGGGGTGTGTGTGTGTGTGGGTGTGTGTGTGTGCTGTGAAGGTGTGATTGAATGCCTTTGTTCTGTTTCTTTTTTGACCTTTGTTAATGTGGTCAAATTGTTTATGTAAAATGCATTTTCTGAAAAAACAATAAACATATTGGAGGATTATGCCTTAAAATTTGACAAAACACTGTTGTTACAGAGGATCCTGGGGGAGAATGTACATCCTAAACTACAGCTCTTTGGCCAGTCCATAGACGGCAGCATTGATGTCGGGAATGATGGTCTGCCTGATCTTCTTATTGGCTCACGTGGATCTGCAGTTGTTTTAAAGTTTGTAAATGCTACTAAGAAAACTGAAAATGATCTAAACATTTATTGATTGTCATTTTCTGGTTGCAGATCCAAGCCAGTGTTCAACATTACGACTCATTTGATGTTTGACCCTCATGAAATCCATATTGACAAAATCAAATGTCCAAGCAACAATGATGACTTTATACCTCTGGTCACTTTAACAGTCTGCTTTCAAATGGTAGAGGCAACCAAGAGCTCTGCAGGTATAAGAGTTAAGAAAATGTCAACAATTTAGTGGTGTTAAACATCTTAAACGCTTCTGTGCAGGAGCTGTGAAACCTGGACTGAACATCTCCTATTTTCTGGATGTCGACCCAATGAGACAAACGTTTAGAGGGTTTTTTAATTCAACCACAAAAAAGAGAAACCTAACTGAAACTTATGAGTTGATAGATAAAGAAACCTGCTTCAACCACTCTGTTTACATGCTGGTTAGTGGACAAATATTGTATACATTTAAAATATAAAACTTAGTCCTGTTAATCACAATTTTGTATTTCAGAAATGTGTAACTGATACATTGTCACCGATCGAAATTCACATGAACTTTTCACAAATGGAGATCGAGAAGGCAGATGTAGCACTCAACTCTGACAGTGATAAGGAAACATCTGTGGAGGTATAAGCCGGTTGTTATCTTTAAGTGTTTGGTTTTCCGGTTCATGTGGAAAAAATAGTAGACCAAATATATATGTGCAGCGTTTAGGCTCTATTTGATCAAACCCTTAACCTATAAGCTCAACTGAGCTTCTAAATGAATAAAAATACAAAATGAAAGTGTGCGTAAAGTTTTATAGCACATGTGTCATACTCAAGGCCCGTGGGCCAAATGCGGCCTGCCACATCATTTTATGTGGCCCGCGACAAAGGAAATTAAAAGGTATGATTGTCTTAAAATGTCAGTTTATCATTAAATACACAGTTAAATAGCCATTTTTTCATGTCTATGCAAATCCATATGCAATATTTGTAACTTGAATAAGCAATAAATATAGAAACGGTTAATTAACAAGATTAAAAAAGTAGTTGCATTTATTTTACATTAAATTTGGCTAGATTTAGTGACATTTATTTTACAGTTAATTACATCTGGCCCTTTGAGAACAACCATTTTGTTGATGTGGCCCTTTGTGAAAATGAGTTTGGCACCCCTGCTTTATAGTCTTCTTAAATATTTGAATTCATCATTTCACAATATAAACAAATAATTAATGCATATATCCTGTAAAAAAAGGCTCAGTTGTGGTTAGACACGTGTTGTTGGCAAAAAAAAGTATTGATTTAAGTCAGTTATTTGACTTGCAGTTGCATGCACCCTGTCTAAACTGCTGACGAAAAAAGCTGAAGATTTGACTAAATGATATTCTGATTGAACAGGTTCCCTTTGAAAAGAGATGTCGCAATGACACCTGCATTGCTGAAATTGAAGTGGATTTTGACTTTATGTATGTAACTATGACATTATATATTATATATTGAATATTTGATTAAAACAAATTTAACTTTTATTCCTCCTCCACTTTCAGGACTCCATCTTTAGTTGTGGCAGATCATAACTACTTCAATGTGAGCGTGACTTTGTTCAATCGAGGTGAAGACTCCTACAACACCAGTCTCACCATATACCACTCTCTAGGACTGTCCTTCGCCAGGATGAGTCTAGCTCAGGTGACTTTAACATTTTTTTTGGCCCATAGATTTTATTGGACATTACAGCATGTTGTGTAGAACAGGGGGTGAAGACTGGGGGGAGACATTCTGGATATCGTCTAAGATCACAACCTGCAAATAATCCTCTTAAGTGATGTGCACTTTTAAATTTCCAATACTACACATTACAGACATCTACCAATATTATTAACATGATGTAAAACATAATACAATAGAAAATAAAGAGAGAACACAAGTCCATGAAGAGAAGTAGAATTAAACATATTTATAAATAAAACCTAAAATTGTGAAACTGTATAATTTATACCTGTATTATTTTATTCCTTTTGAAATAAAACAGGATTCAAAGTCCAAACCACTTTACAGCTGTCGTGACTATGAAGACAGAACACTGTGTGGCGTCAGTCTTCCTGTTTATCGCAGCCAATCACAGGTCAGAAAAATGCAGTTTCAAAATGAGTATGAACTTTGACTTAAAATAATTTGTGCTTTTTCTGTTAAGGCCAAATTCATGAGTGTTTTCCATGTTATAAGAGAGTATGAGTGGAAGGAGTCCTTATCAGTGAATATCACGGGACACAGGTAAAAAAAAACATTCAAACTTAAAATTTTTTTTTTTTTTCTAATTGTTCATTTTAAAAATCCACAGCGATAATCAAAACTCAAGTAAAGGCTTTGTGGTCAAAGACATCCCAGTTCAATTTGAAATTAAAATGGTACTTTTAGTGTAAGTACAACATTATTATCTTTATACTTTTACCATTATTTTCAACATAAATTAAATACGACTGTATATATGTTTAAGACATGAAGACAGCATCACTTACATGAACTTTACCACCGAGCATCCTGCCCCAAGAACATTGGTTACCAAATATACAGTAAGAGGTTCACTGGTCACATGTTTTGCACATTACATCCATGAATAGTTTTATAACAAAATCTCTTAAAAATGTAAACTCATAGATAAAAAATTTGATGTTTGGAATGACCAATAGATGGCACTACAGTGACTAAATCTGTTAAAAGTGTGATCACTGAATGTTGTTTAAAAACAGGAATTAGCAAATACTAAAATGTTTGTGCATTTAGTTTGCTATAATATATTCTAATATGGTCTTGTGCCTATTTTCAGGTAGAAAATTATGGGTGGAGGCATTTTCCTGTGAATGTGACTCTAGTTTTTCCCACAAAACTCGAACATGGCTTTGAAATGATGAACTATAAAGTCTTTATTGAGCAGGTAAACTTGGGACCTGATGAATACAAGTTAACTTTAAAGATTAAAAAAAATTAATAATATATATATATATATAATTTTTTTAAGAATACAACTCAGTGCAGAGAAAGTGACCTGGAATCTCCTTCATCTCAAAATAATGTGAGACATGATTAATTATATTGATTGATTGATTGATTGATTGATTGACTGACAATATTTTGTTTGCAGTACTGCACTCCAGAGCGAGAATGCAAGTACATAGTTTGTGACCCTTTTCTACTGACCAATGCATCTGTGGAGTTTGAATTGTCTGGACAAGTGCAGTTTAAAGACCTCAGTCAACTGGTAAGCACATACAACAGACACCAGTATTTTGTGTTTTTTTGATAATAACAGTAAATGTCCTCTTGTCACAGGATGTACCTTTCCTGAAGCGATACACTGGTGACGGCGACATGATTGAGTTTGAAAGTTTTCTATTTGTTGCATATGACACAAAGAAGTATTCACTGGACTCTTACAATCAAAAGGTGTGTTACAAGAGTTTAATTTATAATGTATTCATTCAAACTCATGTCAACAAAAATAGTTATTACATTTGAATATGGTTTTTTTTTTGGGCAGCGAAAAAGGGAGAGTCCAGATGACAGCTTCGGGGAGGACATTGAGCCAGTAGTGAAATCGGTATGTTAGACGTTGATAGATTCATGTTTAAAGGTGCACTGTATAACTTTTCTGGTGAAGCATCCAATGGAGAGGCCACGTGGCTTACAGTAAGAATGCATTTTTGAGGTATTTAATTACCTATAAAACACCTATAGCTAAATAAATGCAAAATTAGATATGCTTATTGCCATAGAGTGGAACATTTCAGGCAAGAAAATAACTGCAGAGAAAAGCATCTTAATGTTAAAGAAGACCTGTTGTGCTTGTGTGTGCTGCATAATTATAATCTATGACATCTGGACCATTATGTTATAATTTGCACATTCTACATCGCAATATTTATCTAAAACAACTTAGAAACAAGTCTGCTGACTTTCACCTTAGAAAACTCCGGTGCTCAATGGGAGCACACTTATCATCGATTGAGAAAATAAAATTTAAGAAGGAAGTAATTACAGCATATGCCAGTGGTGGTGAAAATGGAGATTTATTGTCAATGTGGTGTCTTGAAAATAAGAGATTAAAGATTGCTCAAACAAGTACAAATCACTCCTAAAACAACTCGGGGAGGGTAAATGAGAAGGGGAAACAATTATAAAATGGTTAAAAGCTATGAAAAGTCAATTTTGCATAATATTTTGCATAGTAAATTACAGGAAATCCTACTAAGGTGACCAGAGTATTCAAGTGTATGAATAATGCATTGTATAGGACATTTTTAGTTGTCACCCCTTAACAATACAAATGTAGTAAAAATGCACTTTTTCCCCAACAGAGTGAGGTCCTCATTGAGCTGATCGTTTTACCTGACATGATGCTCATCATTATGACTGGATCCATAGGGGGCCTGTTGTTGATAATTCTCATCACACTCATCATGTTTAAAGTAAGAAAAATACTTCATTTATTAAATGTTTCCACTGGTCATCATATTTCAAAAGTTTATTTTATTTTTTAAAAATAGATAGCATATCTCTTGATCAAAGTGCAGATGGATGCAGAAAAGTGTAGCTATGTGTGTGATAATAAACAAAACTATTGATGTGTTGCATGCTACTTTCTTGTTTACAATGGCTATATTATTTTTTATCTGTATATTGCATAGATCTATTTGAAATGCTAATTTTGCACTTTTGTTCTGTCCATACTGTAGTCTATTTTTATTGAACACTTTTCATGCACGACTTTATTTAATATTAGTTTATAGTTTACCATTATTAGTCTGTTTTATGTTGCACCAAACCGCTGAAGCAACATACTAGTTTGCGAATTCTGTTAACTGACAATGGCAATAAAACCTTTTCTGATCCTGATCTGTAGTTGGGATGCTTTAAGAGAAAACTGCACGACATGGTCCAAGAGGAGGATGACGCTGATGAGACAGGAGTTACAAATGGAGTGGCTAGTTATTCCTCTGAAACAGAGGACAAAGAGGACAAAGAAGACAAAGATGAACCGGAAGAGGACAAGGAGCTTTTGGAAAAAAAGGAGATGTCCTCGATCCCAACAACTGATGTGTAAAGACTGGACAGGAGTGTGACAAACAACTTGGGAGGAAAGTTACCTTTGGACATGATTTTCCCTCAAACTTACAAAGCTACAACGGCAATCTAAGTGTCAATAAAGCTGTCCAGTGTAGTGCCAAGTTCTGAATTACTCAAAAAAGAAAAGTGTAAAAATATGTTATCTGTTTTGGTGAGGTTAACAGAATTATACTCTTTTCTTTAAATGAAAAGTCTTGGCTGCTATAATTGCTATATTGTAATACTGAGATTTAAAATGTGTCAAAACAGTCTTTTCTTCAGGTTGTCTGCACTGAAATTGAGCAAAGGATCATTAATGTATTTCCTTTAGCTTTTTGTTTGTTATGTAACAAAACAATGCTTTTAAGCAAAAGAGCCTATGACATTTTACATGGAAAAAGGAACTTGACAAAGCTTGACAATCATGTTTAGAAGATTAACCATGCAAGTTATTCAATTCAATGACAGCTAGGGGCACTACCACTTAACAATAAAACCTGGTAAAAACTGGCCCCTTTAGTGGATTTATGAATTGTTATAAATTTGCTCTTAGCTGTAATGTATTGTATATTCTGTACAGTTTTACAGTGAGTTTTGTGTGAAATGCATTTTGATATATGTGTATGTTGAGATAACAGAATAGCCTGTAATTATTCTAATGTGACATTATTTACATAATGAATTATGAGAATTTTCCTTTTTTTTTTTTTAGCTATGCCTAAATATAATAACTGATAATCCAATTTAAGACATCATAGTGTAAGTATTATAAACTTTATTTGACCAGTGTTATTGTACAGGTTTAGAGCACAACATGACAAACAACGAACATGTCAATAAAATGGACTTAATTTACTTGTTCACAATTTATTCATCTAACAGAAAATGTTTAATTTCATTTCAGAAAAATACTGAGTTAACCTGAATGGATACTGCCTTTAACACAGACTTGATGTTCTTGCTGCTCGTACGGTTGCAACTGCTGAAAAAGTGTCCTCAAAATTGAATTAGGAAGTCCTGTACAAGCAAAAGATACATCACTTACTCAATATCATTCAAGTAATTTATATAGAGGTGGGTAGAGAAGCTACAAATTGTACTATCATTACCTCTAAAATGTATTACTCAAGTAGAAGTATAAAGTAGTGGTCCAAGAAATTACAGTAAGTAGTAAGAGTAAAAAGCTATTTGGGAAAGCTTTAACTTGAGTCAACGTACACAACACAATATTAAAAACTGCTCAAAATCTGGTAAGGATAGACCACAAAAAGGAAAAAAAGTAAATAATATCTGACAGTTAAAAGTATGGCGTCTGAAAAGTACAATTTTAAACATAAAAATACTCTACCCACCTCTACATTTCTGGTATAATTTATAAAGTCTACTAAAAACTTACCGTTGTTATTTTGCTGGGGACTTGCTGGTGCTGTATTAGACACATTGGATAAGTTAGTTGTTGCACATTTCTTTCTAGGTTCATTTTTACTTTCTTCAGTCTGTTTATTTCCAGTATTAGATGCAATGTACTGTCTCTTATGTGATAGTTTACCATCCATAGACTGGGGTAGGTCGGTCAAACAAGGCACCTTTGAATCATTTGTCACTGAAGATTGATCAAGAGGGGAAATATTGTGAAATAATTTGGCACTTTCAGTTTCTGGGTTTTCCCCTTTTGACATGGCAGAAGAGGAGACTGGATTCTGACAGTTATTTAAAGTTTCTATCCTTCCTGCTGCCTTGCTACTGCTACTTTCACTACATTGACTTTGCTTTGTTGCTTCACTTGCATCACATTCAACTTTTGTATTATCAGAGATGGATTTTTCAAGTTTTTGAGGTTGAACAGTAGATGTCTGATCCACATCTAAAATATATTGGAGTGACTTGCTAGGGGGAGTTTTAGCTCTGTCAGGGTCATTTTTACTTTTTAAATTGGACATTGCAGAGGGGCAATTCAACTTTTGTGCATTAGTTTTAGTACTTTCATTTACCAAACTCACCTCTCCATAACTGCTACTACTCTGATTATTTCTGCTTTCTGATGAATTCTGAGTAAATTTATTTTGCTTTGCCGTAGACTTGACTTGATTTGAATCACTGTTTTGACATTTGGATTTTTCAACATTGTGGGCACTTAATGCATCTGTGTTGTCACTGGCACTTTTGTTATCAGCTGGCATGAGACTTGCAAAAAGACTTTGAAATGACTTGGCAGGAAGCGTTTTGAGAGTTTCAGTGTCTTCTGACATTTGATCAGAGCCTGGAGTGAGACTTGCAAAAAAACTGTGAAATGATTTCACAGGAGGAGTCTTAGCACTTATGTCATCCTTTCTGTTTGGAACATTCAATTCTGATGTTGCAGAGGAAGTGACCAACCCTTGATTACCGTTACTTGGTGTTTGCTTGCTTGTACTTGTTTCAACTTGCATATAGTTACTATGGATACTATTCTTTGATCTTTCAGATGTATTCTCAGTGCACTGTCTTGGCTTTAAAGTTTGACTTGAATCACATTTAACTTTCTGACGATCACAAATTGAGTTTTCAACTTTTTGGGCACTTGGTACAGCTGGTTTGTAACAAACACTATTGATAACAGTTGATGCATGACCAGAGTTTTGAGTGAGACTTGCAAAGAGACTTTGAAATGACCTTGCAGGAGGAGTCTTAGTACTTTCAAAGCCTTCCTCATTATTTGAACATTTTAAATTGGCTGTCACAGAGGTGGAGACCAACTTCTTACCATGACTATCTGTTTTACTATTTGTTCTCATTGGTTTACTTGAGTGTACTGCTTCATTTGAACCACAATTGTTCTTTTTACTAGCACAAACTGATTTCCCACGTTTTAGGGTTAGTACAGCTGGTTTATCACTGGCTTTATCGCTAACAGTTGATTGATCGGAGTCTAGAGTGAGACTTGCAGAAAGACCATGGAATTTCTTAGCAGGAGGACTTGTATCACTTTCAATTTCCCTTTTGTTTTTACTACTGCAGCCAATGCTACTGCTAACCTTTTGACTAGCACAATCAGATTCAAATCTTGGGGCACTTTGGACAGTTGTGTTGCCACTAATACTATTAGCAGTTGACATTCTATGCAGATCTGGAGTAAGACTTGCAAAAAGACCATTTAGTCTTGATGTTGTTTTGTTACAGGGAGAAGCCACATTTTCTTTCCTATTTTCTGCAACATTTTTAAGGATACTTGATGGGGTTTTCAGGCTTGTTTCGCTGTGGGTTTCCTTCAGGTTTTGTTGAACTAGTGTCATCTGTTTTTTAAATGAAGTATTGCTTAAACATGTGTAATTATTTTTCAAAGAGGGTGTGGGTTTTGAATCACGTTCGCATCCAAATTTGTCTTGAGGGATCAGATATTTTGGAGACGGACAGTTACTTCCCATTAGAGAAATATATTGCCTATTACAGTCCGTAGCGACCTTCTTATCCTTAAAAATTGAATTTGGTTTGTTAGATATTGCTGTCAATTCTCCTTTTGCCTGTAACAGTTCACATTCCATTTCTGCACTACAAAAAACTTGTTTCAAATTACTTTTTTCACATGGTTTGTTGTAATATACAGATGTTGTCGAGTCCTGACAAGATGGTTTCCTGAACGTTTTTGCCTGTATGCTTGGTAAAACACTGTATTTATCATCTAATATTAAGCTAGTTTCCTTATCTTTTGATTCAGATAATTCTACTGCTGCTTGGGCTATGGATGCAGTTGTAGCAGAGTTAACATTGGCGACGGAGTAAGAAGAGTTGATCAAATCTGAAGAGCTGTTATCGCTCATTTTTGGATCATATAGTTCTTGAATTGGGGCAGTGTAAAGGCATGGTTTGAAAATTTTGGGTCCGAGGATGGCTTCCACAGAGTAGCACACAGGTCCTGGTTGGTCCAAAGCAGAGGGTAAAGAGTCTTTCTGCTCTACATAATTTTCAGTTTGTGGTATATTGTCATCTTCTGTTACATTAGCTTGTTGTTCCTCGTTTGGCATCGAAGTGTCCTTGTCAACAGCTGTTTCTGAACTTTGGTAAAAACTCGGCCTAAAATAAACACGGAATATACTGTTAATACAGTTTTGCATAAATAAGTAATGGAATGACTGAGGCAAATGTAGCATGAAATATACATTAATTATGAATTATGAGCCAAAAACTAAAACATTTTCACTTAAGACAGACTCTGAATAAATCTAAATAATAAAGGTTAAACAAAAAGAATAAAAACTGAAATGAGAAAGTAAAAGTTTTATATATATATATATATATATATATATATATATATATATATATAAAAATAATAAAAAACACAAACTTTTTTTTTTTTGGAACCTGTAACCTTACCTGCCCATTGGTATGACAATGTCCACAGTTGTGTTTTTCTCAACTCCTACAGACACATTTTCAGTCTGACTTAAAGCCTCTTCTGTTTTCTTTCTGAGTTCATTTTCCCGCTGTATAAACTGTAATAATAACAAAGAAATAAATAACACAAATCCAATCTGAACTACTTTACTTTTGTGTATTTTTTTGTATATTAAAATGTTACTCACATCATCCAAAAGCTTTCTTGTGAAGTCAGTCAGCGGGTCATGGGAAAACATGCAGACGTCTCGTCTGCAGTTGCCTTTTATGTGGAAAAACTTACAAGGAAAAGTCTGTAAAACTCAAATTAAGGAGATGTCTAATGGTGGTAATTGTAGCAGTAATAATAGTATAGTAATTATTAAAATGTCACTCCTATTGCACTTTACAAGGTTGACAAAATATTTTAAAAGTACCGCACTGTAGTCACTATTCATTCACGCCATAACTGCTGGTAGTAATCTACTATTGTAACCACAGCTGCCCTGGGGTAGACTGACAGAAGAAAGTCTGCCAATCTACACCATCAGCCCCTCTGACCACCATTCTTACGTCGGCAAGACAGGTGCAGTGTCTTGCTAAGTCAGTGAATGCTGCACAAAAAGTTGTATCAGATGCAGCAGGACAAACTGTGCTAATAATATTGGTAGTAGCAATAGAACAGGGGAGTCAATCACATTTTCACCGAGGGCCACATCAGCCAAATTGCTACCTTCAAAGGGCCAGATGTAAAATAAATGTAACTCCTTTATTAACTTTTAATTAACTGTTTCTGTATTTATTACAAATATTGCATATTTGCATATTCATTTGCATAAGTGTAAAAATATGCCTGTGTAACTACATATCTCTTGATAAAATGACAAGTTAAGACCATCATATCTTTTAATTTACCCTGTCGAGGGCCACATAAAATGATGTGGAGGGCTACATTTGGCCCATGGGCCTTGAGTTTGACACCTGTGCAATAGAAGCAGTAGAAGTAGTTGAAGTAGCAATAGTAGCAGCAACAACAGTAGTTATACTATAGTAGTAGTAGAAGGTAGTAAAGGTTGTAGGTAGGTAGTAGTAATAGTACTTTAAGTAGAAGCAGCAGAAGTAGTTGTAACAGTAGTAGCAATAGCAGTATAGTTTATGCTGTAGTAGTAGTAATAGTTAGATAGTAGTTAAGTAGTATCGGTAGTTACTATCTACTGTTACTACTAGCTAGGTAGGTAGGTGTGGGTAGTCGAAGTCGTATCAATTGTAGTAGTTGTTTTATTTGCATATGTCACACAATTGGTCAAAGGATATCATGCAGGTATGGACAGTTCTTCCCTTTTAAGCAAAATCCTTGGATGTAAAATTTGCAGGCTTCTTTAATTAGACCATTGTATCCCTCAATATGCTCAAATTGGCAGTCTTCACCCTAACGTTTGGAAAACATAAATCACGCATTATTTAAAAGTTAAGATTAAATTAAGTTGTATGTGTCTACTTCATGTATCTTTGACTATGTATGTATCTTTATGTATCTGTGACTGCACCTTGATGCATCTCCCACGAAGGAAATAAATACAAAGCAAATGCCCATCCACCTCCAGAGAGTGTTGCTCCTTGAACTCTTGGGACATGAACGGTTTATGAGGCTGAAACAAAACAACACACACATTTTAACCCCTCAAATCAGGCATGATTGGGGTCCTTTATGTTTTGATTCAGGGTCAAGTAATATTAGGGCAAATATCACAATATCTTATTTTGTAATTTTGTATAAGACGCATTGAAACGCCTCTATTTTAATGGAATTTTCCCTTGGAGTATAAAGGCTCTCTTTATGTACTGTAATGTATTTGAATCGTATTTCAGTGTTGATATTTTCTGCATAAGGATTGTTACCTTGTACTGGTATTGATAATAATACTTTTCAACAAACTGTTGATCCACCCATCACTAGTTTCATATTGCATTGTTCTACCTTTAAATCAATTAAATAAAATGGTTTTCTGTTCACTTCTCATAAAGCCATGAAGTGTTTTGACTTAATGATATTTTTTTAATCAATCAAGTAGTAGCAGAAACTAATAGCCTAGCTTATAAGCATTTGCCCAGCTGATACGCATTTGTCCTTTGACCAGAGGGTTGCCAGTTGAACTCCCCCATGGAACACTCCAGTCAAAGAAATTAATGAGTGGAAGGGCATCTGGGTGAAAATTGGCCAAGTTAGATTTTGTCTAGTTCTCAAAAATGAAAAGTAGTTAGTATCTTACCTGTGTATTGTCTTTATTTCTCTTATCTTTCTGAGCATTCCTGTACCGTTGCCCATTTTCCCTCTCTCTCTCCCGCTTTTTCTTCCCTTTGTTTTTCATTTTCTTCTTTTTCTTATTGGTTGTATTGTTAGCACTTCCTCTATTGACATCATCGCTCATGAAAGTCCTTGGATTGTGTCTATAAGTTGCATTTCTGGAAACACCGGGTCTTGGGTTGTTGTTATTGGCCCTGTTAAAACCATGGGTTTTGGGTTCCTCATTTTGCACTGCATCACATGTAGCTGCTGTATAAGGCTGAGGACACTGCCTCTGTGTAAAAGAACACAATATTATTGTTACTAAAACATACGATCTATACAAAAACAGCAATATTATTTTCAGTCTGTTGGGTAGGGTTGTCACAATACCAAAATTTCAAACTTGAAATCGGTACTAAGAGAAGGACTTGATACCAATTTTGATAATACAATAATTAAAAACACAATTTGCTACATCATTTTCAAAACAAAATAATAGTAGTTTCTTTAATATTACCATGTGGTCTGACACTAGTAACCACTCAGGAAAGGTTTCTTAGGATCAGAACAGATTTTTTTTATTATTATTATTATTTTTTTTATAGTGGCTGAAGCGCAAACAATTTAACAAAGGTAATAAATTAGTACACTACATGATATTACGTCATCTCTTGCTGCTGGCCAAATAATGGTAAAGCCTGACTTATGTTGCTTACATCAAGTTGAGTTTATTAGTTATTTTGATATGCATAATCTGAATCAGTGATAGATCAAAGGCTGGTCAATAGCTGTAGTGGATTTTAGTGGTAAATGTTTTTTTCTTAGATCTATATTCACACCAAATTATGAAAAACTAACCTTCGCATAGGGGCCACTCTTCATGGTCTGTGGTTTCCTCTTTGAGCTGCCCTCTTGACCATTGTTAGTGTTATTTCTATAGCAACATTAAAAAGTAACGTTAAGTATTTAACGGCTCATTTCAATCAATATTATAATGGGTGAAATGCACAATATATTGAGTTAACAATACCTGTGGTTAGGATCCTTTAATTCTCCTTCACCCCCCAAATTGGTAAAAAGATTACAAAATGCCATCGTCCATCACTAGGCGTCTGTTTTTATAGCAACAAAGCAAGACTGCACGATTACTATATATAAAAAACAACAACAACAAAAAACTAAATCAATTCTAATCCTTTATAGAGAAAAGTTTACATTTCACAGATACGAACGAGAGTGTTTACATGTGCAGCAGCGATTTACGTTAGACTGTCAACTTCCGCGTTTGTCACCGGTTATGACCAAAAAAGGAAGAATGGGCGGGGTGAGCCTGCGACAAATGGCGACATCTAGGGGCAAAATCGAGCAATGCCACAAAAGTTAAACCCTTGCATTATTTCACCGATGACAAATAAGCCATGTAAAATATTGTCTTGAGACTCATAAAGTTACCACTTTAATGTCAGAATGGTAACAACTTTATTTTATACGGCAACGTAAAAATGACAGATGTGGATTAAACATTTTTACTTTTCGTTATTAATATGTATCAAAAAATAAAAGTACTATGTTCACGTAAAATAAACTGATGTTGTTCACACGAGAATTTTTTTCACGCTAAAAGGAGAAACTGAAGTCGTTATAACTTTACTTTAACTTTATACTTTCTCGTAATAACGAAAAAGCCTCTGTAAATGTTTCATCTGCGTTTGTCAGGTCTACCCTTCCCTAATTTTTTTTAGCGCCCGCACAATTCATTTTTTGAAGGTGCCCCTTGTCCTACATCGTACATTTGGGCTATAGAAACAGGATATATCATCTTATAATATAAAAACAATTGGGACAACAAGCCTGTTTTTTTTTCGAAGGGGTAAATGTGTCTGTGGCTGTCGATCAGTGCACAGTTGGTGTCAGCCCCTAAATCTTGATAAAACTGTGTTTTTACACAATTGTGTTTTTACTTTGACCAGAACTTTATTCTCAGAAATTTACGACTTTATTCATGTAAAATTACAACTTTATTCTCCGAAAATTATGACTTTAGGGTCGAAATGTCACAACTTTATCCTCATAGTGCCCGTATTTACAGTTGGTAGCAATAGGGTTTAGGCTACGTTATAATTGGTACATACTGAACAAAATAAGACATCCATAATCTTCCATAGGACTACCTATTTCAAATATAATACAGTATAATACAGATTTTTCTGTATGTCAGTGTCAATTCTGATCTAACACATTTAAAAGTAAATTATAGGCTATAACAGGAAATATAAAGGCCCGTTCAATACTGATTTCAATTATCACCCTACATTGCGATATTCATCCCCCCCCCCAACATCTTGTCTTATAATTGTGGCTGTTAACACTGTTAAGGTGTTTCGGCAGAAGTAAGAGTGCTATTTACAAACAATGTTAAAAAACGCACTCATTAGTTAGCATTGATGATGACCTCAGTTGAAACATGTTGCAGTGATAGAGGTTGAACCTTGGTCCTCCACATATTGGTCCACCCTGTGTCTGGGCCAAAGTCCAAGTCAGTTTCAGTATTGCCTTCTGTATCATTTGTGTTTTTATTACCCCTATTTCTCACTGAGCTGTAGCAGGATGGTGTGGTGGACTTCTTTCCTGTTGGTGTTGGGTCTCCTCTGTGCCCCCTCTGCTCTGGGACAAGACAAGGCAGAGGGCCAGGCCACAGACCAGGCATCAGGACAGGCTGGTGGGGCCGGTGCTGGTGGGGCCGGTGCTGGTGGGGCCGGTGCTGGTGGGGATGAAGCAGAGAATGAGGAGTGGGGCATGAATTCGATCAGAGGAAGCTTTGAGGCGGTCAGCGGATACTTTGACTCAATGTTGGAGTTTATGGGTGGAAAAGATGGGGTCTGCCAGTACCGCTGTCGTTATGGTGAGGTGTTTTTTCCCCAAATTTAATTCACTGAACATTTTTGCTTATTATTTTTTAAAGGTGTACTATGCAACTTTTCATGTTAAAGATCTACCACCTGCTCGTCTCCATGGAGATGTAATTGCTTTGCCTGGAATGTTACTTAAAATTATCTATCTCCATGAAGACAAGCAGGCCACCAGACCGAGTTATGGGTCAGGAGAGGAGCATATTATGCAACTAACAGCAAAAGTTACATAGATCACCTTTAAGAAGTTTAAGTTCCAATACTTTCTATGTTATGGTAAAATGTAATAAACAAATGACAGATACATATAATAGGTTACATTATAAAGCTAATTAATTGTTCACACTTGTGTCTGTGAAAGAACAATTAGGACTTGTTTCAGTTGTTGAAGTGTCTATATGGGCATGTGGCATAAAACATTTGACAAATGAACAGCCATTGCACAATTTAAATAAAATAAATGGCAATAATGTTACAAAGATCTCTACTAGTAATTAAAAGAAGGCTAAAGAAATGCACAACTATAGTGATAGTAGGCCTGTTATTACATCAAAATTAGGTCACATTTAACAACATTCAAATATATGATAATGGTGCATTATCTAAAAATCTTTGGGTTGGGCTGATATGGGGCATTTCTTTACTCATTTGAACTAATGTTATCATGTGGGAGAGAGGGCCTACTCCTGGACTGTGCCCTCAAACTGATACAAGATATCTCACATGGTTTGTGTCAATGCAACCTTGACACTTCAAAATGTTTTAAATGAAAAGTCCTATTCATTTTGGAGGTATTTATTTAGGTTGTATAAGAACACATTATGATGCAGTCCAGTAGGATAGCTCAAAAATGTCAATAATTTTCAAAGGAGGTAGATGGAAAAAAAGGTTGAATTATTGGCATAGCATTTCGTGGTGGAAGTTATTACACTCATGTGATGTTGTGTTTTTAGGTAAAGATCCTATCCCCCGCCCTGACTTTAAAATGCCTGAGCCTGATGGATGCTCCTCTTATTTCTTTGGTCTTCCTGTGCCAGATGGGGTAAGTATATGTATGTGTAAATCAAAGGTTTTGGGTCATTTTTGAGGGAGTACAAGACTACACATGTTCACACTTCTTCCTAATTTTGAGCACTCAGGTCTTCTTAAAGTTATTTTTGTTAACTCTATTCATCTCCTGGTCAGCTGCAAGTCCAAAAAGTATTTCCCTTTGAAGAATAAAATAATTCTGATTTTACGCACATCCGAGCTTCACTGCACAATCTGCTCAAAAGAAAAAATACCAAAAATATGCAAATATATCGCCTTTTTAAAAACTTCCCTTTATGGCATTTGAGCTATTGTTTTATTACATTTATTTGCTTAGACATTTTTTTCTGAGATAATGAGAGTTGGGATCTTTTCTGTATAGAATTAGAATGATCTAAATCTATAGCTATAGAACTCGTATGAGACCACACAATAATGTATCAGTATTAAAGGTGCATTATGTAACTTTTCTGATGGAATGTTGGAAGTAACCTGTTTTGTTGTATGTGTTGTTCAGATGGACGTGGGGATCCCGGCCATGACCAAATGCTGTAACCAGTTGGACATGTGCTATGACACTTGCGGCTCAAATAAATATCGCTGTGACTCCAAGTTTCGTTGGTGCCTCCACAGCATCTGCTCGGACCTCAAGAAGAGCCTGGGATTTGTGTCAAAAGTCGAAGGTTAGAATTCAACAAAGAACTGTAAAGATATGTTGAGTTATCACATAGAGAAATTTACAAAGATGTAAGGTGAAAGGGGCAATAGATTTACATAATTAATAAAATAAAGGAACACAATTTGAAAGGATTATAAATAAATGGTCCTAAATGACATTATATTCAGACAGCTCGTGTACCAAATATCTAAATACACCCTATTCATTGAAAATAAAGCGTAATTGAATCTTTTAATACAACAGATTTTTTTTTTTAAATACAAATTAGGCCTGACACTTTAAATTGTTCTTTTGATACTGATAAAGTCCATAATTCTACATGATGTCCCTTTGCACTGTACCTTTTCATATTGGGGGTCATCCACCTCGTATCTATGAAGATGTTATTGCTTTGCCAGAAATGTTCCGCAGTGTGATATTAGTATTACCTTTTATTAGTATTTGTTTCATCAGATATTGTGGAATATTCCAAGCTAAGCAATAACATCTCCATCTCCAGATAAATAGGTGGCATATCCTCTACCAAAAAGTTACATAGACATTGCAATTTTAAATTAGTTTTATCTTGAATAAACACTTTCAGAGACAGATGAAGATAGATATTACCTTATTGTTGACTTTGTCCTCTGCAGCGTGTGAGACGGTGGCAGACACTCTGTTCAACACTGTGTGGACTCTTGGTTGCAGACCTTACATGAACAGTCAAAGGGCAGCATGCTTCTGTCCCGGGGAGGAGAAGGATGAACTGTGAATGAACTATTTAATGGACAAAACAACTGTGTCTGACTGTACTACTACTTTTACTTGAGTAATTTATTTCATGGTTTTGTTGTGGTTTTGATTCAATAAAAGTATATGTATGACTCTACTTCTTTGTTAAAGAGTAAATTAAAAGTTACGGCTACGTTTTAGTACTACTTAAAAGGTGCACTATGTCACTTTTCAGGTGAGATGTTCAACTGTCCACCACCTGCTTCTCCATCATCCAAGCATTTTAACTGCTAAAAAAACTTGAAAAACTTGCACCTGCTTCTCCATGGGGATAGATAAGTTTAATGCCATACTGGGGGACATTTCAGGTAACATGTTAATATCTCCATGGAGACAAGGAAGTGACAGACCATGCAACCAGATAAGTTACATAGTGGACCTTTAAATATTGATTATCAAATAATATGGGCATAAGGCTTAATAAAATGTAATGCATGACCACAAAAAAATACAAATATTAATGTGTAATAAAATTTTTTTTTCCAAACAGTCTTGTACCGTACTTCACAAAAATGACAAAAATATTGAAATGTGAGAGCAAAATGGAACATAATGCAGATCATAATTAAACCATAATTAAAGTTGACATGTACAGTATATTCGACATATTTAATATTTTAGCCCTGTTGTAAAGCTGTATTTAAAAGATGTATATATGATATGAGGGCGTGATATTTTTATAATACATCCATCCATTTTCATGGGAGCAGCAGCCTAAGCAGGGACTCCCAGACTTCCCTCCCCTCAGACATAAGGAGGATTGCTGCCAGTCCACGCTATGCTAGAGATGTGTTAGCCAAGACAGCCCCACAACATCCAAAGACTTGAGGTACTCGGGACAGATCTAATCCACCCCCACGTCCTTGCCACCGGGGAGCTTGCCAACCGCCCCCGGGTCCCCAGTCTCTGCTTCCTCCTCGAAAGATGTGACAGAGGGATTGAGAAGACCCTCAAAGTATTCCTTCCACTGCCTGACAACATCCCCAGTCGAGGTCAGCAGCTTGGTGAAGCATCGCTTTTTCCAACAAAGCTCGATAGAACTCCTTCAGCCTGATGGCATCCATTACTTCTGGTGTCCAGCACCGGGTTCGGGGGTTGCCAACACGACAAGCACCACAGATCTTATGACCACACCTACGAGCAACCACATCGACAATAGAGGTGGATAACATGCCCCACTCAGAGTCCATATCCCCAACCTTCCCTGGGATCAGGGAGAAGCTCTCTCGAAGGTGTGAGTTGAACTGACAGAGGGCTCCACCAGACGTTCCCAGCAGACCCTCACGATACGCTTGTGCCTGCCAGGTCTATCTGGCTTCCTCCCCTACTAGCGAATCCAACTCACCACCAGGTGGTGATTGGTTGACAGCTCTGCCCCTCTCTTCACCCAAGTGTCCAAGACACACAGCCGGAGGACATGACAATAAAGTTGATCATCAACCTCTGACCTAGGGTGTCCTGGAGCCACATGAACCGATGGACACCCTTGTGCTCGAACATGGTGTTTGTCTGAGCTGTGGGGCAATGAGCAAGCCCACACCAGTTCACCGCCTCTCCCCGCAGGTAATGCCAGAGAAATGGGGAGTTCAGCCCCTGTCAAGGAGTTGGGTTCCAGAGCCTAAGCTGTGCGTGGAGGCGAGGCCAACTATATCTAGTTGATAGCGCTCAACCTCCCGCACATGCTCAGGCTCCTTCCCCCCAGCGAGGTGAGATTCCATGTCCCCAGAGCTAGTCTCCATGTCCGGAGATCCGGTCGTCGAGGTCCCTGCCTTTGACTACCGTCCAGATCTCTTTGCACCGGTCCCTTACGGATCCTCCCGCAGGTGGTGGGTCCACATGAGGACGGCCCCACGTCCCTCCTTCGGGTTGAGCCCGGCCGGGTCCCGTGGGTGCTTGCTCTCGAGCACCTACCCTAGGCCTGGGTGGGGCCCCGATGACGCTGGTCTGGGAGACGTAGCGAACCTTATTTCACTCATCATGAAGGGTTTCTGAACCGCTCTTAGTCTGACCCGTCTCCCTGGACCTGTTTACCGTGGGTGACCCTACCGGGGGCGTCATGCGACAACAAAGCTCTCAGGATCATTCGGGTGCTCAAACCCATCCACCACGTTAAGGTGGCGATTTTTATAATTGAAGTTAAAATGTAAGTTTACTTTATGTTCATTGGGGTTTAGTTGATAAAGACTTATTGTATTTATTTTCTTTATGTTACTGATATTTCATATTTTATTTAAACTTTTTTAACTTTATTTTTGTTAACTCTATTCATCTCCTGGTCAGCTGCATGTTCAAAAAAAATTTCCTCTTGGTGAAGAATATAATAATTCTGATTTAACAATTACACCCAATAGAGCTTCAATTTGCCTAATTTTGAGCTTCAATTTGTAATAAGTTTCCAAGGCTAAACAGATAGCATTCATGTTTTTAAGAACTTTTAATATTATTTACATAAATATATTTAAGAATAAAAATTTTTTTACAAGAAAACAATATTTTATACAAACAAGAAGTGTAATAGTCAGCTATTACACTAGACAAAACAGTAAAACAAATGTTCTCAAAGCTCAAATTTCATCCTCCACCTAGAAACAGATAAAAAAAAAAAAAAATAATATTGTTTATTGAGGTTGATAAATAGAACCAAACTTTACTCACTTTCATATTTTGTGGCATCAAAGGCTGTGCTGGTTGTGTGGGATTTTTCTTCATTCTGCTGTTAAAGGCTTCAAGCTAAAAAAAAAAAACACAAAAAAAAAACAAATTAGTATTAAATAAATGTCACTATAAGATTAGAATAAAATTGTAAATATTACTCAGTCAAATGGGGCATCGGAGTTTGACACAGTTGCAATTAGTCATTTCCAAAATAAATTATTTGGGTACAAAAATGCTATCTGAACACAATAAAATGTCCAGTCTTCCAGCGGTCATTTATTCAATTTGCTAACCCTGTAGTGTAGTGTATACAACATTTTTTGAAATTAATAAAATTTTTGTATTAGTTTTGCAGTTCATGTTTCAGTCTGTTCTCAAATTGTAATGCTCACAGACAGGTTTAAATAGTGCACTTGAACTGAATCTTGAATTAAAAGAAAAACTAAAGTTAAAATAAAAAAGACAATAACTAACATTTAACATGAATAACACCAGATAAGTCTAAAAGGTTCACAAGTGCCAAAAAAAAAATCACAACTAAAATGATTCTAACAAGTGTTTCTCAAACTGTGGTAAGCAGAGTACCTCATGGTATGTGGGGCCCTATGAGGAGTTTTGAGTATTTGTTTTATTTAGAGACATGTCCATATCCATGTTATGTTGTCCTTTGGATTTATCATTACTTACTTACATAACTTACGCATAGTTAAGTTTCATTTTAGACCATGTGTAACGCTAATTAAGATCCGGTTTGGATCTAATGGTAGTACTCTAAAAGCCAAATATTATCTAAGGTGGTACTTTTTCATTTGGAAACCACTGCATTAAACCAAGCCAGACAGAGACCTTTAACTTTAGGTTGGCTTTGATCTCCTCCTCTGTGAGCACTGATTTCTCTTCTTCTTCCTCGTCTTCTTTTTTAGGTTCAATCTCTCCTTCATTGAGCAACTTCTCCATCTGCTCATTACTTTCAATAAAAACTAATTTCCTTGTCCGTCTAGGTACTGGCTGGACTGGAGTCGTCCAAATTGTTTTTCTAATAGCAGCCTTAACACTACTTGAATTTTTGGTACGTTTTCTTCTCCTAGCGTTCATTTGCTGAGCTGGCATTGTATTCTGGTACTCAAACATAGACTTATGACATTGGGATAAACACATTTCCTTTATGGTAACTTGACAGTGAGTTGTTCGTTTGACATTGTTTGAGGTATTTGGCAAGTCGTCCTTTTCTGAAACTGATTCACCGCTATTGGATTCACTTTCTTCATAAGGGGGTCCAAGTAGGCAGTTTCTATTGTGTGGTTCAAGTTGTTGATGTGGAAGGAAAAGTGGAATACTTCGTGGATAGTTTTGGATATTTTGCCCAATTGATAGAGGGTGGTTGTATGCCCAGTAGTTATAGTAGGCTGCGTACTGTGAATAAGGATCGGGATAAATTTGGGGTGAAAAATGAGGGCTGAAATATTGGGACGGTGGATATGGGTGAGGCTGCTTTGGAGCTTGAAATCGGAGGAGCGGATCCCTGTGGTCCCTTGGGTGGGGACTTCGGCATCTATGTGGTGAATGTGAATCTCGTCTTCCTGAATTTCTTCGTCTGTACGGAGATCTGGATCTTCTACGGCGATGAGGGGAGCCAGGAAGTCTTCTGTACCTATGTGGCAAGTGTGGACTCCTGTGTCTATAAGGGGAGACCGATCTTCTCCGTCTACGAGAAGAACTACGACTTCTACTCCTCCTTATAGGGCTTTGTTTTCTGGGTGCTGTTCGAAGTGACGATGAACTTGAAGTAGAGCTGTGGGAGGAGGATCTAGTATAATGTGCTGGTGAGTATTTCTCCTCTTCGTCTTCTTCTTCTTTTTCTTCTTTGTCGTCATCTCCTTTCTGTTGAGGTTCATCTTTCTGTTGAGGCTCATCCTCTTTTTTCTCTTCTTCCTCTGTCCTCTGCCTTTTTCCATACAACCGTTCCTGTGTGCGATCAGCGAGTTGGCTAATCTCATCTGTGCCTAAACTTAAACCAAGAGACTCCAAAATGTTCTGGAGGTGCTTCTGCTGTTCATCTGGATTTGGTAGCGGTTGTTCTTCTTTCTGCTGCCTCTCTTTTTCTGGAGGAGAGCTAAAAGTGCTCATTTCACCAGGCATTTCTCTCCCATTTGGACTCTTGTGTGGTTGCTGTAGTGTGCTGTCTGTTTCGTCAATAACCATTTCCTTGAGTTTATCGATGTCCACTCCTTTGTTGAGAATATTTACAAAGCGCATGAAGCCCTGGTTGCCCTTTTCGTCTTCCTCTGCAGGCGAGAACTCGATTTGGGGACAAGGTGGAGCGATGAGAAATGCCATCTCCTGAAGAACACAGAAACAGAAACGGTTCATGTGGTTAAATATAACACATTATTATTACATTAGGCACTCAAATCAAATGCAAAGAGGAATACAGACATAGCTATAAAACACATGCTGTACAGATCACAAACAAGAGACTTGAACTTGCCTCTGTAATATTTAGACACTGTATGATATTACCAGATTAAATTACGATAACAGAATAGTACCTTTATTTGTTACACAACCTCGAAATTTCAGTGCAATGCTAAGTACTATAACAGCAGAAGAATAGAAAATATGCAATCACAAATACAGATACTGTGCATAAATGTTAAAGACCTAAACCTAACTATTTAAGTTGATTATTAGAATATACTTTAAATAAGATACAAAAAGTGTAAAAAATAAGTTATTTATAGACAGTATATTTGTTATTTTAATGCAAAGTTACAGACCTCGAAGTGTTGTGCCTCCACGGGAGGATCCACAACAAATCTCTGCTCCAAAGCCACTTTAACTCTCTGCTTAAGAGGATGATCATGTTCAATATTGATGGGGCTTCTTCTAGTTTTTGCCACTGGACTCTGAGGAGAATAAAAATACATAAACTACATGACTTTAAATTAAAACATAACAAAGAAAACTGAACCCAAAATGACTGAAAACACACCTTGGATTTGATCACACGATTCCGTTGCATTAGAATAAGTTTAACTCTATTTTGTAGTGTTTCATTTAATTTTGTTGGTCTTGCTTCTTCAGTGCAAAGTCCTGGATTAATAGTTTCAAAATCTATAGTTTTTAGAGCTAGGGAAGCTCTTTTGAGCAAGATCTGCTCTTGTATCTCTAGAAGTTCTTTTCGTTTCCTCGCCAGCTCTGGGTCCTCTTCATCAGACTCATATGGCTGTCCATCTGGGTCTTCATCATCCTCTTGATCCTCCTCGTGCCAGTTCTGAGAGGAGCTGCCAGGTCTATCCCATGCAGAATTTGCTCCAGTGGTACTTCTGTTACCAGGTGGTGGGCTGGGGTAGTTTGAGTATTGAGGGTATCTATCCCACTCATCTTTGGACATTTCTCTACTAACATCAGCTAAACTAGGAAAGAGGTTGTGTCTCCTGAAATGATTCATTGTTGACTGTGCATCTAAGTCCAATCAAATCAAAATAAAATCATTGTCTGCAAAAAACACAATACGAGTAGATTAGTTACTAATTCAAAATGTTTACATAACATAAGACAACACCCATTACTGTTAATTCTACATTTCTTATAAATTGACCTATCAAAATAACTGATATTTAGTTGGCTTAGGCGATGTTAGCATAACAGCTAGCAGATTGTTTACCTTGTTTGGTTCCTTTTTTCAGCAACATAACGTGGAAAATTACCTCTGGAGATTAGGTATTCTTTACTGAAGTGGTGCACAAATAGTAGCTTCAAAATAATGAGTTATAAAGACGTGTTAGTAATAATACTGCAGCAGCTACGGGTCGTGCTAACATACAGCAGAACTCAAGATGAAACACTGCAGCCTGCTGGATCGGAGGACCAACAGAACGTACACATATTTTATGGAAATTAAATCCCAAGAATCTAGTTCAAAAAGAAGCTAAAATTGGCTTTTGGCCAAAACCTGTCCATTCCTAAGTCCAGTTATTTGTATATGTATAAAAAAGCTAAAGATGAAACAACTCAAAATTGGGCTAGGCTTTTTTTTCTTATATTGATGGATCTTGATAAAATAAACAAAATACTAATTGCTTTCAGTGTTGATTTCCTGAATCATTGGTATTTGACACAAACATTGTATTGTTCTTGTTAGACTCCAAAGTCTGAACTCTGCTCCAAACACATGCTTTTACTGGCTGCAGACCTCTCAATTAAAAATACTGTATCTTGATTCAAATTCGATTAAGCACTAAGAAAAGAAAAAAAAATCCCACAATGGTAAATATTTTTTTATTATTGGTTAATTCAAATATTTACAAGATATTTGAATTATATAAGCGGTGTTAAAAAAAAAACAAAAACACACTTGACATGCAAAGAAAACTACTTATACTTTATCAAAACTTGAGCATCAGAGTGGTTCAAAAATTTATAGTACTGACAATTTAGTGACTCCTTACCAATCAAATTTGTAAATCAATATTTTGTTCTAACATTAGGCGTTCTGTATACGAAGCTTAACAGTACAAAAAAATATTATTTTTATTTTCTGTTTAATCCGTAGTGTATTACATTTACTTTTTGGTTGAAATCACTTGTAAACAGCGAGGCCTTTGCAGATTTTTGCTGTTTGCTTTCTGTGCATTTGTGTCCACGGGTAGGTGCTTACGTGGGATGAGAAGATTGGGGAGGAAGGGATGAGGCACTGGGGGTGGGGGGGCTGGTGCATTTGGAGGTACAAATGGAAGGAACACATTTTGAGTAGACAAAGGTGAGAGAGCAGGTGGGAGAGCAGGTGGGAGAGCAGGTGGTTGAGCGTACGATGAGTGATACTGGGGTATAAACACAGGTGGTACATGTGAGTAGCCTGCTGTTGGGGTATAAGGAGGAGGGATGGGAGGGACAGGAGCTGGGGGCAGTTCAGTGTTTGGTATGCCATAAGAAGTTGGAGGGATGATTTGAACATTGTGTTTTGTTGTACTCAGCTGTGTACTGTGTTTGTCTGTATAATAAGAGTAGTCCCTTTCTTCTTTTTGAGAGTTGTACGAGGGATTTTTGTTACAGTCCTTAAATGAACCTGAACTGGACTCACTTGAAGATCGACTGCGACATTTTGGGACATATGCACGTCTCTTCCTTTCTCTCTCACTCTCCTCTTTTCGGAACAAAGAATGCTCAGTTTGTTTTTTTCCATACAAACGTTCCTGTATTCGGCTAGACATTTGACCAAGTTCCTCAAACTCTAACTTGATCCCAATGGCTTCTAATACATTGTGCATTTGCCTATGTTTGTTGTCCTCTTCAAAACTTGAATTTTTGTTTACTGGGGATGCACATCTATTTTCAGGAAATTTCCTCTCAAATTGGTGACGTTCCACAACTCTTTCTTCAGACATAGTTTTTCCATTGGAGCTGTACAACCTGGACAAGGGAGAAAATGGTGGTTTTGGACTTCTTCTGTCAGTCTCGGACCAGAACTGCTGTCTTGGAGTTGGTTCAACAGTCCAAGGTCTATCAGTGTGTGGAGGAGGGGGTGATGGTTGGCGGACATTCACATCTGGAGATCCCTGATTCACGATCTTGGTCAAAGTCTCCACATTTACACCCATGTTAAGGACATCAAGGAAACGCTGAAAACCTTTAGACATTTTCTTCGCCGCAGGCTCACGAGGAGGAATAGGAGGAGGGGTCAAACGGTGATGACCAAGTTCAGTCTAGAAGGCAAACCAATAAGGCAAACAAATGAAAGGTTTAGACAACAAAATATAATAATGCTTATCTAAACTAATGAATAATCACACATGTACTCTGCATTAATGATACCTGTCCACTTGAGCCGTTCAGAGGATACATCGTCCTGTTGTGATTATGGTCTTCAAGGTCCCTGGAAAAGCTGCCACTCCTCTGTCTTGGTGGAGTATGACTCTGTTTAAGAAAATACTTGAGTTATAATCCATATGTGAAAAGCCCTCAAAATGTAAGGAGCAGAAAGTTGAAACCGACGAATAAGGGTAACTGTCCTTCAGTCATATTTACACATAAATCTCACATCAAAGAAGCATCTTTTACACACTGTATTCTAGTATTGTCATTATTATTTGTTTATTTAGTTAGCATGTTAGCATGTTGGAGTATAGTATCTTGTAGTTTCCACGCATGGATTGAATAGGCTGTACAGTACCATAAAAGGTGGATGTGAATTTCGAAGTACATTACATTTGTTAGATTTTTACCAACCTTTTCAAAGACATCCCATGAGCGTGTCCTGTCTTGTGACCAGCTCCTCTTTCGACTGTCTTGGTCCTTGTAGTACTCAGTCACTGGTCTATAGTGTGACTCTTCTTTATATTGACTGTAGTGAAACTCGTCTCGTCTCTGGCCATATCTGCTCGACTCCTCTGGCGTTTTATTATAGCTATAACCCTCATCAACTGTATTTTTTAAATCATTGTTTCTTTGACCATGGGAATAGTGCTCTAGGGACTGCCTGTATGAGTCTGCAGATTCAGCTTGGTATCTGTGCTGGTCCTCATCGCCAAATGTCCTTGGTTTTTTCTCTGAGACAGTTCTTTCGGTTGACACTGGGCGCTTTCTTCTCCAGTCTTTATCTGAAGTATGTCCACTTGTATATGTTTTACTGCTACCCACTCTCTCTGCTCTACTATGTCCATCCACACTGTATTTATTATAGTTATTATATGGATCTTGCAGTGAATTTCTTACAGGTTCTGGCCACCCTTCTCTCTTCGGTTCTTCTTGCCAGGGCCTACACTCTCTGCTGTTGTTTGGACGTCTCTGCCCGTAGTCATAGGCAGATTTATTTGAATACATGTTTTCAAAAAATAAGAATACCTATCAAGCATGAACTCACTCCCCACTCAGTCCAAAACACTCGCCCCTGGAGGATAAAACAGACAATATGCATGTTACAAATTCATATTTTGCAGTTGAGGATTTCTTTTATGAACATAAAAAAAGACTTTAAACAAGTTTATAGTCTTATCTGATGCACTGTCAGGATTGTAAAAGTAACTGTTAGGATGAATATCTTTTCTTGCTATTTTGTATAACCACTTTTACAGGCTATTATTGGTCATGTAAAGACAAGGAATGTGATCACAGCTGTAAGACTCGTAGATATATGTCAAGACAGTGCATGATATCCCAAACTATCTAATTGCACCCAGACCCTGATTAGCTCTGCAGAAGCAGGTCTACATCAGGATGTCAGCTCTGAGCATAGCTTGACATTTGAATATGAACCAGCTTTTAGAAAATCAAACACGACAAAAGGGATCTGGCCTCCATCCAGAGAACCTATCTGTTTTTTGTTCTGTTTTGTATAAAACTGCTATATAACCAAGCAGAGCAGAGGCAACATGAAGCTACTTAAAGGTCCCATATCATGCTAAATCAACTTTTGTGAGCTTTAAGCCATGTTAGAATGTTGTTACCTCATCAAAAACATACCTGGAATTGTGTTTCCTTTCATTCCCACAGGGTTTGAGGAACCCTTTATTATTAGTCTGTCTAAATCTCCAAAGTACAAAATGCTCTGTTCCACCTTGTGATATCATGAAGCGATAGTTTAAGTTAACAGGTACCTTCAATTCACTAGAGATTAGCAATTCCTGGGCAGAAATCATTTAAATGATTCTAGTGAAGGTGTATGAAGTTTAGAAAGACAGTGGAGCACTTCCTGTATTACCATGTGACATCACACGATGGAGTGTTTTCCGTTTGAGAGAAGAACTCAGCCTAAATATGCAGGGTTTGTGAGTTAAATATGTATGAATGAAACAAAATACAACTCTGGGTATGTTTTGGAGTAAACAACATTATAACATAGATCAGAAAATAGAGTAATATGTACTTATGATCTTTTGGTGATTAAATCTCTTTAAAAAAGCTATTTGAAATTAGCTTTATCACGTTTAACGACCAAGACCTACTAGGAAGTGTAGTTAAGTCGTGTCTAAAGTAACCTAATGAGACATGGAGAGGGACATGGTGGGTGGAGGTTAATGGAAGCTGGTAGAGGTTTGCGGGGGTATGTTCCTCTGGACTCTCTTGAACATGGCTGCGCCCTGCGTCTGGACAAACTTTGATATCCGACAGTTAAAATATGAATAGTACTATTTATTTTCCCTTTAGCTTTTCCCTCCTGTTCACCCGCGTCTGTGAGGTGGCCCTGCAGACACTGAGCCTGGACAACTATAAATGCGCCGTTATGCTTCCAAAGGCTAAACGTTTCCCCGAGGTCCAAGTTCTGACCTCTGAGCTTAAATAAAAATGAACGCCACAAAAACAGCCTTTAGCAGAAACTAACGAACACGACAGGAAAGAGCTGACTTCTACACAACTTGTCTCTCAGGGTGCATCAGATTAGAAGTATATTTGATTTAACGGTGCATCATCTACTAAATCATCATTAATAAAATATGAATTGCACATTTAACAGATTTATTCCAGTATTTCTACAATCTAAAATGTACATGAGCACCTTGGAGACGCTAGCAAGCGTCGGTCCGCCACATGCGACTGAGGCAAAACTACGCCAAAATGTGCCTACCTTTTTTACTGGGCTCAGATTATTCAGGAAACAAAATAAATGTTGATTTAACCATGTGAGAGTCTCTGTATGCCTTTGATCCACCAAATGGTTTCAAACCCCGTCTTCGTGTTTGGATAAGCAAACCGGAAGTCCAGCTTAGAGGTAAAAAGTCTGCTGACTGAAGAACATTGTAGCGCCACCAAGTGGAGGATGCACATTATGTATTAAACCTTAAAAGGTGCACTATGTAACTTTTCTGGTGCAGGGTCTGTAACCTGTTTGTCTCCATGGAGATTATATTTATTTGCCTAAATGTTAATTCTTTGCCTGTTCTATGCCATGGTTTGACACAGCATTGTATAGTTTTAACTTTATATTTCCATGGAATCATGCATGTGATGTGCCACCTTGAGAAAGTTACACAGCATTGCTTCAACTTACCTTTCTTATCTTTGATCTGACCAACTTGTCAAGCAACTGAAAAGTTTAATGCCATAGTGTGGGACATTCCAGGCAAACCAATAACTTCATGGAGACAAGCAATTGGCAGAACTTCCACCAGAAAAGTCACAGTATCTTGTTGAGTTTATAGAGTAGCCTAGCAGTGACTTCAACGACAAATACCACTACTAGTAGTAGCTGACTATGAACTTTATTAGATCTTTCTTAAAATAATCAATCAATGCCAAGTCATTCATCAAAAACACATAATCTGAAATGTCAAATGGCTTTTCTTACAGTACTATATAACTTCTTTACATTTCTAGAGGGCTTTCTTCTGTGTTGTCTCTATGCCAACTATGAGGTGCTGTGTCTCCATGGTGATTTTGATGATAATCTGCTTTAGTCAATGTTAAAGATGGTATGAGAAGAGAGTGAGTGAAGCTGAGGCCACTAGAGTAACAAAAGTCTTCAGGGCCACCTCCTGCTGCGATTGCTCAAAGCATCCACCTGAGGGCGCTATAACAGAACACAATGAACACAGGTTAAAGTGAGACATTTTTATAACACTGAAGCTTTAATTGTACATAGTCACAGGTGCTTTCCCAGCATAAAACATAAGTGAATCTATGAAAAAGGAAAATCTGACATGTTTCTTTAGATCTGTGTATTGCCTTAAGCTACAGCTAAAATTTTTCTAGACCTCCTTGTCAGCAAATGGGAAGAGAAAAAGATGGAATTTATACATTTTAGCCAAAAAATAGACAATTATAAAAGCATTTTTAGTCATTTTGCAATTTTCTTATTGTGCTGGAAATCTTCTCCATGGAGAATGTTGCGTATGGTTTTAATTTTTTTATTTCCATGGAATCATGCAGGTGACGTGCCGCAGTGTTACTTTAATTCAATAATCATTAATTCATTCATAATTCATTCATTTGTATTGAATTTTATTATCTTATGAAGTAAGTTAAGTTTTGTTTTGTCAGATTTTGTGCATTATTTAAACATATAAACCATTCAATTCTGTATTCAGCACCTGCACACTACTCCAAGAAAATCATTTTGGCTGGTCAGGCAATTTCTAAACTAGGAATTTTTTGAAATGTGTTAATATTTCAACATATTTGATATGGTTTGATATATTTCAACACTGTAATAATTACTATAATTTGTTTAAATATTTAGAAAAGTATGTATTTATGTATAATTTTGTAATTCATTTATGTATTTTATTTGACCCACCTGGCCCTGGTCACTGGTAGAACTTGATTTCTGTGTCCACGCAGTCAAAGAACAGGTCTCCAAGCTCGTCGCTCTCTGTGATCTCTCCATTCAGCATCGCCGAAATCTCGCTCAGACACTGCGACTCCAGTTCACGCAAAATCTCATAAATTACTAAGCCCTCATCCTGCCATCACAAAAAAGGTTAAGTTAAAATATGCAACAAAATAGTAAATCAGGTACACTTAGCTTCATAGTTAAGCGACAAGTTGAAGAAATAGCTTTTTAACACAATATATTTTCTTTTCAACCGATAATGTTCGAGATCAGTGCTCTTGGCATGGTAAAAAATGTTCATCTTTATGTGCAAGTCTAGAAATTACAAAAGATTTATGTTGACAATATAGATTTTTATTCACCCCCTCTGGCAACTATGATAATTTAGATTTTTGTTTCACTATTATTTTGCAATGTGCTGAAATTAACATGAGGAAGGGATACAAACAGGAAGTAATTTTTCAAGACAAATTCATGCAACTCTATTGTGTGACCATAAACACAGAAAAATGAAGTGTGATGATATGTGGCCATGTTGTCTAGACTCGACTGACTGCACATCGTAATGATAATTAAATCACAAAAGCTGCTGGTTACTAAAAAGACAAAATGAAACAATTAACTCATTATCAATTAAAGTTGAACATTAGATCCTGTACTTTAAATAGAAAGTTATAGTTCAGTGAAAGTGTGTAATTAAAATGCATACCGTATTCTATTTAAATATATTCCAATATTTATAACTACTATTACTCATCAGTGCTCACCGGGTTGGTCTCCATAGTGTGCAGCGCCACCTGGTGGGCTTTGTACAGGTCGTGTCTGCGGTCGACTTTGCTCTGAAAACGTGGCTGTTTTCTGACCGGATCGTCTGGACCAAACTGTGGGGAGACGACCCTCAGCACTGGAGTGATACAGTCGGTAAACAGAAAAGGCTTGAAGATAGACCTAACCAGAGTAAAAAGAGGAGGTAAGAGAAAGGGAGAGGGGAGAGGAGGGAAAGGAAGAGAGAAAGAGATCACAGACTTAGAAATACCCACTATTCCAAAGACTAGAAAATGTTAATGAAAGGAAAATGTTTAACATGCAATGTCTATGGTTGGAGCATGCATGAATGCCATTGTCATAAATGTGGAGCACAAACTTTACCTTAACCCTAATCACATATTTACCCTAACCCTAACCACAATTATACATATGATGAAGTACTAATACAATTTGAGGCTATGTATTTGCCAGTCTTTTGTAGCAGAAATGCAAACTAAATAATGTTTCTACCCTGGATGGGTTTTTTTTATAATGACTTAAAACCTTTAGCATTTACATCTGATCTGTCAGTTAATAACTGACAATACTTTAATTCTACTTCATTTATCCTCCAGTTTGAATTTTGCACATTCTGATGGCATTTTATGGAATTTATAAAACACGGGTATGAAATCAAAATTTATATCACAACAAACCTGGATGGGTCTGGGGTGGCAGTGAAGAAGTGCACACAGGGCAGGCTGGGGTCTCTGGGTAGAAGTGAGACCATGCTCCCAGTGGTCCTGAAGCCTTCAGAGTCCATACATATACCACTGGGTTTGTCTCTCAATATGGACATCATCACCTCTGCTGTGACTGAACCTAAGACCAGACACAAGAGAAGAGCTGTACAGCTTTCTGTAATAGATAAGCAACCTTATGTTAAAAAATTTACATGGGTGCTTAAATTTGCTTAACATTTTGTGCCCTAAGATGTAATAAATGAATGTAATGAGCTGCTATATAACTTAACTTATATTATAATACTGAACTTTCATAAGCTTGTGTCATATAAATGTATTGAGGAGTAATTTAAGCTTAAACAAACAATTTGATCCATTATTATTACTAGTGTACAGGAATATATTTTAAAAAAAAAACTAGAATAAACTGTGGAAAGACGAATGACTAATAAATACAACAAAAAGTGTGCTTGTGTTGTGCGTCAATGAAGCATAAAAAGAAACTACAGAAACAAGGCCCATGGTAACCTATAGTAACCAAAATCCAGCTCCAGCAGCCCTCTTCTGACTGTAATACTCTACTCAAAAACCTGTGTAAACTGTATTATACCTCACTGCTTACCGTCATGTTGCTGCAGCAGCTCTGTGCCCCCTCTGTAACGCTGTTTGGCCAGCTCCATGCGGGCGGGGGGCTGCTCTGGGGTGAACACCTGACCAAAGTTGAAGACGCCCTGACCATCCCACCAGCCCTGGGCCTGAGCCACGGCCCGCAGCTCTGGGTGCTCTGCAGAGATCTCTGTAGAGACGGTCAGCTGGTTCGAGATGTTCTTTACTCCCTCTGAAACAAGAAGGAATTAGAGTTGTGAAACTGTGAAACAAAACCAATAATGATAATAATTGATAATTGATAATAATACTAATCTCCCGTAAGTAAGACTCTGACCATTCCTGAATAGTTAGATCTATATCAGAACTAGTATAAAACCACATTGCATTAAAGAATCTATACAATTTTGTGTTGAAAATTACATTGTATTATTGCATTAAAAGAGTGTTCATATTATAATTGTAGTATTGAAAGCAGAAATTTTAGTATATGAGAACACAAGAAGAGGACATTATTAGAGAGATTATAGAGTCTGCAGCAAACTTACACTATTTGTTGACACCTGGTTGTTTCAGTGTTTAATGTGTCTACAGTATATTGTTTCTTAATTTATACAAAGTTTATATAAAATAGATATAAATGTGTATCATATACAAAATACTAGAAACAGAATAAATCAATACTTTGAACAGCATACTCTTTTGCTTTTATATGGTATAGATTTGCATTGTTGTTCTGTCCATAATGCATGTTTTGGTCCTCACCTGTGACCTTCTGAGCCACCCACAACCTGCCCGCTGTCTCCAGCACCCAGGCCTCAGAGCGGTCGACCAGCAGGAAGGTGTTGTGGTAGGAGAAGGGCTTGGGATCCTCTCTGCACTGACCTCCCTGTCCATGCTGCTGCAGTAACTCAGTGATGACAGAGAGGGCATTCCACGCAGTGTCCCCGCGCTCCAGACCCAAACTACAGTGCACAGGAACAGTAACTAAAGGCTGGCAAAGCTTTAGTACACTATTAATTTATAAACCCTCCATAACATTTCTCTGAAAGTCACTGAATTTTAAATTACAATACATTTATACCAGTAGATTATATGTTGAAATTTGGTAACTTGTTTACTTATTTTATTCCTAGCAAATCAAGAAATTTAAAAAGTGAAGTTAAAATATTCTCAACAAGAAAGTGAGAACTACACTTAGATTGGATTGCATTAGATTAAAACAATACAATTTCCAGTGTATTGTAGTAGAAGCAGCCTAGAATTAGACTAGTATTAGTTGCAACATTATTAATAGTAATACTACAGTATTAGAACTAAGAAAAAACTTTGCAATGTACTATGATGGCAAGACATATTCTAATTTGTTTTTTTGACTATTTATTCTTTTAAAATTTTATGTAGCTAATTATAAATATATCACCTTTCATGACATATCTATGTAAACTGAATAGAGGTTTACAGTAGTTTACAGTCCCAAATGCCTTAGATATCAGAGTCTCTTGTTTATCTGATTTGAAGAAAAGATACATTTAGTGCTTTAGTTGAATTTCCTGTTGTGACATGCTTTTGGCAATCACCGCACTTAAACGATCAAAGCAACTTCCACTAAAAACACAAGGCAAAGCTGTGTCAACGTAACTCTTTCTTTTTTCACTGACAAAAAGATAAATAAATACAGTTGGTAAAATAAGAGATAAGAGATTTTGTGATATGCTTGGACACCATGAGCGTGTGACTTTCTCATTGGGTGCTATACGGGCTATTTCAATCCGGTGCTGGTTTATATGAATGTAGTTTCAAGGCAGGACTAACAGATGAAATGCGAACGAATCCGAGTAATACAACAGCAATCATTATACTAGTTACAACTGTCAAAAAATCATTAACCAGATACTTGTAAACTTCCATCTAAAGTAGATACTTATTTGGGTATCAATACTGGACCTTTCCTGACTCTACATCAGAATCTGTATAAAATAACATAGTACAGGAAAGCTTCAAATGCAGGACAATACGGGATTACCTAAACAATCATGAATATAACTTTGAGTCACCTTATGACGAGGGAACACTGTTATTACAATATCAATAGCTCATTAAAGTTTAATAACATATCTACTTGGACAAACGACAATGAGTTTGTGAGGAAACTTACATTATATTGTATAAAAAGTATGATTTCTGTACTTCAATATGATTTGAGCTCTAGAGAGTTGAATAAAAAAAAAACTCATTATAGAAACAAACTAACTGCTAAAGTGTTTCATTTTGTTATTTATTTATTATTATAGAATTAATTAATAATATAATTTTTAGAGTTATTTGTCATTTACATAAATTACTTCCAATTTTATTGTCTATCATCTATATTTTCTGTCAAACCTCAAAATTTGGCCTATGTGGTCTATGTGTAAATATGAACACATCCCTAGTTCATTCAGGTAAAAGTTCTAACCGTAGCAGGTCCATGCCGAGCAGAGCCTCTCCAGGGTTCACTTCCTCTTTGGTCCACACTGCCTCGTTGCCAATGCACACGCCCTGATCATTTGCCCCCATCTCGGCCCCCCACATCCAGGCAGGTTTACTGAGCACCACTGCATGAGTCCGCTCCACCTGAGGAATCTGGATGTACGTGCACTGGCAGAAAAGGATGTTAAATAAATTATCACACAAACAATTTTTTTGGTTCTTTACATGTGTATGGGCTGCTAACTTAAAATAATAGTTAGCATTGAATTTATATAGTGCTTTTTTGGACACTCAGATGGACAGATTCTTAACTTAATATGAACTTGTACCTTCTAATTACAGTTAAATTCCCTACTGCTTAGTATTTACAAATTACTAATGCTAATAAAATCCTCTATTGAAAATGCCACTGCGTTGACCTGTTAATGTGTATTCATGGTGACCTTTTGGGCCTTGCTTTCAAATATTAACAGGCTTTTCACTTTTACCAAGAAAGGTAAATATTTACAGACACAAGATTATAGATTTTACGCAGTCCTATTGCATTTGTTACATATCTATCTTGTTGCATCTAGCACCAAGCCTTACTCCCTTGCTTTGTGGTCAGATTTACCTCCAGTACTGAGCCTGGTGGATGGTTTGCTGCAGGGTAGTACGTCACCTCTTGGACCTCATCACGGGGTCGGTCTGAGTTCTTCCCAAAAATCACTTGGTCATGTTTGGATCCAGGGGGCAGTGACACAAAGCAGTCGCATGACCTGGGACCCTCTGCCATCCTGCAACTGGCACAGATGTAATTTAGAGCATTTATAGGTGGGTAGAGCGGAGCACTTATATAAACACAAAAATGTCTTCCTTGTTTTAACATTTGCTCCCAACAGTGAGGGGTCCTTCCATGTAAAGTACTATATATTTTACTATTTACATATGCATTTATATTTACTATTTCTTCTTCTTCTTCTTCTTCTTCTTCTTCTTCTTCTTCTTCTTCTTCTTCTTCTTCTTCTTATTATTATTATTATTATTATTATTATTATTATTATTATTATTATTATTATTCAATTAACTGGATGTGTGTGAAAATGTCCTACTGACAGAATGATTCCAGACAGTGGCTTATACATTTCCATAAACCTCAATAATGCATCAAATTTATATACGTTTTGGACACTCAAAGAAGCTTTACATTGCAATGTAAATTATGTCTAAAACTACATCACAAGATTGACAACATCATAACAGATAAGGGTACCTCTCAGTCACATTAATTTGCAAGTGTAAGGTGTACTTGTGTGGATCTTTATGTTATAAACTAGAATTACAAAAATATTTAAGTAATATTAAAGTATAATTTGTCCATTTTCGTTTCTTCTATTTTGAATGGCATTTGGTGAGATTGGTGACACAATGACATTAGTGGCCTATGTTCCACATAACAGTCTACTTAAATACCCACCCAAGTAATTCAATGGATAACTATTTTTACTTCCAGTTGAGTAGAGCTGCATTCTCTAGTAAGAACGTTGTAAATGGGGTTTATTCGAGGCTTATTCACAATTGTTGATATCAATCATTAATGGTCCACGCCCTTTTGACCATTATATGAATGAATAGAGTAAGCTCAGTGCCTGTTACGCACGATGTACACGGTGCCATCCCGGTACACTGCCCATCCCTTTCACACACATAGGATTAGGAAGCAGAGCACTTTACTGTCTATAATCTTCACAAATCCGCACGTTAACTATTATTGGTCTACTCTCATATTTGTGACAATGAAACGCGTTGGGTCCGGATATTATGTCGTAAAAGCGCTTAATCGTATTGCGCGTGGAGGTGTGGTTGTGGAGCTCCAGGGGTAAGGGGATAAGCCGTGTTCCTTCCCCGAGAAAAGGCCCGAGACAGCGGCTTGCCTTCCCGCAGCCGCCCCCTGTCGCTTCACTTTCCCGTGGAGCTGCCAACCACGACTCGCGCTGTACGTGTCATTGCGCATTATTTACGGGGCTTGGACAACATAGGGTGGAGTAGAGGGCTACAAGGGTGCAAACTACAGCTAAAGTGCAAAATGTTTACCTTGGATCATTCGCGAGAGCAGAACGACACACCGGCTGCCGCGAGGTGCAGGTTGGGGATGTGTGTCACGTGACCGAGAAATCCAAAGGTCTGTACTTAAAGGTCTCGCCTCGTGCGGACACGCGCCTCCACAGTGTCTGGTCCGGAGCTTGCGCGCGGGCAGCAGCAGAGAACCAGGGGACTCAGACAGGAGCAACAGTGGCTAAAGCTAATCATAGCTTTAGCCACTTTAATAATAATCAGTCAACAATGATATAATTCGATTTGGCTGTTGTCCATACATAATAAAAAATAACTGATTGATGAGCAACTGCCACTCAATCAGTTTTGTCTGGTTAACTCTTATCTGAGTTATGTGTCACATAAAAGTGATGCTGCTCAGTACTCAAACACTTTCCCTACTCACTCGCGCCTCCTATTGGTCAGCCTCTGTCAGGTTCTGTTCGAGCTGCATGGGGGTTTTAACCAATCACAGTGAAGTGTCAACTGTCAGAAGAAGCAGATACCTTTATGGTTACCTCTTAAAAACAGTATAATAAAGCTACAACATGAATTGACATAAAGTTAAAATTATAGGCTCTAGAATTTTATTATTATTATTTTTTTATTATTATTATTATTATTTTTTTTTGGCATATCAGACACCCCTACATCAGTAAGGGAAATAAAGTCTACTCTACTGTAGTTTATCTTAATTACATCAACAGTTACAAAGCCAGACTTACCTGCAAAAGAAAGTTACCACTTAATCATATATAGGCCAAACCAAAACTGTTTTGTGGTGACTTCAAAAGGTCTGCACGTTTCTTTCATATCAAAACTGCGGCCGTTGTTCATTCTTGATTCACTTGTGTCAGTCATAATCTGAGGGACTTCTGTCGGTGTTTTGCAGGTATCAAACTGGTCAAAATAGAGACATCTGGGACATTTATTGTACAAAAGTGAGACAAATAACTGTTTTTGGATAAATCTGCTGGGATGTGGGGCACAGAGCTCAAAACTGGGACTTTCCCGGGTAAAAGGGGACGTCTGGTCACCCTGATTAAGCATGCATTAAAACAAATTGAGTAAACCGGATTAGTGACATAGCATCATGTTAGCATGTTTGGTATGCTCGTCTCTGTCTAAAGCATGGAGTGCACGTTCTCACAGTTGATTTATGGCTCACCTGTCAAGAGTCAGTGATGCAATTACAGCACATTTATGGCATGGAAAGGGCAGTGTAATTAGCTGCAAAGTAAATACTGACAGTGTTTTGAAAAGTTTGGTGACATAATTCTTTGATGTTGTAGCCTAGGATTTTGAAATGTCTAAATGTGATTGATCTACATCATTTGTCAGCACTTAATTAAGTGTTAGTTAATAATGCAGAAAGTGTGCTTGCATTTTACCGTTGGTCTACACAAAGAAACATCTCAAGACTAGATTGAATAGATCAAAATTGAATGCAATTTTACTGTGATGCATTATGTCCCTTGGGTTATTTTTGAAAGGGCCACTGCTAATGATGATGTGATGGAGCCTAACAGTGACTGCCTTCTCTGGTTCCAGAAGTACATTTTCCATTCATTTTTCCCATAGACTTTAAAAAAAAATTCTAATATTAAGAGTTCAAAGCCATTGTGGATACTAACCAGCTACCTACCTACTGCATGGAAACTATAGAAATACTATTTATTAATTGGTGGTACTACTTCAACTGCAAGTACAACAATGTCTAGTCAGTAAAATATGACCGTACAGTAGTTGAACCATAGTTGAACCATGCCCTTACTATCGCAACAGGTGACAGGACTATTGATATTTTCATTATACCTTGTAGCACCTGGAGGCCACTGTGCTTTCATGTGATTTTCGTGCGTCTTACTTGTATGACGACTTGAGTATTATTTTAAGGTTGAATGAGTTTTTGTCATGACTTCACTGTATGCGCTGTCGGCTACATGGACTGACAGGATTCTTCTTGCTGTGAAATTTTTGACAACCTGCTAGCTGCTACAATACCTCATCCACACCCTCTCCAGAAGCTTTCATCTCTTCTTGTGTGCTGACAACATTTGCACATCCTGTCTGTTTTACCCCCAACACAAGTCAGCTAACAACTGCGTGAAGCAAGAGGAGAGGCCCCCGCCTGAACCAACGTGACACACCCAGGAAACGATCAGCGTACAGTTAAACGCAGTCACAAATGGCCCTCAAAAGGCCCTCAAACAAGCACAGACAGAGACGAGAAAATGTAAAGGCTAAATGTACATTGCCACTGTTGACTCTGAAAAAATCATTTAAGTAAAGGTTTTTGCATGCAGGTGAGCAATATAGCAGAAAATGTATCCTATTGGTACATAGTTTGATAAAGTTTAAAATTACAAATACATATTAATCACAAAATAAAATATTAAAGAAACTGTATTAGTTGAAATCTTTTTTTTTTTTTAAACAATACTTTTTCAATATCTTGTGAAGGGAATTTATTGTCTGCATTTAACCCATCCTTTAGTAATGGTTATTATGCAGAAAAGGCAAAATCCTCCAGGTGGGTTGATGGGGGAAACTAGAGTGCCTGGCATAAACCCACCCAGACATGGAAAGAACATAAAAAGTGCACTCAGAGGCGTCCTGGGAGTTGAACCTGGATCCTAAATTATTTGATTTCCAGGTCATGCATTTTTATTGCTAGATCAATTTCCTGTCAAAGAAAAAATACACATATCAAGCTATTATATGGTTTGTGTGTGTAAAGTACTGTAACAGAGGCTACACCAGAGCCCAGATCCACTTTGAAACAAACACTAACAAAATATAGCCGAGCATTGTGATTCAGCAAAACTAAATTTACACCTCATTGCTGGCGCCAAACTTGTGTAATTACATATTCAAGAGTCCAACAGATACAAACAAAAACAAAAAAATATATACCTGACAATTCATTTATATTGTTTGATTGTTTGCTGACATTTTTACATAAATGTACACTTTTTGCACTGGCAGTTCTGCAAGTTACACCTCCTATTTATTTATTTATCTTTTATTTCTTAACTTATTGGACCTAGAAACTAAACGTAGTAGCACATGATTGCATTAGCAGTTTTAATTATTCTTAAAAAGAGTCAGAGATATCTTGAAATTCATCTTGAACCCATACTGATCATGATTGGATCTATTCAAACCAATGTAATGTAATTTATTTTTGCAGTGGGTAGCAGTTACCCAGTGAGTAGGCTGCTGTCTGCCTATGACTCACTTGTAGTAGGAGCAAATACGCAGTGTACCATCAACTTCTCAACACTTAGTCTGAGCTGAACGATATTTAAAGCTCTACGGACACGCAAACATGCATGAGACAACTTTAAACTTAGGCCTAGACCAGACCAGGGCGTACGGGCAGGCGGTTTGAGCAAAGCCGGTGTCTGTAGCCCCCCCTTGTGAAATGGAGGGATGTCCCGTTGAAGATGAGGGGTGTTAGGGACGGAAACAGCTGTGAGGACCTTGTGCGTATTAATCTAAAGGGGAGACAGGATAGAGTAGGGGCCTAATAAAGTATGGTATTATGGCTAAAGGTGTGTGTGTGTCTGACTACCTGTCTTCCTGGGGGATTAGCAAACAAGCTGTCCGTTGTTGTTGGTGTCTAGGCTACATTCGCACTGCAGGTCTTGATGCTCAATTCTTTTAGATATTTTTTTTTCAAATCTGACTGGTTCACATTGCAAATAAAATTTATCTCATATCAGTTTTCATGTGCTAAACCAATGTGGAAAAATGACAGGACAAAACTAATGCTGTGCTGTTTTTATAATATGAGACATTTGTCAATATATACTATACTTTATCTTATCTAAAAACTTTTATTTTGTCTTCTTTTAACCAACTTAGTTCTTTTGCTTTCTTTCTTCTTTCTTTCTCTCTCTTTGGGCAAACATTGATATTTTGTCTTTGTCACACTTTCTTTTCCAAAATATCAATTAGGTTTAAAACTTCTCACTTTATATGTACTTTAGTTTCACTGCTGTTGTCATGCAGGCATTTTATTGTTTAATTGTGTTAAATTTCAGCTTTAAATGTGGCACCTGTAGCATTTCAACACTGAAGTCAAATTAATGTGAGTTGTGTGTTCAAACTGCAGTCACTTCAGAAATCAGAAAATCAGAAAAAATCAGATTCAAATCAGATTTAAAATCACAGTGGCCTATGTTGCAATCGAAGAAATCAGGTTTGGGCTGTTAACACTTCTAAATCTGATTAATATATAATTTCTAGACCGTAATTTACTTTAAGGACATGCAAACTGCACAATTTGATTTACATGTCATTTTAATAATCTTTTATCTCCAAAAAAGTGATGATAATCAGATTTTAAGTGTGTATATAGCCACAGCAAGAAATCTGATTTAGGGCACCAGATAATTAAGAGGAGAGTAACATGCACAAAGGTGCAGGACTAAATGTAGCCAAATGGTGCGCTATCAGAGGCACAAAGTTATGGAATTTGCTCTAGATGATCTTGTTTTTTTCTTGGGCACTTTTAACCTCTCAGTGCTGTTTTTACTTCATTTGGTCTCTGTTTTCTTTGTAATATCTCAGGTGTGTCATAATGTTATATGTCTCTTGTCCTTTTCTTAAGGACAATGTCAAGTAATGTGTTTGTTGTTGTCTAATGGAATGTTTCATGCTTTTTACTCACCTTGGGACAATGGATTTATATTGTACTAATTCCAGCTTCATAGTAAATATGTTGAAGTTGCTTGGTGACACATCGATTAACGGGCCTGTACCTGATTTTTGTCTCATGTATTTGAGAAACATAGATCTGCATCTAATTAAAAAGTATTTTGTTGTCCAATAATCATAAATTGAGTGTTAGTATGCTAGTTGTTGTTACCTTTTCACAGCAAAATTCCTCTCTGGTCTGGTCTGAAAAGCACTTATAAACTCACAGTGAATACTTAGGATGCTTGAAATACATATGGTGAGGAATAACTTTGGACCACTCAACTGATTAAAATGAACAAGTTCTGTTTTTCATGTTCATAACAGTCAGGTAATCAGCACTTTCCTAATTCAAATAAATAAATAAAAATAAACATTTGAGCAAAAAAATCAGATTCAACCTGCAATGTGAATGTAGCCATTTGTTTATGTCCACCAATTTTTTTTTTCTTCTTCCAAATTTCCAAAAGTTAGCCAGGGGAATTTTGACACTTGCTTATTTCCTGTAATGCATTTATTTCAAGTTTTACAACCCTCTGCACACAAGAAGGGGTTTTGGAAATTAGATAAAATAAAGCAAGTCAAATTCTCAGTGCAATTAAAGATCCGGTTAAAAGGTAGAGAGGCAGCAGCTGGGGGGGGAGCAGACAGTAACAGCGGCGCCATGGCTGTTTAACAATCAAAGATGGGGGCGGGGGCTTGTGAGGAAGTCTCTACTGCAAAATACAGGTGTACACTCACAATCAAAGTGCAACTCGCAAAAAAATGACTGGGTTTGAAGTTGAAAGAGCAGAGGGGAGGGTGAGTGGGGTGGGGGGTGGGGGGATGGGTGCAGGGCGCAGACAACGCTGGTGACCGAGAGAAGCCTTGAGAAAGTGGGATGGGCTCTCCGCTTTTGGGATTTTGAATAATTAACAAGGATAAGGAAGTGGACTATACCAGGTGCTTACAGTTTACAGTGAGGATCTGTGGAGGGGAAGTGCCGGATTTGGGCGGACTACACACTCAGGAGGCTGGCAGGATTTGTGAGGGACGCGCCTGTGGTTCCCGTGGGACTATACGAGAATCTGACCCAAAGCACATAACAGTGTACAATAGAATATATGTGTACTAAACATGGGTCTTATCAGAGATGGGAGAGTGGACAAAGGCTGTTCTCAAGTAAATTTGTCTTATTAGTCAAATTAAAGAAACTGTTGAGACATAACATCTGATTTATTTTCTCCATTACAATGACTCTTCCAAAAGTTCTGAGTTTATTTGTTATTTTTATACTTGTTTTTAGTCCAATGTACTAAAAAAAGACAATTTCTGCCAACTACTTACATAAAAAGAGTGGTAAATTATTATGTAAGTTTAAAAAGTTCTTTTGTTTTTAAGTCCAGTAAATGTTACCCCAGGTCCAATGGCTTAGACCACCCAAATTTGAGTCTTGCCCACCCAGATCCGACTACAGGTAACGAGGTCTACGTTTCCCTTATAATGCCTGAGAATATTTTAAGTCTGCCTTTCCAATTCAGCCTAGAAACAATAGCATGAATATAACTTAAATCTTGTGAAAAAATGCAAATAAAGTCTTGTTTTTTTCATCAAGGACGACTCTCCACATACACAGATGGGATGGGTTTATTGTCTTGCCCAAGGACACAACAATAATATGCAGTATTGACAGGGGTAGAATTGTATTAGCAGTATCCTTCCTTACTCAAGTAACAATATTTCTGCCATAAATGAACTAACTGAAGTAGAAGTAGGTGTATCTGAAAATAAAGTTAAAACAAAAGAAAGATTCATCGCAATTCTAGAAACTAAATATAATATAATGTCACCTCAGCCCAGTTAAATTTTATGTTATCCACCCAATCAAACCATAGTCCCTGAATCATACCGATTATCTGCCTTCATCTCATAACAGGTCTATATTTATCTTTATTTTGCTTGATTCAATTTCAAATCTGCCCTCACAAATCCAGCCGGTAAATAACAACATTCTTTACGCCCAAACTGCCACCCTGATGTCTTACATAAACTATTTGACCTTTAGGACCAAATAAAAACATGGCTCCAAGAACTTGTTTTGTGCCTAATTACAGCAATTAAAACACAATGGAAAATAATTTTGTCTGTGGGTGTAATCACATAATGTTCATTTGAGGAATGTAGACAACAGGATGATCTAAAATGAAAGGAGCCAGGACAGATTTAAAAGACAATAAGTTTTTTTCTAAACTACAAATAATAACAAGCATTTGACCTAATAATTTTAATCATTTGAGAAAGTAATCAGAGCCAAATAAATGTTTGATACGCTTGACTTTTTTGTATGGCTTAAATAAAATAAAATAAATAAATCATTCACACGTTCATACATAGTGAAATGTTATGCCCAAGGACATAATGGCATTACACTGGTCAGAGCTGGGATTGAACCTTCATTTTGTAAGAGTCTTATATATCTTGTCTAAGCAAACTGTTTGTTGAACTATCTGTGGCTCAAGTTCTATTTTATCTATATTAATTTATCACTTCATAGATGATTTTAATTTATCACATCATAGATAATTTTACACTGTGGAAAAGAGACGTGACCCAAACATGGAACAACAACAGAGGAATGAACGTGAAGAAATACTCACCCAAATTTGATACGGCAGTTTCACTTTTGTTTGCCAATTATCAGTTAACTTCCCAGATTAGTAGTTCATTCAGAAAGTCATAAATCACTTCATATGATCCATCTATAAAAATGCCATGGCTGTTTTTAGTTTGACATTTACCGAAAAGGACACACATGACTGACAGCTCTGCGCACACACCCACACAGCACTGTTGAGCAGTTACACGTACGACAAGCTTTTAATTTTATTATGTTTCAGAATTATTGTTAAATTCATGGGACACATCCTTCTTACAATTAAATACATTTTTCTTTGAAGGTAACGCCTCCCAAGTATGTTGCGTTTATTAAACCAGTGCCATGTCAACAACCACAAACAAGTGAATACACAAAAGCATAATTGGTAAATGTTGAACTTGGCACGATTCAAGAACAACAATGAGATTATAGTGTAATTAAATACTATTTCTGAGTCTTCTGCATAATCTTGTATTGTATTCATGAGGATACATAACTGACTGTATTATATGCTGTAGTAAACATATTGAAAGTATGTGTGTGGTCTACTCTAATGTTTGCACTAAAACAAAAATGACAGCAATAAGCAGCTGCTGGCATGTAGACATAAAACTAGAGGAATAATCACATAGTAACTTATAGTAACCAATATCCCGTTCAGCCATGTTCTCGCAAACTAAATAGGAGCAGAAAATTTTTTCTACATTATTTTTCTTCAATACTTTGATACTTTTTTTATTCATACTTTATCTCATTTCAGTGTTCTGCCATGCTGAATATTTAAACATTTTTGTAAAAAAAATGTCTGTTAGATAGTAATTGGCATGATATACTGAATAAATATCAGTGGTGTATAGACATAAATACATAGTTTATTTCTGCATAAAATATAGACCAGTGAAGTATTTTAGTGTAAATATTCCTTTTCATAATTCAGAAAAAAGTGGCATTATTACGACCACAAACGTACCATTATACAACAATTGTGAAACTGTGATACTGGCTCTGTTTTTATATGATTTTCTATTAGAATGAGAAAATGGCCACTACAGTTGCACCAGTATCCACAATCTCACTGGAGTTCATGGTGAAATAGCTGGATGGCAAATCTGCTCTCTCCTCATTAACTTAAAAAGTATCAGTTTAAACTTTAAATCTAGACAACATCTAGAACCTTTTTTGGACATTTTGTTTTGTGTACTCATTTTCATTTACATGCCGATGTGACATTTTATAACCTTTCTGAGCATTTGGATGAAGCCTTGAACCTTCAGGACAACCCAGGATTACTTCAATATGCTTGGATCAATCAGAATAAAACACTAGGTAGTGTTAAGGCAACATTATAGCAAGATTAAAAGCTCATAAAGGTTGATTTTGCATTATATATTTCTTTTAAACTTTCAATTTAGCCGAGTACAAGAAGAAATTTTTTTTGTTACTTACTCTTAAGTTGTTGAATTTGCATATTTTTTGTTGCAGTTAAGTTTTGTCATTGAAAAGACCTGTTTGAAAGCATGTAGGTATTCATGGGTTTCAGATTACTTTTATACGCAACATTTTGAGGGCCCTTTCCCATCCAAAAGACATAATCTTTTTTATTTATTTTTTTATTGGGAATCACTATAGCAACAGTCTAAATAAAAATAAGGCCAATCTAAGCAATCATAAGAGCTGGTGTTAGACTAATTCCTGTGTCCGAGTTGTACCTGGACGTGAGGCTGTGGTGCTGATTCAGTGTTTGCTGTTGGCGTCCACTCGACTTCAGCATTTTATGAAGTGCTGAGGAGCCAAGGACCAGGAAGTGTCTGTGTCTGTGGTCTGCTCCAACAAGCTGCAACAAGACCTGCAATAAGAGAGAGGGGGGAGAGGGAGAGCAAGGAAGATGGAGGGATGAGGGTGAGAAAGGGGGGAGAGAGAAAGAGAGAGAGAAAGAAAGAGAGAGACAGAGAGAAAGAGGGAGAGACAGACAGACAGGGTATATGTATATATATATATATATATATATATATATATATATATATATATATATATATATATATATATAGAGAGAGAGAGAGAGAGAGAGAGAGAGAGAGAGAGAGAGAGAGAGATTAAATTAATCTAAAACTTATTAAATGTGTCACGAGTAATACAACAATATACATGATAATTCACTCTGACAGGTTACAAGAAGCACATAAGCCAAGAAAAATGCAATGCAATGTAATGTAATACTTTATATGCATCACTGACTTTAGATGAATACAGTTAGGATAGTTAGGATACATATGGTGAAATAATTAGGCTACATATTTTAAAGATATTTAAATCGTGTGTGTTTTTTGGCCTGGACTAAACCACTTGCGGAGTGTTTACAGTCAAAAGATTTCACGTCTCAAATCTGCTCCATAAGGCGCAGACACTGCACAGTTGGATAATACAAACAAAACACATACATCTAAACTATAAATAATAAACATATTTGATATAGTAAAGAAAAACCAATGCAGTATTGCGTATCATATTTAAATACTCATCTAACTTTTCTGGTGGAGCGTAAATAGTCTCGGCCATATGTTTGTCTCCATGGAGATGTTACTGCTTTGCCTGAAAGTTCCACACCACAGTGGGCATTAACTATCCTTAGAGACAAGCAAGTGATGGCACCAGGACAAGTTACAGGTCAGATCTGTAAAGAGGCGATGCTGCTCCAATATCTAGATTTATTTGTCATATATTGTTATAGTTAACATAGAGTAAACAATGCATGCAAATGGCCATCCCCCAAAACGTTTCATAGTGCCCTCTTGACACAGAGTGGCCTAACGTATAAGCCTGTTCAAATATTAATAACAAAACAATAATTGTTTAATGCTTAATGATGCCATTTAGTTGTAGGCCTATATGTAACATACATACTGTGTTGATCTGGTAAACTGGGCCATATGCTGCTTTTCCACTGACTCACTTTAACTGATTAAAATACTGTAGCGTTCTGGTAAAGGAAACACGCAGAATTTCCTCTGGTTGTTTATTTTCTAAGCACAAGGTCTACTGTTGACCACAAAACAAGAGCAAAACAAGAGCAGTCTCAACTCACTAAAGCCAGTCTCCAAAACAGATCAGGAACTGACCAATAGAAGCTTCACATCAACATGTCTGCATAGCAACCAAGTGTCACATACAAAAGCAGTCACATTAACAACAACACATAAACAGTTACAAGAACAATAAAAGGTGTCAACTCTGAACTGAACACAAAATATCGCATCATTACACTTAAGATATGTACTTCAAACTGGCAAATCGGCTATTGCAGGCCTAAATTTTTTTGTCTGCGCCAGTCGCTTAGTTATGTCAGCTGTTTATTTATTGGCTGATGTCGGCTCTTTCAAATAGTTTTCAGTGACGTTGAACTTCGTGTGCGTCCCGGGACAGGTCTCTGACAGACACTTCATTGATCCCATGTTTTGTCCAAGTGCGCCGGCCGGTTTGCGCCTCCAGCTCTACTTCACGCATCTTCAAAGGGCCACTCATACACGCGCAGTGATGAGCGCGCGCACAGGGGGGCAGGGCCTGGACGCGCTCAAGACGCGGAGCTTATCCTGAACTTGGGCAGTGCTCACCATGCAGCGCGTCTGAGGGCCCATCCCGCACTTTACAACACCGCGTCTGGAGCGAGGGAAGGATGGAGCACAACTGAATACAATGAGGATATTATTTATTTACTACTCGATTTTCTTCACAAACAGAAAGAGCAGACTCCAAGGGCTTTTCTGAAAGGAGACAGGGTTCAGTGGTGCGGCTGTCTAGCAGGTAAAGTGAGGAATTTGAATACGCGCACGCAAGCCTAAAGTTCACTGTAGTTCATCGGGTTTTAAATTGTGCTCATTGATATTGATACGACTAGACAAACATGAATTTGTTCAGACTTTATAATGTGAGTTGGCTGTGACAGTCTGAATCATATAGGTCATGACCATAGCCTGCAAGAACAAGTTGAGAAACTGAGAAACTTAATATGCAAATATCTATAGTGCTGTGCTATAGCCTATATAGACCTTCATTCAAGTTATCTGTTTAAATCAGGAAACAGCAAAAGTAAGCATCTAATAAAAACTATCAATTTTGTTCGCTTTCTCAAAATAGGATGCAAATAGGATGCAGATCGATTAAATAAGAAGTTTACTAGTTTTATTATGGATTAACGTATAGTCTTTTATTTGGAAAAAGGAGTTCAAGGCCTTTAACAATCTGCTCTCCTCTAGTCTCAATTTTAATCTAATAATTTTCTGAAAGAAAAATAAATAGATTTTTTTTTATTTTTATAGGCCTTTAATTTATATTTTAATTAAGGAAAGGAACACAATAGTATTTAATGCTTGTTGTGTGTTTAAAATGCAGAAGTGTCGCCTGAATTCATCACAAGATCTATTACTATAATATGACCAATGTTAAATGAGCAGACTGTCACCTTTGCAGCAGTTTTACTAATCTGGATCTATTTTCAGCACACAGTACAAACTTCAAAATTTATTTGAATAAAACCTTTCCATTTCCAAATATGTAAAGTTAAGACATACAATACCATCTATGTTTGTCAAGTCTTCATTAAATGTACTATGTATAAATAAACATTACAATGATCCACATATATTTAAACATAAAGTGTGTTCTTAACGACTTCAGTGAAGTAGACACTTCCATTGAGTTTGGATGAATCCGTGTCTGTCAGACTGCCACAAATCATACAGCATGTAAAACTCTCACCTGCATCTTTTAACTACATCAGCTCTGCCTCTACATGAGACATTTACTAGACGCATGCCACAAGTTTCAGATTTTGTATGCACTGACAAAAAACGTATTAATCATCGATTGCTTCCTACTAGAGAGTAAAATATGTTGAAAAATGGATCGCAATTCAAATAGATCAATTGTTGTTTGTAAATCACTGATAATTAAAACTACTAAAATTACCTCAAAAATATATTTCATTCATATACAGTCTATGGTTCATTTCTATAATACATCTGCTTACAATTTATTTGTACAAAAATCAACATTGATGATATTGAAGGATTTCTGCATGCATGGGTAAGCGTTTCAGAAAAAAAAAAGTCCAAAATATGGCGTAATTTTTTTTTCTCTAAACTGCCTCCATCTTATATTATATCCCTTTACGACAACTTTATTTAAGTCTGCAGGCCAAGTTTTTATAGATTTTAAAATATTGATATGTACGTCGTCTGTATATTTACGACTTTGGTCAAACCGACAAGACAATTATTGGATATTGGTACTGATAGAAAAAAAAAATCCATATCAGATTAAACATTTGGAGTGGGATGTGGATACTTAAAACAAGAAGGGCATAAGACGTAAATCAGACTCATAAAAGCTGTTGAATTACCATAGGAAATCATTGTATTGTAATTGATTATACATACGAATTAACGTTACGGTTCACATATAAATTATAGGTACACCACATGTATTTGCTTTATCAGCAAACAACCAATTTATGTAAAGGCGGGGGTGATAGATGCACTGGCAAATTAGTCCTTGTAAACATATGCAAAATTTAGTTTGTAGCAACTATAGGCTTTGCATTCACTGTTTGTGCTTTGAAATAGCCCCCAATGAGAGCTTCTTGGATGGCAGACTTGTAAAGCAGAGTTTGTGCTGGGTCTTGGTCAGGCAAGTTTTATGACCACAGCTCTGTCATTGCGCCGTACCTTCCTCCTCCTCGTCTCTCCCTCCTCTCCCCCAGGCCCTCTCCGCCAGCTGTTTCCCTCGAGAGCTTGTAACCCTGCGGTATTCTGGCCAAACACAAAGGAAAAGATACTGGTGACTTTGGATATGTTTATGGTTTTGTCAGCAATGGCCAGGTCCAACTGCACATCTTGGTACAGCATTCCCAACAGATTACAGAGCGGTCGCCATAGCTCTGGGCCGCCCCAAAATAAATCTACCTGACCTCCACCACTGGACCTTTCATTAGGGCATTCCAGGCTAATTACTTTACAATTTCATACTGACTAGAGAGCATCACTGAGTGGGTTTGTCTCCTCAAAGACTAATGTAATGTATCACTTGTAATCCTCTCTTGGAGCATATTGACTCAACAAATTGTGACCTGTGTAAGGGGTGGTTAACTGTCAGTCTGGGTGACAAGACATGCCTGCTGTCCCCAATAAATGAAGACATTAAAAACAATGAATATGAACAAGTCATGTTCAGCTGTTTGACAATGCATTTGCATGGAAGATATGGGATGATTCAAACAGATATTTAGACAGTGCACTAAGCCAAAGACAACTTTACAGTTTCCTGCAGTAAAGATAATTGCAGAGGACGGGGGCGTGGTGGAAGTCGACAGGACGGTTTGGGGCTCGGACATGTTTTGGTTGTTAGTTTTGTGTCATAAAGAAATTTAACAAGCTTCATGTCACCACTGAGCGCTTCACCCCGCCTCTTGTACAGGACACATACCTATGTGATTGGGGCCTAATGCTGGTAAAGAGCGTGTGCCCATGATTACATACATAGTTATTCTCATTCTTGTGTTATTGTTGGATTGTTTTCTTTTGCTCCTGAATGTTGTCATTGTGGATGTCGCCAGTGAGCAGTGGGCGGGTCTTTTACGGGCTCGCTGTGTACCTGCCTGGCGGCCTGTTGTTGTAAATCATGTGTGATTCATAAAAACAGGTTTTCTGTCTGCCAGGCCCCATTTCTACAAACCTCAAAGACGTAGCAAACAGACTTTGGCCTACAGCCATACCTCCCTGCTACTTCTTCCTTCACCAAACTGCTCCCCTGTCAACACCCCCCTCTCTCTCCCTCCCCCAATTGCTAGAACCTCCGTACAGGCACAGGATGTTGTTTTCTTTGCTCTTCTTTGACTGTCCTCTATGGGAAGTACCTGGCAGCGGATGCATGTGGCAGGCTGCTGTCTGGACACGTCTCTCTCCCCCTGTCTCCACTCTTCGTGGCCACTCAGCGTGAGAACTACAGTATCCAGGCAGCTGATCTGATGTAGACAGAAGGATTTAGGCTGAATGACTGCATTAGACTTCAGAGATTTTCACACCAACATGACAGTGATGCATAAGACTGTAAAGTAGAGAAACAGGAGCTAATCCAACTGTCTTTCTGTTTGACAGGTTTCATTGGAACATCACCAACACCATGTGGTAAAGTGCACAGGACTCAGAGCACCGACTGAACTACACCTTACAAAGACTTGACTGCACCAGCTCCCTCATGGCTCACCACTATGAGCCCTGGTTACGGACAGCGCCCTCCGGTGGCAGCTCAGAGGACATGAACATGGCCCCCTGGTGGGACCCGCACCGGGATGTCCCTGCGGGGGGCTGGCTGGACCTGCAGACAGGACAGGGGCTGCCCCCGGTCAGTGCGGGAGGGTCCATGGGATTACAGTCTGGACTGCAGCCCTCTTTAGGGCTGTACGGATCTGACCCTCAGCTGTGCAGTCTGCCTGCTGCTCAGCACGTGCCCCCGTCTCATACGTCCCACCTCTTTCCTCATGACGGCTTCAAAATGGAGCCCATCGCCCCTGAAATGCTCCCACAGGAGCCTTACCCACTGGAGGAGCCACAGGAGAGGGCCATCTCAGTCCGTCCCAAACTCCAGAGGCGCTCCTCGTCGCGGGGCGGAGGGCAGGCCGCGTGCCGCTGTCCTAACTGTGTGCACGCAGAGCAGCTGGGGCAGAGCGCAGATGAACGCAGGAAGCACATGCACAACTGTCACATCCCGGGCTGTGGAAAGGCCTATGCCAAGACCTCTCACCTCAAGGCTCACCTCAGGTGGCACAGTGGAGATCGACCATTCGTCTGCAACTGGCTCTTCTGTGGAAAGAGATTCACACGCTCAGAGGAACTGCAGCGCCACCTACAGACACACACAGGAGCAAAGAAGTTATCCTGCCCTTTATGTAATCGAGTTTTTATGAGAAATGATCACCTGGCCAAACACATGCGTACACATACATCTGCAGGAGAGGGGGAGGACCGGGTGAATGGAGAGAAGGGCTTTGATGCAGCTACACCTCCTCAGCCTGCTCCAAATGTGTCTGCATCAGACGTGCCAGAGCCCACACTGAAGCTGAAGACTGAGCCAGACTCTGCAGTGACAGGGCAGTCTGGGTAATATCTGTAAACAGGCATTTAAGGGCTAAAAGATTACCATGTGAGACAAAGAGGGAGGCAGATCCCATCCACTACAGCTAAGATTAGGAAAGTATGAATAAATAAGTCACTAGAAGAAAAAGTGATTTCCTGTAACAAATGTGAGTTTAGAGCACATTGAGACATTTTCTTTGTGTTTGCTATAATAGTAAATAGTAAAGCAAGCAAGAAATTGCAGCTTGTTGCTGGACATTGCTGCTATAGCTGCTATTATCTATGATAAAAAGACTGAGGACACAGAAAAATGGCTTATGACTTGTTTACAATGAAATGCCTTGACTTAACGGAGAAACGCTATATAGATTTAATATTAAGAAAACAATTAAAGTAGAGTTATTATAGATCAGAGAATAAAACTGCTGTGCAAAGCTACTGTGCCAGATTTGGTAAAACACTGGAAAATTTTGCAACATCTCTTAATTTGAGATGAGAAGATACTGGTGTTTAATACTACAACTCGAGACTTTAGGCACGCTGCTGTGATGGTAAAAATTATAGAAAAATTAAATATGCGAAACAATGTTGTTTTATAAGCCATACAGGAAATACCATCAATCATAGATTTGAGGAGAAATGTCTGCTGGGTGAAATCAGCCGTGAAGTCTGTTGTGACTTGTCGATGACAGGGACTTGTTACAAACACCGCCCCGATCCACACTGTCAACACTTAAAGCTGCTGCTGAAACCAAAGACCTGAACTGCTTTTGTGTCCACTCACCTGCAGTGATGAGATTTAAAACTACGTCCATTAAAGTATGAGCCTAGAACAAGGCAATATGAGACAAAAAACATTTCCCAGTTGCTTCAAAGCAAAATTCTCCATAGTTGTGGCTACCAGCCATTGTTCAGTGAACGTGGTTTACTGTCACCACATCATCCAAAAACACACCAAAACTTCTTTGTTGTTTGCCTCTAAAATGGATTTATTTGTGACCACTTTAAAAACTAACACAAGTGATAAAGTTGATTTTACTTTTGTCAACAAATACTGGGTGGAAATCCTATCACTCAACAGGTTTGATAAAAACTCAATGTACACCTGGGACTCGCAGAAACTTGAAAACTATTTGTGAAGTAGCCTTTAATAATAACAATCAATACTTTCAATAAAACTATAGACATGCGACTTTAGTGTCAGGCTTCATACATCTTTAGTTTAATTAGATGCATTAAAACATATTCATAGTAATGTAGAAAGCAATAGAAGATATTCACTGATATAGGCATTATAACCAGCACACAACTACAGCTTACAATGTTGAAGTTACAATTTTGTGGGAATTCATGAGATAAAAAGATTACTTATACTGTAGAATAATATTATTTTATTGTTTTTTTTTAGTGTTATTACCAATAGATGTTTTAAATGTTGTTCAGTAGAGCCAGATGAACAATGTGCTATTTTCTGTAGTCATTATTTTTGAATAAATATTAAGTTAAACACCATGGTGTAATAATATGTATTTAATCTGTCTTCTGTATTAATTACACTGTTGAACTAAATAAAAAGACCAACCTTTACTGAATATCTGGACTGCTGTGTTTTAATCAACATAGTCTAACTATATACACTGACCATAAGGGGCACCAGCACACAATGAATATATTGTAATTTAATATATTTACACATTATATTAAGGTATTAATATATTTACATGCTACTTTACACAGTAACAAACTGACCCCCATGGATAAAAAGGTTAAGAATCCCTGGTCTAACACAGTATTATATGAGGGCTATGGGAATAATTTGGGGTCTTTCTGTTCAATCTTTCTTTCTGTATTTTTATTTATTTATTTATTTTATTTGTGTCAAGTAAATTTGTTTATTTCTTTTTTATGACGACGACGACAACGATGATGATGATGATGATGATTATTATTATTATTATTATTATTAATATACTACAGTATACACATTAAGGGCTTATTTTTTTAAAAAGGAGAAAAAAAACAAAAAACAAAGCAAATCAATACCTACCTGAAAGTATTTTAGCAGCATTAAAACAAGAAATCTTTTTAAGGGCTCCATAAAAAACAAGAAACTCATTGAAAAAGGCATTAAAGCTCGGAGTACTTTTAGTCCATCTGCACTGTGAATGTAACATTTTCCAACGGCGCTGTTACCTTTTAAATTATTTTGTTAGCTGCAATCGCTGGCACAACCCGGAAAAGGAATTACTTCAGACCGGAAGCCCGTCCAGTACAGCTGAAGAACAACACACGACGATCGTTTATGTTGTTGGCTTTTTACAGTTTATATCTAAAGGCAAATTTTGACTATTTATATTCTTCATAAGCGGGAAGAGAATATTCTATCAAGATGGGGGGTGGTGACTTGGTAAGTTTGTGTTTTATAACCACAAAAGGGCATTTATTTGGGAGAAGGCTAATTGCTACTGCTAACATAGTGTAAAAAGACGTCCAATTTAATGGCTGTTATCTATTCTCAACTGCACAATATTATATTATTCATCACGATACGTAAACAGTGTTTCCCTTTGATTCCGGGGATGACATGGTGGCACAAGCAGTTATCATTTGACCACTTTAATCTAATGCAGAGTATAAATGTCCCTTATTGTCAATATTTAATCTTTAAGCAGTCCTGTTTGCCCCCTAGTTAAATGTTTGTGATAGTACAACGGGTGACAAAGTGTCATTTTGTGATGCAAAAAGTCTATTGTTGGTTGTTTACAGACAGTATGAGATACTATGGATAGTCTCCTCTATTAATGTGAAACACTGAATTAATTTACAATCAAATGTCTTTTTACAGAACTTGAAAAAGAGCTGGCATCCCCAGACTATGAAAAACATAGAACGGGTTTGGAAAGCCGAGCAGAAACATGAGGCTGAACGCAAGAAGATCGAAGAACTTCAGAAAGAGCTCAAAGAGGAACGAGCGAGAGAAGAAATGACAAGATACGCAGAAGAAAAAGGGGCTATAAAGTTAGTCAATTTTAATTATGCATACTATATCCTCTTAAATATTCCCCTCAGATTTCTATAGAGACTAAGAATACATGATTTATTTATCAAGTTATGTACATATTTTGCTTGTCCTCTAGAAGTGTCCACTCACACTTGCCAGTGTTGATTTTATTTAGTTGGTGCTTGGTATTTTTTTTAGACTATGTTTGAAGTAATGAGAAAGAAGAAGCTTAGAGTGTGGGATCAAAGGTCAAAAACTTTGTGGCCAAACGTGCAAAATGTCAGAGATTCAATAGAAAACAATGTAATGTTATGTCAGAATGCTATTTTTGTTTTTGAACCTTAGGCTAACTGGAAACAACATGCCAAGCTCTACTTATGGAAGCTACAATAATATCTTTCACTATTAGAAAACTTATCAAGGATATATTTTCATCCTTGTTTTGTTTTCAGAAAAAAAGATGATCGCTTGGACTGGATGTACCAAGGCCCAGCTGGTCAGGTATCCAGAGATGAATACCTCCTGGGTCGTCCTATTGACAAACAGATCACTGACCAGTACGCTGATCCTGAGAGTGGCCCATCTGCAGAAACTGGACTCCTGCCCGGATCCATCTTCAACCCAAACACTGCAGCATCCGGACTCGACATGGCTGCCAAAATTAGAGAGGACCCCCTGTTTGAAATTAGGTCAGAAAGATCATAGTATAGAAAGGATAGATAACAACATCTATTGTTTCTTTAATGTAGTAAAATGTGTTTGATATAGGAAAAGAGAAGAGGCAAAGAAGAGAGAAGTCCTGACTAATCCAGTAAAGATGAAGAAAATCAAAGAAATGGTATGTATTGTAATTATAAAGTAATGTATACACTTAAGATCATTATTCATGTTTTGAACAACAGATGTATTAAAACTTGTGTAGAAATCAGATAAGGCACACATCGTTTAAAACTAATCTTGTAAAGAATACATAAAGAGTATAGTCTATTCCACTTTCACACACCTTGGTAAAATATTGTTTGTTTTGCAGCTTCGTCAGAATCTGGACAAAGACAAGAAGAAGAAAAGAAAGAAGGAAAAGAAAGAGAAAAAAGACAAAGACAGAAAAAAGGAGAAGAAACATAAGAGACGAAGCTCCAGTTCAAGCTCAGACGAGGAAGATGACAGAAAACACAAGTAATGGAATTTATCACGGCTTCTTATTCTGCTGTGGCTAATATAACTTTACTTTGTATAATACCAAGGAGATAATTTTATTTATTATATATTTTCTTCTTATAGATCCCATTCACACCATGAATCTTCTGACAAAAAGTCAAATGGTCACCATTTACCAGGCTATGGCTTACAGGTGAGTTTGTGCTGCAAACCAGAAAAACACAATAAATGTTATAATTGGAAAATAATTATTCTTGTGGCTGGGGCATGTAAATTTAGCTTGTTGAAAATTATTTGACAAAAAAGTTTTTCAAATAAAAGATGATATAATATAATTTTTGATGTTGTAGATGATTTGAATCTATCTCCCCATCAACAGCAAACCATTATATTTTTTCCCCTCAGCTTCCAGCAGGCAAAAGTCATCATATCTCGGCTTCCTCCGATAATCATTATTCTTCACGGCGAGAGAGAAGTCGCTCCCGATCCCCCCAAAGAAACCACAGGGATCACCATTCCTCCGCAAACAGAAATGACCGACGAGACAAGCCAAGAGCCCCCACTCCACCGAAAGAGCGCTACCATAGACACAACCACCATGTCTCCAAGTAAGTAGCATAAAACATAGCAACCAATATTTAGAGCATGAACTGAACTAATTACGTCTGCAAGTTTAATTACATTTGAATCACCACTTGAAAATTTGTACTAGACCTACTTTTTATTGTTCATCTATATAAAACTATTAAATATAATAAACACAATATTGTTAACGTATGAACAATACAGGATTACAGACAATATTTGGTTAAGTACTTCTGAAAGTATCCCAAAATTTTATATAAATATTTTATCATAACCATATTTATAATCTTTAGTCTATCCTTAAAACATCAATGGTAACCGTGTGGCCATCTGAGTACAATCATTTTTCATCAATACATTTCATTTTATGCAGGAAGCTGTCTGCAGATGAGTTGGAGTGTAAAAGACGAGAGATGATAGACCAGGCCAAAGAAAGAGAAGAAGACCGAGAAAATAATGTAAAAAGATACAAAAAACAAGATGAGAAGGAGAAACAGTGGGAACGAAACACCAAGTGTGAAGAACATGCTGGCTTCATTCAGTAAGTTCCTTTTATTTTGAGCTGATTGTATTATTTTTTCACAGCTTAAATAACTTGCCTTCTAATTATTTTCCAGCAACATGAAACTGGAAAGTGCGGCTTCCTCCTCGCTGGAAGACCGAGTGAAGAGGAACATCCACTCAATTCAAAGGACCGCAACCTCTCAAGACCATTTCATGAGGAGATAAAAAAAAAAAAAAAAAAAAACAGACATTGAGTTAACATTCAATCTACCCATATGTTATCACTACAGGGATGGATGGTTATCATGGATTGGCTTTATTTTTAAAAGTACATTATTTTATTGGACAACTGTTTCTTGTACAGATCCTTCATTTAACATTTTAGTAGTAATTCATCTCGAATCCACTGTAACTTTGCATAGAGTATTGTTGGTTGTTTTATAATACACACACATTGACCTATATTTTTGATGTTGGAATATTGATTGACTATTGAAAATTATCCTGGCAATTAAATAATAGTCCAATCATTATTGTGTCTCGTTGAGAAGTGACATTTCCCAGCTTCCATAATCGAGAGGTAGGAAATTACATAAACAAAAAGCTAAACAAATCACTTTAGTTACAATGCAAATACTACTTCATAGGTGTAATAGCTACAAAACTGTGCCCTTACCAAATCCAATTACGAATAAATAATATGATGAAAACTCTTGAAATAATTGAATCTGAATAAATGAAATATTTAAATCTATGAAGAACAAATGATTTTACCGGTATAAAAAGTTGTTCTCGGTTTCATTTTAGCACGCGGCAACCAAACTACCAACACACATCCTTTCCTCTAATCACATCTTGAGTTTCTGTGAAATGTCCAATCAGCTTTGAGCAAAATAGTGACGTATAACATTATGCTAGTTTGACTTCCGTATTTCTAAATCGTGTAGTCACTCTCCAATGCTAGCAGCAGCTTTTCATTTAAGATCTTAAAATAAACAGGATTTTAGATATAGGGAACACAACACACAACTGCCAAAATGGTAAGAATCCTTTTTGATGTTTAATTTTATTGGATTTAACATAAAGAACATTAACAGTTTAGATAAGCTATACGTGCTAATAATGCTAGCAACCGAGCATTAGCGAGCTGTTCATTATACTCCCAGTTCAGTTGTTGTATATCTATTTATCTTGAATTCGTCTTTATTAATTACATGAAAAAACATGTTTAGTTTGATCTAGAGGATGATTCAAAGAAGCAAGTGCAAAATTGTTTATCTTATTACAGTTGGATGTTATGCTTTCCATTGGCTAGTTGGCTACTTCACTGCATGACACAAGCTGTATTTTATAAACAGTAATCACAATAAGTGATTCCTGTTATGCTAGATTACAATACATCTTTATACTACACAAAATGTAAAAGGTTATTAGGAGAAGTGACCTAAAGCTAAACGTTCCATAATGTTACTAACCTGATTTTTGTATCTAACATAATTACAACCTAAGATCAGGTTTAGTGTGGAAAAAATATATCGTGACCACCCAAATTAATAAGATGCCATTGCACAGAGCTTGTCACTAGCAATTTGCCTGATGTTAATGATATTTTTTTCTTTTTCACAGTCTATTATGTCATATAATGGGGGGGCTGTGATGGCCATGAGAGGAAAGAATTGTGTGGCCATTGCAGCGGACCGAAGGTTTGGGATCCAGGCGCAGATGGTCACTACAGACTTCCAGAAAGTGTTTCCAATGGGAGAGAGACTGTTTATCGGGCTGGCTGGACTGGCTACTGATGTACAGACAGTGTAAGTAATGAGACTAATACCCCCAATGTTGTATCATCTAATGTAACGCTACTTGTACATGCTAGAAGACAACAGAGACCTTCTTCCTTCTCCCCATAATTCTGACATATAAATGCAGCAGGTGAATGGGTTTCCGCACAAAAGTGGCTCAATCATCAGTTCAGATCTCTTCTGTTTTCTTTACAATGGTTCATTTAAAATGGAAAAATGCAAGAAAATGGATCTCTTGTTACTGCACAACATCAAGCAAAAATGCATAAAATTTTAAGTTGTTTTTGTAATTTTAAAAAATCAGAAAAAGATATTTTACTCGCCACAGGCAGTCTGTCTTGAAATAAATGTTCGCTATTAAGCAGCTTTTGTTGTCTTTTTGACAGAGCTCAAAGACTAAAATTCAGACTGAACCTTTATGAGCTGAAAGAGGGTCGTCAGATCAAGCCCAAGACTTTCATGAGCATGGTGTCCAACCTCCTGTATGAAAGACGGTGAGTCATGAATTTCATACACTGCAGCCAGATGATCTTAATAATATAAACCACTCTGGCATCATATTTCAAGGCTTAGTCCTTGTATCATAGATGAATAGTGGCAAATAATTGTTAACTATCGAAAAGATACAAGTCAAATTAAAAATGTATGTATTTAAAAGCACATTACTCTAGTGGTTCTTCTTATACATGGTCTGTACATGCTTCAAAACAACTGTAGCTCATTATTTATTTATTTATTTTTTAAGGTTTGGTCCTTACTACATTGAGCCAGTGATCGCGGGACTTGACCCTAAGACCATGGAGCCGTTTATCTGCTCTTTAGACCTGATTGGCTGCCCCATGGTGACCGAGGACTTTGTGGTGAGCGGGACCTGCTCAGAGCAAATGTACGGCATGTGTGAGTCGCTATGGGAGCCAGATATGGTGAGTACTACTACGAGTACTACTAGTTGTCTGAGTCTAAAGTAGGGTGCTTCATCATAAGGGTATGTAACAGTATTAAAACTGAAATGTTTTTGCTTTAGTGTCTTGAAATTATTTTGACACCTTTCTACTTTATATATATATGTTGAAATCTTAATCTATAGATCTTGAAAATGCTGCCACCTACTATATTACTAAAATTATTGGAATATTGATCTTGGATGTAGGGATGTCACAGTATAAAGTATTTGTGTTACAATTATTGTAAATCTCACAATTTTATGATTATTCAATCCTACTTGGACGTAAGATCGAGAAGTCTGTTCTCATTTCTGTTTCAAGTTCAGCTATACAGAAGAAAAATATTGCATAGTGGAAATTTTATTTCTATTTCTGCCAAGAAGTTATCTTAAATTTTACTTAGAAAACCCCTTTTGGTATCCTTTGAGAGCAGTTTTATGGTTTCGCCTGGTGGTGATAGGTTTGTTGAGTTTATCACTTTGTGTTTGAATTTCAGGAGCCTGATGACTTGTTTGAGACCATTTCCCAGGCCATGCTCAATGCTGTGGATAGAGATGCTATTTCTGGAATGGGGGTAATTGTACATGTCATGTAAGTAGAGAGAAAAGATGTTCAGCACAAAGTCACATTGCATTGTCATTTCAAGTAACAATTTTCTTCTGGTTTTATTTGCAGTGAAAAGGATAAGATTACCACCAGAACTCTCAAAGCCAGAATGGACTAAATCTTATTTCTCCACTGTTTAACAACACATACACGTTTTGTATAAAAAAAATAACATGGCTGCTTGTACTGTCTTTTTTTCTTATTGCTCAATAAATAAATTGGTTTAAACTAAATTGCTTTTCAGACTCTTGAATTGAAAGATGTAGTAAACTTATTTACAGGCAACTGATTTAGATTAGAATCTTAATTCAGCATTCAATGTTTTTTTTTAGAAAAATTTGTCTACAGTTTAGCTATATTACTTTCTATAATATACCTTATGTCACAATACTAAAATTTCACTGTTTATAATACTCTCCAAAGATTTAAACAAACGGACAATGTAATTTTCAACAAAATCTAGTGGCTTATGTGTGGCATTATACTGAATTTATTGTTTCTCTAACACAATTCTTTATTTTCTCATTTTGTCCTATTTTCAGTATGTGTGTTCAAATTAGTATAATTGACAATTTTAGTATTTTGGGTGTTTTGTTTTGATAACCCTACCTCACACTTCATCTAAGTACCGTATGAACTAGAACCATCATGGACGGGTAACAAAAGCTTCCATAATATTGTAAATTCAGGTACGTTTAGATATTGACAAATACACAAAATCTAGCTTTCATAAGTGCAAACACTAAACTCAACAATGTAAGACTCTGCAGACCTTAATAATAGTCTCTAAAACTAGAATAAGATAAAGCAGAATTCAAAATATTTATTGTCCCAAAAGTTTTTTTATTTAATCATAAAAATGGTACTATTTGTTCAAAACCCACTTGTTTCACAAATGTGTTAACAGGACGCTGGACTGAGAAACTAGCATAAATGAGAATATTGGTTTAGCACAATACCATAAGGACAATTAATAAAGACAATTATTGTAACTTCAGATCCCCAATCTCATAAAAAAGTGCAGGCCAACAACCAAAACAAGATAAAACTCCCTTTAATATGCAATGAACCATTTTCAAGTAACCTTTTTTTCTAAAGTCTCTTGGTAACAAAACAATACTGTATACAAACACAAAATTGCTACATTAATGTAAACAAGATATAAAAATGATTCTTATGGTAATAAAACAAGTATTTGTTGTAGATTTTCCCCTTTTTGTGTGAAGTTTCCACGTAAGACCGACCTCCACCAAGCTCACGGTTAAAATTTCAAAAAATATTCAAAAACAATATGGCAACGTAACATTCAAAACACCAATTTTTTTTTTCCTTTTTTAGTCCGTTTTAGTCATAACACTCACTATCGTCAGTGGTTTTGATGTTTCCAACGGGTGGTGGAGTCTCATGTACACGTCATTGCCATGCATTTTTGATATTGCATTCAGTTACTTATACATACATTAAGGTGTGATTCCCTGTTTTTCCAATTTACTGTTTTAGTTGAGTGAGAGAGAGACAAGATTGATGTTTGGCATGTCAAAAGTGTCATGCAATCTGACCATTCTGTGAAAGTTTACATTGTGTTTGTATCTAACAGAGAAATGAAAACGACAACAACATGAACATAAATAGGTTGCGTTCATGTCACATCACAACATTCTGAAATGCCTATAGTTTATAAATGAGCCGGAGGACCGGTCAGTTTCACTGTCAGACTGCAGATTTGTTGACCTGGTTAATATCTCTGTAATTACTGAACCTATTCACATGAAACAAATACTGTAACCAAGTTCAACATCTCAGATGAAGTGCTCTGAAGTATTCTTTCCCCAATGGCTTCAGAAAGTGTTGCCATTATTCAAACCAAAGGACACGACTGTCGTCAGTTGAATTTTAAACCATAAGATTAATATGCCAACTTTTAGTCAATACCAAACAAATCACATTTTTCAAAAAATAGTGAATCAACCATAGGATTACATAGGCTTCTTCCCTCCTTTTGAAATTATAACATTTAAATTCTTGCACATGAACGCAACCTATTGAGGAGACTTGTACTAATAAACTGTGAACCTCTACAACTGACGCGCTCATTCAAGGCATTCGTGACAAGGATCCTGTGCTGGCGTGAGGAGGAACGACGTGGCAAAATACGACCAATTTCACCAAAAAAGGATAATCAGTTTTCTTAAAGTCATTGTTTTTGTAAATGGGACTTGTAACAGCCTTTTGCACATCCTTCCTGGGGTAGGATTGTAGTTCATCATTTTTTGTTTAAAGGGGAACAAAGTTAGGGACAAGGACAAATTATTGAGGAGGAGAAGAAATAAGTGCGTGGTAAGCGACAGGAGCTGGACTGGGACATGAGTCTATGACAGGATGTTGGACATGAATTCGTAGAATCGCTTGGAGTACTGCTCCGGATTCACTGTCGAGATTTCTGCCCCCGCCTGAGGAGACAAAGCAACCAACAAATGTAATATCAGCTAATGACTCCATTTAGCTCTGTAAAGGGGATCAGGGTAGGTGACACTGACAAAAATTGGTAGCTTATTATTTTTCCAATATTATTCCATAAACTGAAAATATCATGGCAATTTATCAAGAATGTGCATAATCTAGTTTAGGTAAGATTTCAGTCTCAGACAAACGTGAAAGAAAATGTATCCAAAAAGTGCATAAATATTACTTAATACCCTTGTTTGAAATATTAAAAATAAAAGTGGAAAGTAATCACATATTATTGCAATTATCTGTTGTAGTGTTGAAATAAAATTTGCACGTCTTTAATTTAACATTTATAATATTATTGATGATTCCATATATTACCCACCTCTAGTCTGAGATGTATTGTTTAAATGGGAAGAGTCTAGCTGGTCAGACAAAGTAACTGTTAAGTAAAATAATGTCAAATTTTTTTAAGGGACTGCATTTTTTAAGGGACAAGCCTATGGTAATTCACATCAGTGACTAAATATGTTTCATCGTGCATGCACCATGGTTCATTTAAAACTTAATAAGCAGGTAAAATCTTGGTTTTTCCATAATCTCACCAGTCATACCCATATTTTGGGGTTTAAACACTAGACTCAATTTCAAATAGACTCAAGTTCAAAGAGACTGCTGTCTCTACATGTATGAAATAAAATATATTAAATAAAAATAAATTATATCCAAGCACACTGACCCCATGTTTCACAGTTTTGGCAGCATGTGCAGCTTTTTTCTTTGCGTCATAGTGCGTGAGGATGTCGATGATGGCCATGAAGTACACCTCCTTTTTCACAGCTCCTGAAAAAACAACAACATAGAACACTTTCACCTTTGACCCTTGAATCAGAAGAAATTAATCAAGCATTAAACAACAATCTGTGTTTGGTCTGCTACAGATGACCCCTGCATTTCAATTTAAGGATAGTCTAGTGAGGTAAACCCAGAACAGGGCAAAAAGACTCAACACACAAGTGAACCATGACGTGTGTGTGTCTGTGTGTGTATATATAAGTATGTATGCGTGTGCATGCTAGCCTCCAGCCTAAAACGCTCACCGTCCTGGCTCTTGATTGCGTAAACGTCCACGGAGGGGTCGAACTCTCCGGGGCCAAAGAATCCCCCACAGTTCAGAGGGTTCCCAGGGCTGTCTGGAGGCGTCCCGAATGAGCCGGTCAGAGCTCCGCCCCCCATTCCGTCTGCCTCATACTCCTCCTCCTCCCCCCCTGCCTCCACATCCATCTCCTCCTGCTCTGCCCGCTCCACGTCATGTATGCCCACCAGCAGACTATAGTCCATGATCTTTAGTGTGGCCAAGAACTGCAAAACAAAATATGACAAATCTTAAACAGTTTGATTATGGTGAGCTGGTTATAGATATTGTATTTTCAGTATTTAATATTCAACTATAAATTGCGAGATAATTACTTTACATTTTTACATTTCAATGTAAACCACAATATTAATCTTAAACAGCCTAATAACTTTATAACTGAGAACCCCCGACTCTTCATTGTGCATTTCATTGTAAAAAGCAACAACATCATACAGGATTACTCAAACATGAATGAAATAATCGAAATACTACTTTGCTGTGGCATGTATCTTTTTATAAAGTGAGCTGACAGAAGTTTGACTATACTTTCATTGTTGTTTTCTAAATTGTGGACACTGCAGTTATTTTATTATGTCAGTGTACGCACTCAAAAAGTGTGCCGACAACATGAAAGCAACATTGCGTGGCTTTAAATAGCTAAGAGTTAATAGAGAAGTCAATATTCAAAGTTGTATTGCTGCACATTCTATGAGCTGGCAATACCGTGTCTAACCACTTGGGGGCGGTGTAGCGGGTGTTGTTCAAAGGGAATCCTTCACTGTCTCATCAAAAACTGCTTGGTTTTGCCTTTGGGGAAAAAGCCTGCCGAGTTTAAAACAATAACACATGGTCGATTTCCTACTGTTTATTTAAGAACTGTGGGAATTTTGACACATTTACCATCATCTTTAAGAACTTAATACCACTTTTATATTTGATTATATTTATATTTAGTTAACAAATAGTTCATTCTAATTAAGGGTGGAAAATTAATTGCATTTTTAATTGAGAATGACATTCAGTCATTTGTAATTGTCAGAATACTCAAAATGTACCTTTTAATTTTAATTATCTTAAATGGGATAAAGGTGCATTTGATATGAACAGGAATAACTAATCAATCAGAATAATTAAAATGTTATTAATCAAAGCCTCTTACCTCAACGTCACGTTTTAACTTGTCCAAAAATAACTTCTTATTGTCGTCTCCTATTTGCAGCTTATGGCCTTCATTCAAGAAGTCGTTGTCTTTAAAAGTGGGGAGTTCTTTAGCCTAAACAAACAGGTGGAGAAATGTTTAAACATTTATGACTTTGGTAAATCAAAATAACTATTTATTTATAACCTTTGTTTGACTTAAGTTTTACTTAATGGCCCCATTATGAGTGAGTCCTTGTTATCTTATCACCATCACAGTACTAAAAGCATGTACACTGGCAGTGGCCTAAAGCACACAAGATAAAAGCACTGCTCTACAAGAGTGGTGCTCAAACTTTATATATTTGGCTTTCAAAATACCAACTGCGGGCTAAAATGACCATTACTAAATAGAGCCAAATTATATAACACTAAATCAGGAGTTAGTATGAAACTTGCATAAGACTATAATCAGAAAACATTTCCTTTTATTTCTTCATCTTATTTATTTAAAAGTGAACTATGTAACATTTGTGATTGATCCGCTACCCACTTGTCTCCGGGGAGAAGATGAATATTGCCTAGAATATTTAAAAGTATGGCATTTAACTTATACAAGAAGGTGACATCAGCAGGCCAAGTTACAGGTCAGAACTGTGGATAGGACCTGTTTTCAAGGTACTTTTTAGCACTTCAAACACCTGCTGTTCATTAAATGCAAGATGGATGCAATTGATATCATACAGTGGAATATTCCAGACTAAGCAATTACATTTCCATGGAGGAAAGCAGGTGGCAAACCCTTGACAAGAAATGTAGGACTATACCAGGATTATAGTCCTATGTTATAGTCCAGGATTGAGGACTAGTGCACGTACTTGGGACTTTATTGTATAATTACAAATAAGATGGGTATTCCCAAAAGAAACATTCAAGATGATTAAATCAAAACTCCCGTGTAAGACAAGCAGTACCCAGACCACAGCTTGTTAACCAATGTTTTCGTGAACTACATCTGCAGACTTAATTTAGATGTGATTTTATCAGCAAGTTTGTCTGGGGGTGAGCTGGGGGCATTTATTTCTGTCACCTCATTCCACCAGCTGTCAACACAAAATGAAACGCACCTTCTCCTTGTCACTGGCTTCCCTTGAGACTGTGGATCCCTTAAAATGAGAAGAAAAGGAGACAAAATTAGCACAAGAATCAAAGATGTTTTAAAAATACAACTGCAGATATGTTCGCTTAGTAAACATGTTTCTCTTGACAGCCTCTCGGTGATGTTGGATGTTTTTAGGTTTGCACTTGGCAGAGCATGAAGCGTTCACAGAAAGCTGAGAATAATAAAATCTGTTTTGAAATAGAGTGCTGTTTTACACTTTGCTCCTGGATGTGAGAAAGTGACATTTGTTTTGTGTCATTTTCGGGGGGCTGAGCTTTCAGGGAATCCAACAATGGCCCGAACTCAAGGGACTGCGATAAACAGCTGCATCTGCTCTGTCTTTTGGAGCAGAACGCTTTGTGCACGCTCTGAGCTCCTGTTAGCAGCTTTAGTCAAACAAATATTTACCTTCAGAATACATTTTTTTCCACTGCCAAGAGAAATGCGGATCCTACCTATTTTGTGCAATTTTACTAGCCTAGTAGCCAGACACAAATTTGAAAATAAGAAAAGTTTGGTGACAAGAAATCCTAACCTACAATTTTCATCTCTGATTTAATTATACCACCTAGAAGGTGTATTCATTGAACAATTTCAGCTTTTTCATTAGAATTGAACATAGTTTGAGCCCAGTAGACTTCAACATTATTGTGCCACAAAAGAATAACTATAGAAAATTGCATAGCAAAATAATTGACAATGTAGAGTATATATATGAGCCTTACAATCTCATCTGTGTTTCTATTTCAAATACATATAGAGACCATTAACTTATATCAATTATTCTGTCCCTTTTGCAATGAGATTCAAAAATTCATGTTAGGGGAATTGGTGAGTCATGTGGTATTTGTGCAAGTGTGAACACACCATATCAAAATTGGGACTAAGTGGTAACTAAATTTCTAACTAAACCTGGACTAGACGAGGACTACACCGGGGTCAAAAAGGAACAAACCTGGAAAATGTGAATGCCCCTTAACTGCATCAATGGACGTGAAGAGGCTCATAGTTAGAGTCTGTGGCTTCAGTACTTTTGTAATATGATATGTTACAATATGACAATATGTCTATTATGCTCAGGGTAAAAGGATTTTACGATTTCATTTTTGACAATTGCAAAGCACAGCATGTTTCTTCTCACAATATTTTATACAAAAATTTGACCTTGGGACATTTCTAGTTTAATTTAAGCAGCTGTAATGAGTGCAATATTGTTTTTTTCTTGTAAATATCCACATGGTGCCTAGACGGTGTGATACCTTGAGGTCATATTTGCGGTGCACGGTGAGGCGATGGCTGAATACATTCCTGGTGACCACCATGTAAGTCTCCACTCCGTCCACTGTGAGCCGGTACATGCCCAAGAACTGAGGGAGCAGCGTGTTGCCATGACACTCCACAATGAACTGGACAAAGAAGAGAGAGAGTGGGTGAAGAAACAGAGAGAGGGAGAGAAGAGAGAGATAGAGAAGAGGGGGTTGAAGGAGAGGAGAGGACGGGGACGAGGAGAAGAGGCAGGGGGAAGACACAGATAGAGAGGGGGGGGGCAGGAGGAAGGGGAAGAAAAAAAAGGGGGGATGAGACAGGAAGGAGAGAATAGAAAAGAGACAGAAGGAACAGGGGTGAGAAAAAGAGTGAAGAGAAATGAGAAAGAGAGGGGTGAGAGAAAGAGAAGGAGGAGGATAGAGAAACATGAGAGAGGGAGGTGAGGAATGAGAGGAGTAAAAAGAGAGGCAGAGGAAAAAGTAAACTGATTAGAAATTGGCAGGCACTAGATCAACAGTAGTGAACAATTAAACAATGAGATTATAGATTGCAATACAATGAAATAAGTAATAAGACTGGATCTAATGGCACATGGGTATTTGCATTTTCTTCCTTCCAATTTTTTCTTTATGCTAATAAGACCATGTGAAAAAATTCTTACATCCCACATAACAGTAGACCAGCATCAATTCCAAGTTTGTTAGTTAATCAAAGAATAGTATTTCTATATTTTGTCCCTTTTTCAGCAGTAAGCAACCAGCCTACATCTTATTCTATATTCTGTATTAATTTCTTTTACATCTACCAACCTTTGACTATCTGCGCTCAGTCTTTCACAAGCCGTTTATCTAACAGCTCTACTTCAGCATCCTAACCACATCTCTCCACTCGCTACGCTAGATCATCCCAATACAGAGTTCAGGCAGGTTTCAGCAAATTAAATGTAATGCTTTTTAGTGCCTTTTAAAATGTGGTATTTCAAGATTTTTTATGCCATAACATGACACCAAAGCAAGACATGTTTTTATCATTTCAAAACTATGGATTTGTAAGCGTTCCATTGGGAAGCAGAATGATGAGAACATGTCCTTTACATTTTAGATGATGCAAGAAATTAACATGTCTATATTGAATAAATCCAATATGCATTAGTTATCATTAGTTATTAATATGGCCAACATCTCCAAAATATAAACATGAGCTGTACCTCACTGTACCAATAGGGCATTAGGCAATTCGGTATCACCTCCAAGTAAAACGTTCCAACTCAATCAATCAACCAATATAACTTAATTTATCCCAGAGGGGCCATTAAGCAACAGGTGGGGTCAGCAGGGGGGCTCATTCTTATTCCACTCTCCTTGATTTTGCTACCCCCATCAACAATCTACCTCCATCTTGAAGCTTTTCCAATTACAAACTTGTAAACTTGTTCACGATTTCATAAATATTCCTCTTAGGCATCTCTCACTGCTCGCTCAACTGCTGTAGTCGAGTATAAGAGCCGAAATCCTGATATCTTACAGCAATATTTTTCTGCAGTTTTTGAGCTGTAACAAACTTATACGCAATAGAGAAAAAAGCAGTGTCTGAAACTAGGGATTTTGTAATACAGGTTGTTTGTGTATTTTCTAGTTCGTAAGTTTGCTAAGGGCACTCCAAAATGGCTAAATATTACATTCATTAACTGTGTGAATCAGTTAATTGAAATTAGATTTTATTTTTTAAGGCACACCTGGCAATGTCTCAAGGCACAATAGTCTTCCTCGGCACACTGGCCAAAAATCAATGCCTTACTCTATACCACATTCCTGTCAGAAATAGTAAAGCATTTGCTAGCATGTCTGAAAATGAAATGATCAATGTAAATGACATTGACACACACACACACACACACACCGCTACTGATCTAAAACAAATTAGTACACATTCAAACACATGTCTAATATTTTCCTGGCTTTTTCTTACCCAGTGCAGTTGAATGCCTCTCCTTGTCTACTCTGTGCCTAATATAAATCGGACTGTACAGTTACACACAGCAGGTAACAGCAGTTATCCGGTTATCATGTGTGTGCACAGTGTGGTTTTACCTGGTGGTATTTTTTGAGGATGTTGTGCATCTCGGCGATGTCCTCGCTCGACACAGTTTTGATGACAAAACGATGATCGTAGCTTGACAGGAAGCGATTCCCAAAGCGCCCCTGTGAGTCGCTGTTCAGGGGGGCACTCCGTGTTAGAGAGTTCTGATAAAACGACACAAAAGCAGCAATAAGATCAGTTCATTGAACAATGTTTCCCAGTAATGTAGGAGAATGCTGTGGCTCCCAATGACCCCAAGGTGGACAGTAAATTTGCTACAAAATAACAGATTATTAGACTTATTTCCAGAGGTTCTGGACTTTTGTCTTAATTTCTAAATTCATCTGCCAACAGCATATGGAAAATAATAAAAAGAGATTAAAAAGTTAACAGTTACATTTTAAACATTTGTTCAATTTTGTTTCTAGGTCATATTACTCTTTAACTCTTTAACTGAATTTCAACTTGTATCAGTAATTTTAAATATACAAAACTTCTAATCCAAAAACTTCCACGTTTACATGCCCACCAAAGGTCTGATCATTATTTGATTTCTGGACATATTAGATTATTAAAACATGTTAATGGTTACATCTGATTACTGATAACGAGGACAACCTAATGTGGCAAAGACAAAAATGAAAAAGAAAATGAGAACTTAAGTTTCAAAGTGCTTTGTTTTCCAAATACTAGAGATTTATTTTGTATATGTAAATCAGATCTTATTATTGGCTTATCTGTTTTCATGTCTATGCAAATGTACCCAAAAGAATAACTTAGATTGATTAGGTGACAATTCAAAAGCTTGAAATAGGCATTACTAGTGCCTTCACCATATCCTTATTACACATTTGCAGAAACACTCTTGTACAGTACTGGGTTTTTCTTGCAGTACTGACCTGGTAGTCCTGGTCATCAATGCTGAAGCGCTCCCTCAGGTTTCTGAATACCATGGGGCAGTACTCTTTGAACTTAAAGCGACTAGGCAGAT